>NC_092524.1:40998437-41331250 GCF_037038585.1 Patagioenas fasciata
TGTCTACTAACAGCAGTTTTTCAGGCCACATAGGTCTCCACTTCCTATTTTTACTCAAAAGTAATTTGGCACAAGCTTTGACAGTCGATGGCATAGGGCATTTATCTATCTGCTTCTTGCATGTGTTCAAGACTTTGTATTTATATCAATGCTTTATTCATTAAAATAGGCTAAGTCAATAGCCTAAATATGTAGAAGGTTATCCACATTCCTGCTTTCAGAGAGGTTCATTTCCATTGTAATAAAAAGGAGCAGGCAACGTCTCAGAATATTGCGTTTAATCATTTCAGATTTGTGGTCATGCATTCTATCTATTCTTTCATCCCTGTGAGATTGATATTCACAGCTGTAGGCAAAAGACACAGTTTTGATGAAGACCTCAACCCTTTTGTTGATAAGTTTTTATTGCAGTCACAATAAATTAGTAATAGTAATTTCTGCAAATAAAACAAGTAAATGAATAAAACACGTCATGATGTATATTAGATTTTATTTTATTTTTATAATTAAGCGTTTACTTTAATATTTGACATACAATCTTTATTTCAAATTATAAATAATAAAGCTAATAAATGCTATACTATAGTACTTTCTTTTATGTCTCTCAGAAACACTGTACCATAACACACTTCAGTTTCTAGGGTCAAATTATTTCATCTGTCTTTTGCAATAGTCTGGAAAATTCAAAATGCAAGGTTCTCAGGTGTTTCTGAACATATATATAGGAACACTTCTTGCTTTTCTCGTATGTATATGAACATATATTCTCAAATATTTCCTGCAAACAGCAGTTACACTTTGAATAAAAAAGTCGTCAAATAAAGACTTTCTTGCTAATCAGTTGTTTCAGTAAATATCCGGTTTAATATTGCACATTACTTTTGCTTTTTAGTTATGTACAAGGTTGTATACTATTTTTCAAATTACATATGATTACTCTACAGCAGCACATGCAAAAGAAGAATGTCTTACACTGCTTTTTTCAATCTTTCCACTTTAAACCTAATTTTGTTGCAATTAAGCTCATAGAAATGCTATTTCCCTCCCTTTTAAAAGCTATAGAATTTAATACTCTATTTTTGTCTCAACGTAACAAGATGCTTTTCCTTAAATTCACAGTAAGTGATAGGGCAGTAAAAACTTCATTTATTGGAATTATTTAATGGTATAATGTTACACTTATTGTATATTTTCTCACTGTCACTTTTATTAGATATATTGTTTATGATTATACTTTATATATATACTTGCTTCCTGTTTATCAGATATATATACACAGAGGTTTACAGCCTAATTGAAGAACTCAGGAATATTTTATGAATCTGAGTAAGGATATGAAGTCTGGACTGCATATTGAGATAAAGCTCAGGTGAATGCCATCCCACACATTCTGTTATCTAAAATGCATAGGAGGAATATCAATACCAGAATATCAGTAGGAAGGAAGTCATTGCATGTTACTGTAGGGCTGAAGGTCTGGATGAAATGGAGAAAAAGGATACAGCAGAACACAATAGCCATAGAGAGAAAAATCATACATATCTGCTTTAGGTGACGTAACAAGTTTCATATGTTACTTTATCTTCATGTTGTGTCATTGAATTACATTGACATACTTAAAGTAAAACTTGTATGAGTAATTTTGATTTATTATTTTCCACCCTTAGTGCTTAATTATACAGACTGGACAGGAAAATGAAGTTTTACCTTTCAGCTAATAAAATACTGTGACAAATTGATAAAAAGTGCAGTTGTTGCTGCCATGAAATGTAGCAGACACTGAAGGTAAGACATGCTGCCAGAGTCTTCCATTTTCTATATTAAAAAGTTTTGTTCAAAATTCAATTAAACTTACTTCATTAACATACACCCATTAACATGTTTTGCTGATGTTACATTAAGGCCTCTTGTGACCTTAAAAAAACAGTCTTTGCAAAATATTTGTTATCTATAGACTGTTGAGAATATTGCAGACTGTACTTCTCTACCTGCAAGGTCTTATGAAATTATTCACACAAGACCATTGTGTACAATCTTTGAATGACCTGATCATTGATCCCCTTGCCATAGAAGTAAAATTTACCTAAGAGGACATTTATTGAAATGATCAGTGATATGAGCTTCATATGATAGCGTGTTGTGACCTGCCGCTTGGAGAGAAAACAAGAAGCAGCATGATAAATTTGCTTAGATACCTGTATAATATCTTCTATACTTTGTTCTCCTCTACTTAGAGTTTTGGTGAGAAATAAGTTGTAAAAATTTAGTGATACTTCGCTATGATTTTTGTCTAGTCAATTATTTATTGTTCTTTATTTTTGTATTATTTATTTTTCTTCCTCGAATAGAATACAATGAAGATCTATAAAACATTACATTAATGATTTCAGACTACTCTTCCAGTTTATCAAGATCCCTTTTTCTTCTTACCTTGACCTTCAGAGTTGTTCCAATTCTCCTCAGCTTGCTATCAGAGATAAACATTGTGTTGTCTCTCTTTGTCCAATTTGTTAAATAACAACTGAATAAAAACAGCCTCTTGTTAGCCCCCCATGAGCTACCACAAATGCACGCCTGACAATCAATAGAAAAATGTGGCTGTGTAATGACTATATAAATAGGTTATTTGTTGTGTATCAGATATTGTGTACCAAGGATGTTTCTGATTTCATGTTGTGTCCTAATGGGACACAAAGTTACAAATTAATGAGGTCCATTGGTTACAGAGCAAAAAAATTTTTGTTAAATCCACTTTGTGTGGTTCAAAACTCTTACTATAATGCTACCTGCAACACTATTATGTACCTTTATCTAGACAGTCCAGTGATCTGAATTGTTGTTCCTATGCATCTTAACTGCCAAGTTCATATTTTCTAGGTATATTGTGAATATTCTGCTTTATTTCATAAGATGTCTTGGAAATACTAAACTTCAGTAACTCTGTTTTTGCTCTGATACGCTATACTTCATCTCTAATTAATATTTCTTGCCTTTTTTGTACTTTAACATTTGAATGTCTGCTTTTGGTGTATCATCTGGATGCATGCATCTCTGTACTAGGTATGACATATCTTTTCCTAGGAGTTCATTTTCACTTCCAGTTACACAGTTATAGTTTTATAAATTACAAGACTTGAAACAGCTGATAATAACTTTCTTTTGAGGGGAGAAAAAGACGACCTTGCATTTCTCCTTTACTTGCTCTTCTGATCATCGTGTGCTAATATAACAGGCTAGTGCATGCATCCTTTGCAGGTCCTTAGTCAATACCATGACTGTTGTGGTAACAATGCATACAATGAAAAGGAACCTTTTTAAAACGTAATAGCCTATGACCAAACCAGAGATTTTGATCTTGTGAGTATGCAAATCTGAAAGTACAGAAGTCCTAACTAGAAGTTACTGGCCCTATTGTCCATGTTTGAAAAAGTCAGTATACAAATTTGATGTTCTGAGAGATTTTGAGACAGATGATATGTCCTTGTATCCCAATTTTGCAGTGGTAATAGAAAGTCTTAGAGAATTTTATTCCCATAATTCAGACATTGGGCAGGCTCATTTTATATTCTCTCAATTAGATAATATGACATTCTTTCAACTAGAATATCATATTTGTAGTGTTTAGCTTCTCTGGAACTGATGGAAGGCAGTTTCCAACCATAAAGGAGGACATTATCCAAAGTTAGCCTTTTTTCCTATCTGAATATTACTTCAAGGTTTGTTCTAGAGAGGGAAATTTAGAATATTTGCCACTTTCTACATTCCTGTATTACTGAATTTCAAGTTACTAAATAATAGTCCTGGATTATTTAAAAATAAATTTATTGTACAGCACTGCACACTTTTGATTAAACTGCACTACAAGAGAGCAAATATCCAAAATATTAGTCTACATGAATTCTTCAAGAAAGTCTAAAAATGTCCAAAACCTTACAGAAAATGGATGACATCACATCCCAACTATCTCAGGACACAGGAAATATTGAATTTGTTCTTCAGCACACCTGATAAAACTATTCCTTCCCTAGACTGAGAAAGGGAATGCATATGCTCAAAAAAGGACCCTGAGACACAGTTGTGTCTTTTTGCATGAGATTGCTAGACTTGATGATTATATGTAACACTCACCTTGGTCTCTTATCTCAATTCTAGAAGACGTTGTATCAAACTGCAGTGCAAAATAAAATTAAGAACTCAAACAGGAATTATTTAAGATTTCATGTGCTTATGTGGTCTTATAATGGAAATATTTTTTCCAGTGTAAAATAAATAAGGTGTGTTTATATCTGCAAATACTGTGGCAGTGAAACAATATTAAAATATTTTCAGAAGTTAGGTGGGGAACTTAAAAATTAACTAGGTATTACTTATGTCTTTGGTTTATGCAGGTTTTTAAATATTTGAATAAAAAATCATGATACAGTTCACCCTAAATCCATTTAATAAGCCTTTTATTGATACTTATATGCTTCATTAAGTAGCAAGCTGCCAAAATGAGAACAGCAGTTTGTGTCTTGTCACAAATGTGACGTGGTTTAGGTAAAAATTGTCATTTTGAAAATTCAGAATGCTTTTATTCTCTGTGTGTTTCAAACAACTTTACCTCTAGCATTGCAGATTTGGATTAAAAACATTTTAATGAAATTGACAGTGTAGTTTAGTGAATTTTTGTGCATAATTTTCTTGTCATATAGAGGATCTTCATGTTCAGTAGCAACTAGCATCATGAGCATATAAAGTAAGATTTACATAAAAAAAATCTTGAGAATGTGTTACCACTGCTACTGAGTTTAGGGGTTTGGGTCTAAATTTTCCCTAAGAAGACATGGTTCAAAGCAGAATTTAAAAATAACATCTCCATCTGAAAAAGAAGAAGAAGATTTGCTAAGGTTTATCCTAATTCCTTAATATCACTAACAGTGATCCAGAAAAAAAAAATCTTATTAAAAGGAAAACAAGTATTTTTAAAAGATTATGTCTCCTTTGCAAATAGACTTTCTCAGGCTTAAGGTTGCCTGATCGGAGAAGACTGGCTTGGGAAGTGAGGCACATGGGCCATTTACCTATCTCTTCTTTTTTTTTTTTTTTTTTTTTAGGTCAGAAGACAGTAGGTGGTACTCATAAAGAGATAAAAAGACCATGCCATCCAAATTTTTAACCAGGCTGTTTGTTCATCACTCTAATCAAACTAAAGCAACATTCAGTGAGTCTACTATGAATCCATGTTTAAGCAAAAAGAAGTATAAGATGCAGTGTGACTGAAAATGTTCACTTTAAAGAAGTCTACCCTGGGTGTGAGTTCAGTGTCTGTGAAATGTAAGTAAGGCCTCAGAAATATTTTATGATAATTTTTTTAAAAATTATTTGGCTAGAGAAAGCTTATGAGACCTCAAGCTAAAGGGTAGTTTTATTCTCAGAATTGTCAGATTGCAATAATCATATCCATTATAAAAAACCAAACCAAACCAAACGCCCTCTACTCTCCCCACAAAAAGCCTTTGACTGGAGTCACTATTGTGGGTCCATAATAAATATTTTATCTTAAGTATATTTTGTCATAAAGATATCATAAACATTATAGATGAATATTTAATACAATAGTGAATGTTCAATAGATAATATTCATTATTGATTCCAAGTTATAAACCAAGATCAATAGTAATAGTATTGTTAATTAGATTCTAATTAATGATTTCAACCTTGTAACATTTACAAAATAAGTAGGCTAACCATTACTAACCAACCTGCATTCTAGTGATGATAAGCCTTAATTGCATTCAATAATTCTCCTGGGTCCATAAGCCACTGCAAATTTGACCTGAGATTTCATCTGAAATTTTTCAGATTTATGCATATGTCAGTGTATAATTTTAAGAATAAATTATCCCTGCATTGGATAAAATTGTAATTATCTATAATCTTTTGAAACTGATCTCAAATCCTTAAAATAGAACCACTTTAAGTCTAATTTAAAATAAATCTTAGATTAATAATCTGCATTTCAAGGAAAAAAAGTGAAGTTCAGCAATGTGTTTATATCTCATTTAAGTATATATATTTTTGGAGTGATTAATTGTGGATATATTCTTGAAAGATATGCTGTTTTATATTCAGTATCACATTTTAAACATTTCATGTAGGATATAGATATCAGTTTTAAACCACTGTGGAGCTTCACTTTACCATCATAAGTAGACTTTTCAGCTCAGATAGAACTTTATTCTCCTTTACACGTTCAAAAGGTTTTTAAAAGTTGGGGGCATTTTTGTGAAAACTCTTGTATTGTGACCTAATTCTACTGATGTCTATTTTGTAACTTCTACCATTACAAAATTTCAACTTTTCCTTTCGGTTGTCCCACTTCTGTTCTGATGTAAGGTCTAGAACAAGGACACTTACTATAACTTAGTTTCCAACCACATTAAACCCACTGTAATAATAATTGTGAACAGTTCTCTCTAGTCTTCCAAAGGTTCTCCTGTAATGTAGAACCATAGAATAGTTTTGGTTGGAAGAGACTTCTAAAGGTCACCTAGTCCAACCCTCCTGCCATGAGCAGGGACATCTTCAACTAGATCATGTTGCTCAGCCTCGCCCAGCCTGGCCTTGAATCTTTCCAGGGATGGGATATCTGCCACTTCTCTGGGCAACCTGTTTCAGTATTTTATCACAGTCTGTGTGGTGGAGGACATTTCATTTAATAAACTCATTAGTCTTTCAGAGTGTCATAGAAGAAGCACTTAATGCAAGTTGCAGACTTGCATTCCATTATTCAATTTTTTTTTTTTTTTTTTTATGTTATACTGACGTTGCACACAGAACTGTAGAATGAGACATCTATAAAATGTGGTTATTCTTTTGCATCGCTTATGCTAGTTGTCACTGCCAAGACCTGATAAATAAGTTCAGTGTGTCTGCAATTTTATAATGTTGCTTAAAATCCTTGTTCCCTTCAGCATGATTTAAGCTTTGGAAACTCACTAGGTGCAGTAATTTTATTTCACCAGATAGTAACTATTGTTGCTCAAATGTACAGTGCAGATCCTTCTGAGTATTGTGTCCTTATGTATATCTTAGAAAGTCAATCTAACTAATCCATTGTTTGTGCCTACTCTAAATATAGTACTTCCTAATAAACAAAAAAGATCTGTTACTTTTCCTTCACAATGTATGTAATATTGCCTAAGGACACTGGAGCAATTAAGTTATGTTTATCATATGAAAAATGTTTCTCAAATCATCAAAACTATAGAATAGGTTAAAAGAAAACAGAAAGTTAGAATGTATGCACCTATGTCCAAACCTGTGATTCAAAGAAGTCTTTCTTAGATGGTGTCTAACTTGTGGCTCAATTAATTTGTCTGATTTTAAATTAATTTTTTTTTCCACCTGTTTATAAATCCTCTGAAGATTTTGTGTAGCATTTTTATAAATTCTTGCAGAAATGCTGATGGGAAGAGCCTTTTTCTAGTAACATAATTCTTCTTTTCGGTACGTGAATAAATTCAGTTTTAAATTAAAGTAACAAAAGTTACAAAGGTCCGTATGCTTTTGTTGTTTTATGTTTTCTGTACTTCTCATAGTCAAACATTCATCAACAAAGCACGATATCTTTGTTGACAAAAAACAACAGTGGAAAGTCTTGTAGTCAACAAAGAGTAAATAAAATCAAGCAATTACAATGTCACTTTCGAAGTTTCCAGTTTTTATGTGGTTCTGAATAATTTGCTATAGATGTAGTACTAGATGTGGAGAGTGCCAACTGGAAGAACTGATGCCACTCTTCGGACTACTATGGATATGTTAGCAGTAGGAGTCTGTCTTGTCTCCTACTCTGTTGCCTTTCTCTAACCCTGCTTAGATTCTGCGAAGGAAGATAACATCAGATGAGACTGTAATAGTTACTGGTCATTGCTTCCAAGTTTTTAGTAAGTATAGTTGTTGTCCTTGTGAAAAATAATTAGTGATGTACATAGAATTTCTGGCCAGAAAAAATGCAGATCGAATTTGATCTGATGGCTGGAGTTAAGTGCAACTGCTACAAGGGACATCATTTAAAGTTTCTAAAAAAAAAAAATTTACAAAAGTTCCCCTGAGAAATTGAGTGGCTGTGAAAGAATTCTTAATGGAAAATGCTTTAGTGTCTCAGAAATCTGAGGTATTTTTTTCTATAGAATAGAGTTACTTTTGTTGAAAAAGTGATCTATCATCTTTCTTATCTGAACTTTCTCTTCAAATAATTACCTTAAGAGTTTCACTTAAAATTCTTTACTTTGGCTTTAATTCTTGAGAAAGGTTCCTAGTACTTGAATGAGAACATTTGTATATGAAAAAGACCCCAAGTATGTAAAAATATACTTACTCATGCAGCATAATGGATGTAATGGGTAATTGTGCATGTGTGCAGAGCTCATTGGACTTCCACACACAAAAGCATTGGGAAAGGATAGGTGGATTTCTGTGTAACCCTCAGATCTTCCTCCACAAAGATAACTTTCAGTTATATGTGAAGCATATAATACTTCCTATTGCCAAAATATTGGATAAATTTGGTGAGACTATGTGTTTGTATGGTAACTGTGCTTATAAAGGAGCAGATAAGCAACTTAAGAATTTGTATAGCAGAACTAAAAACTCTTTTTTTTATCATGTATGTTTAGTCTTTTAAAATTCCTTGGGTTTTGCCTGTCTTTATTGAATCATTGCAAAGAAAATTTAGTCTGCATTTTTTTTTTGCATCCTCAGAAAATTATTAGTTTGTACAAAAACATATGTGCAACTGAGCAGTGGTTCTACAAATTGGTCTACTTTCAAAATACTTTAATTTGAAAAATCAAATGCACTAATTTCTGACTCTTAAAAAACAGGTTATGACAAAATGTGTAGAGAGTTTGATTCAAGTATAGTCTTATTCTTTGCTGCGCTTTGTTTCATTTTTCAAATAATGTTGAGTCGATGAATGTTGAAGGAATGCAGAATAAATTCACTATTGTATGGTTGTTTGGTTTTTTTTTTTTGCCTTCCTCAAAGTTGAGGAGGGAGGAAAAACTATGTGGGTGTGTTTTTTTGTTTTGTTTTGTTGTTGTTGTTTGTTTGCTTGTTTGTTTGTTTTTCTTTCTTTTTTTGTTCGTGCTGTTACCTGGTTATCTCAAGCATGGAACAACCAAGTAGTTGCTACATAAAAGAGAAAATAATTAAAAAATAATATATATAATAGTTAAAATAATATACATAATAATTAAAAAAGCATATACATATAGCACTTACCTTAGTTAGAAAGTTATATTTTTATTCTCAATGTTAGTAAGCTTAAGCACATGAAAGAAAAACCTTTCCTTGTTTTACATGCATCTGTGAAAATTCTGGAAATGACTTTGTCCAAACAAAGCAAGCAAGCAAGCAAGCTTGCTAAAGCAAACTGAGGCCAAAATAATTGAGCAATCTAGTTCCCTGTAATTCTTATTAATTCTTTGGTGTAGGAGACCATATTTTTATTGTGCAGTTCGCAGAGTGCATGGTGAAAAGGGATCCTTCTGTATGTCCAAGGCTTCTAGATAATGTTGCAAGCTCAAAAGTTTTTGTTTTGCTTTATGGTAAGGTCTGCATGTGAAAAAATGACGAGACAGTTAAATAAAGTGATTGGTCCGGCTTCACTGAAATATAATTGAACATTTAAATAAAGTGATTGGTCCTGCTTTACTGAAATTTCACTGAACACAAGCTGAGCTGAAATCGTAAACTTAGAATTGGTTGTGAGAACAGACATTAAATGTTCAGCAGTCTTCTGTCTTAAGAGATACTGTTCCATGCCATGTATGGTATACTTTTTTTGAGTTTTATCTCAAATAGTCCTGACAGATCTTCTCAAACTAATTATTTTGTTTCTTCTAATATTGCATCAGTTCATGTCTCTATTGCTTATCTTTTCCTATCTCTGTGTTTATATTACTCAGAGCTGAGGTTTTATGTGCTACATCACGTTTATTTAAAAATAATTAAGCAGTGATTAGTGACTTTTATATCACTATTATATATTAGATCAGGTGTTAATTTGCAACTTTGAAAGCTCTTGCAGTGATTGGTTTAGATGCCATGGAAAGAAATCAGTTAAACAAAACTTAAGAGAGCACAATGTATTTTCTCTGAATATTTGCGTTACCGAGGAAGGAACTAATGTTCCTTACATATCACTGAGTGGAAGACTTCCAGTACAGAACAAACAAACAAACAAAACTGAAAAACCTGAATTGCAAAGCAATCTGTAGCAATGAAGCTAGAATGAGAGGTTTTCTTAAATCTGTCAGTGTATTGATTTATTAGATACACTCTGTAAAGAGCATAAGAACAGATCCTCAGCTAGAAAGATTTATCAAAGCCCTTTGTCATGGGATATCAATCTTCAAAAGCAGTGCAGGAATTCTAGTTTCAATTCTTCTTTTCTGAATTTTTTATGCCAATTTCCAACAACTTTTCTCTCACTTCTCTCACACGCTAAGTGAAATCCATGTTTTCAAATTGGACATTTATCCTTAGCAGTGCAGTTCCTATGAGAATGGAAAAGGTGAAAGTCTGGATTATATGCCATAACCAACTAACACAGTAAAGCTCAATCAGATATCTTATGGTGTGCACTGTGCTACAGGATAAACCGAGCTGCCTCCCTGTGAGCCTCTATCAAGCAACAGAGGCTGACTATGTTCTAGTGTGTTAGACAATATACTGCCTTTGAGGAAACTCATTTAACAAACTACATATGTTTAAATGCTTCAGTACCCTGGGAGAAAAAAAACCTGCGTTTCTGTCTGGGAAATGAAAGAAATACGTGTTCTGATCTTCCTGAAAAACAGAGTCTCTCATGCCTAAGCCAAATCCCAGTGATCCCCTTTATGTCCCCTTGAGGGTCTGATTTAGTAAGCGTACTTCGATAACTTACTCCTTTAGGAACAGACTCTACATCAGATGTATCAGCTGGTGCAAAAATAGCTAAACTGCATTAGTAAGTCCTATTTTTTGTGAACTTGGGGTTAAGGTGAAAAGATTCATGGTTTCTCTCGGCAATTTTCATAAAATATGATATTTTGAGCCTTGATATTTGTATAGTCTTCGTATAATGACCTCTTGGCAAAAATATTCAGGCAGAAATCTGATTAATAAAGGGACTGAGTGATTGAATGGAACAGTGTCCATGACATACCCTCATTCTCATAGATGCCGTAATAGTTCTTTGTAGGCAGCTCCTTGATCAGCATAGTTGGTTGGTTTTGACTTTGGTCTAGTGCCATAAACCCTTCAGTGACCTTTGGCATTTAATTCAGGGTTCTGTATTCCACTGCAAGACTTAGCCACCTGAATGTTATAGCAAGTAACATGCCATGCTGGAGTGCATGTTTACCTGCAGTAAATTGCTTACAGTAGCCTATTCCTCTTCATAAAAAGGCTATACATGAAAAGTAGTAATTAAAAGAGAATTTAAACCTGCATTGAACAGTTATGACTAAGGAAAGTTCTTAGGCTACTGAAATCATTAGAATAAAAGTAATATGTGCACTTACCACTAGTTATGCTACAAAATAAATAATAAAATCTTGTAAAGCTAGCTCTTTAACGTGCTTCTGATGATTTTTTTTGTTTTTTCATAGCTCAGTGGATTGATCAACTTGTATAAGAAAATAATCTAGCCTGATCTTTGAAAAACAAAATGCAGTATTTCATCTTTCTCAGTCATCTGATAAATCAAGCTTTCTAAAACTATTTCCAATAAGATAATTAGCAATTATTTAGTAGTGATCAGTTGGGGGTAAGCATAACCCCTTGACCTGCTGTGAAATGGACAATGTTACAGACATTCTAAAAATGACAAATATATCCATATATAAAAATATGAAAATAGACTATTAAAAATCACTACATTATGAACTGATACAGTACCACTCATTCTCATACAAAAGATGCAACAAAATATAGTAAGTATGTGCATAACTCTAAAGTTTGTCACAGCTATAATAAAAAATGTAATTTGACTCTACTGTAGTTTCACTTTAGAGTTTGCATAAACTTATAATTAAGCAAGTGCTTAAGCACTTTTCTGGATCTTGGCCTAAGAGCTTAATGATTATTTTACCGTATAATGACATGTCCAGCATGAAGGGAAACAAAACCTCTGTCTATAGAACTTATTTTCCATGAAAAAGTCTGTCGGTATGTTGCATGATAATCAGTTCAATTCAATGTACAGTAAATTGGATCATTATTATTAATTTTCTCATCTCCCAAGCAATTCATGAATCATTTTTGGAATTTCAAAAAAACAGTTCATGAATCAGACAAACAAACAAAAAAAAGAGCCCAGCCCACAATGAGATGATGAGTCAGAGTTCTTTTCTGTAGCAGTGTCGACCAAAGTACATCTGAAATCTAATGAGGATTGGCACTGATGCAGAAAAGGCCATGATGAGCATGAAACAATATGTTGAATTTACATGTTAAGACTTCTTGTCAGTTTTGGCAATTTCACTGAAGATTATCTGAAAAATCCATAAACATCTGGATGAGAAGAGAGAACGGGGGGGGTATCACTTTTTATTAAAAAAATGGAGTTTATATTGGGATACAATACTATAAATGGAAGAGGAATGTAGTTTCTTGCACAGCTGTTTCCAATTTTGCTAATCTATATTTCAGGCCAAATTCACTACAGAATTAAACCACACATTTACATTGCTGTGTATGTGTCTGAATTAAAGATACGGGGAAAAAAAAAACTTTTGAAGATCACTAAATCTTAGCAATACTTTGGAGGTATTTAGTCAGCTTTATTTTCAGAAGACAAAATTAGCAAGTACAGCTGCTATTTGTGGGCCTGAAGTTTTTAAAAGTGAAGAACTAAGTTTTGAAAAGGACATATGCACATTTTGAGGCCCTGAAAAATGGGTGCAAAAAAGGCTGTTCAGAGTCAAAGCTTACATTTCAGTCTGATACCAAACAGTTTTGTTCTAAAGGATCTGTGTAAACATTTGAAGTTGCTGACTGTCTACAAATTTTAATAGTTTTTAAAAAACACATGCATATGTATACAAAACTTGGGATCTAGTAATGGTTCTCATGTCGTATTCTGAAAATATGAGAGTATTAATATGTCTCTCTGCATTTATTCACTTAGGCTTTTACCAGGATTTTCCTGTGTTTGAGAAATAACCTGAACTCATAGTCAAAAAGGTGTGTGTTTTGCTTCGGTAAAAAGGAAAGAACAAAGAAGTCAGAGATGGAGAATAGTGTTTGACAAAGGCCACGATGATTATTGTTGTACGTATACTGAGATTGTTGTTGAGACTTCCTATTTAGCATGTATAATTAAGGGTATCAAAAAGTTCTATATTTTATAACCAAAAATATTGGGATAAAGTGCACATTCCTATTTATACTACAATGTACATTATGGCAAAGATTTTGATGGCGGCAGCACTTGTCAAAGACGGTAAAGAGAGCACATCTTGTTTAGACCAAATAGTATACTTGAAAGAACATGTATAGTTTCAAACATAGAATAAATCTTTACATTCCTAAACAAATAGCTTTAAAAATGAAAGTGCATATTATTCATTTCTGGAGATCCTAAATCTAAAACTTTATGTGAAATAATATAGAGAATTATTTAAGGTTAGTGTGTTTATGCAAGTGCTATAGTGCTACAGTTAACTATAGATGAAATTGCCACTGTTATGTTGTAATGGCCTGATCCAGAGCTGCTTTATGACACATTTGTAAATGAAGTCCTTCCAGATTTGGCAGATCATGTTGCAGGTTTGTTATAACTCTACATCATGACATAGTAAAAGAAACTAAAAAAAATAATCTTAAGTCTTGCCTTTTATTAGAGCTGTTCTGTATCCAAACCAATATAGACCAAACATAGTCGCTATATCAACCTGATTATTGCATATAACTTTAAGCAGACTGTTCATAAAGTCTTCCATTTGCTCATCTTTTGGTACTAAAATGACATATTCATACGTGTATAAACGTGATCATCTATTTCAGACTCAAGGTTTTCAGGTCAGGATTTGTTTGCTTCTTTTACTTCTATAACTAATGATAGCCATAAAATCTTTTGGAACAGTCACTTTACAATCTAAAGTTGAAGGAATTTGTAATTCCATACTTTCAGTTTGTTTTTTCTGTCATTGCACACTTGAAGCTGTTGACCACTCCAAAAATTGGATATTGCTTGGTGCAGGTAATAAAACTATGGTTTTTTTGATAAAGAGAAGATCTGGAGCAAAGTTACCACAAGTTTAGTGCAACTAATTACTTTTGAAGATTGTGTACAGCTATTTATTCTGTTGTTCAATTAAAAAAAAATACTGTTACTATAGAAACTACTGAATCACATCATTTATGTGCTATTTGTAAGAGATAGTCTTCTCTTTACAGACAGATACTTACCGGTCTGTCTTTTGAGCCGTAGAATTTATATGTCGATATAACTCAAACCAGAATGCCAACAGTAGATCACCATGGTTTTTAAGAAAAGGACATTGTTTACTTGAAGGATATAATGGCATACTATTTTGCAAGCTGTGGGTTGTTCTATGTTTTTCTTTAAACTTCTTTAATCTTTTCCATTTATACTAGAAACTTTGTGTTCTAATTGAGTGTACGCTAGGTCCTAAGATTTATTTTAAATCTCAGAAAAAGAAAAATAACTGCTTTTCTGTTCCTAATCAGTTCTTTGTAGCCTTATGATATCAAGCTTTAAAGGAGAATGATTGAAAAAAAAAAAGGAAACTGGAAGGCAAAGTACTAAAATAAGAATAATTTTCTGAGCACAAGAGATTTATAAAAGAGCTGAAATGTCGAACAGCGACACATCAAAATAAAGAAGGAGGAAGAGAAATTTTAGAAGGCCAGTAGTATGTAGAGAAGCTTGAAATTTTATTTACACCAAAGTAGTGTTTCTCAGAAACTGGGAATCCAACTCAATAGCAGCATTAGTTACATAAGTGATAAGCGTGAGATGCACAGGGGTAATTAGGAAACCTATCTGAAGATTTACAGTCTGATTAGAATTGTACTGAGTTTAAAATGGTTTTGGTTCAGGTGCCTGAACAGAGTCTTAACTGACAACTGTCATTCATGTTGCCAGGTCACTACTTCTGTCATCGTCATGACCAGTTATCTTTCTCTTACTATTCCTACGAATAACTAATGATATTAAATAGCTAGAATAATGCTAGTCGTTCCCAACTGCGTTCACTGAGTTTCAGCCTGAAAGTGATTTTATCCTTGCAGCACAGACATGCAGGAAGAACACTGTCCTGGTTTTGTTAAAAAACAAGTTTCTCTTTTAGTGAATTTTGCCTGTCAGCTAAAGCCTTCATATTAGCTGCATTTTCCTGGAGAACCAGACACATATTTTGGTAAACCTAGCAATGGAATGCAAACTTATTGATAAGCACGGATGGACATCTCGCAAGAGGGGCAACGAGAAACCGGTGACCAAGAAACTGACCAATGGTCTATAACATTCCCTTCACGTGAATACTTCATATAAAAATGGGAGATCACGAGGATCTCATCCCTTTTCCTTTTTTTTTTCCTCATGGCTGACATTAGGAGAGGACCTTGCTGGTTGTCCCTGCGAACTGAGGCCTAGTGACAGACTGAATCCAGCTCCGGTTGGCTACAGAGTCTAATCCAGGACTTTGGGTGCTGGCTCTGCAGTTGCTGAGACTTACAAGATTGGTTTTGTATATTTTGTATTATTTTCTCTATTCTCATTAGTAGCATTAGTAAAACATCTTTAATTTTTCCAACTCTCTTCTCTCTGTCCTTCTTTCCCTCCCGATCGCCTGTCCTGAGTTGGAAGGGGGGAGAGGGAGGGGCAAAAGGGGGGAGTGGGGGGAGAGAGGAGGTTAACAATACATCTGCCAGGGTTTGATTGTCACCCCACAATCTTAACCCTCGACAAACACCCATCAGAGCTACATTTGCCACTGTTCTTTCTTAAAGTCACAATGAGATCAATATTCTTTGCGTCTTCCTCAGACTTTACTATGCCTTTCTAGTAGTATACTTGGGCACTCTCTTTACTTCTTAAGCTCTCATTTCCTGTTCACCTTTGCTTGATGGATAATGTGGATAGATATTGAAATGCAGAAGAACTTGGCCAGAAGGGAAGGCTGATTAAACAACGGGTAAGACCTTGGACAGTGTTGTGGTTGAACATGCACTAAGGAGACAGCTTGAATAGTTGCTGTTATATGTATGTATCCCTTCGTCTGCCAAGCAAACACCGAAACATTCTCTTTTAGGAAACACAGTTGTATTAGGAGGTCAACTTTTACTGGATCATTTGCAGGAACAAATTACATTTTGCCTCAATCAGCTGCTGTAATAAAAGTGAGATACATTGTAGTACCAGAAAAAGTGTGTGAAACTATTGTTTGAATTAAAATTGTAACACTACTGCAGCAAATAAGGGCAAAAAAAAAAAAAAAAAAAAAAATATGTATTTTATGGCATCCTTTTGTGTGCTCTCTCCTTTTAGATTTATATAAATATCTTAAAAAATCTACCTGTTGATGTTTTGCATGTTAACAAATCTCTCTGACTTTTGTATCCTAGAATACATTGAAATATTTGTGAGCCAATTACAGAAAATACTTTCATTCAAATCCAAGAAAGTTTAGTAGGTTTCTAAGTATGTATATGTTTTCTATGAGGTTTTTGCATATGAATGTCTCAAAATTCGTAGTGTGTACATACATTGGGATAGGTGTCATGACGCAGTGCTTGTTTTTAAAAGCAAACTCTGTTATGGGCATGCTATTTTCATTTCAAGTCAACTAGATGATCTTAGTTTCTCAGCATGTTTGACAGACAGCTGACACTCCCTGTAAATATCTGAACCACAGATATGATATTCAAAAGCTAAATATGTCTGGATGGTCCTCAGATCTCAAGCGATAAATTCAGGATCCCAGATCCAAATGTACATCCCAGGATGCATCTTAACTCATGTTTGGACAGGACATTGATGCATTCTGTCCCTTCTTTCTCTTTTATTTTTCAATCTGATTCCAGGTTGCAGATGAACAAGGAGTGAGGTGTTTGCCCTTGCCTCAGAATTTAAATACAGCCTAAGCAAACTCTTATATATTATAGATGAGAGAGCCATGGAACTTCTTGCTAAAAGCAGGACATAAGTCTAATAAAAAACTGGGAAAGTGCCTGAAAAAGAGGTATTTTGCATTGCTTAGCAATGGGGTGCACAAGGATCTACAACTTAATCATCAGTAGGACATAGACTATGATCATGTAAAAATATTGGGCTAGACAGGTCATGGAACTGAAACACCATGTCCATGTGGGTTTTTTTTTTTGCATGTGCACCTTTGAAATTCTGTGCAATGGTTATTGTATTGCTAGTGTGAAGGTTGTCTCCTTTCTGTGGAATAAATGGGCAGGTTTGCTCAGAACAGTGGTTGAATATGAACTACCCTTTTGAACTGACGAGGAAGCAGTTCCACCTTTTATTCTGCCTGTCTGCTTGCAAAGGCATTACAGTCTTAAAATCATAGAATGTCCTGAGTTGGAAGGGACCCACAAGGATCATCGCATCCATCTCCTGTCACTGCATATGACAACTCCACAGTTCACACTAAGTGTCTCAGGGCACTGCCTAGTCTGTTGAATACTACCAGGTTTGGGGCTGGGACACCTCTCTGGGGAGCTCGTTCCCAGTGTTGCACCACTGGGTGAAGAACCTTTTCCTAATGTCTAATCTAAACCTCCCTTGGCACATCTTCCTGCCATTCCCTCAGGTTCTGTCATCGGTTGTCAGAGAGAAGAGATCAGTGCCTGCCACTCCTCCTCCCATTGTGAGGAAGTGGTAGCCGCGGTGAGGTCTCCCCTCAATCTCCTCTTCTCTGGGCTGAACAAAACAAATGACTTTAGCCGTTCCTCATATGGCTTCCTCTCCAAACCCTTCACCAGCTTTGTAGATCTCTTCTGGACACTCTCCAGTAGCTTAACACCTTTTTTATCCTGTGGTGCCCAGAACTGCACACAGTGCTCCAGGTGAGGTCGCACAAGTGCGGAGCAGAGTGAGACAGTCACCTCGCTTGCCCAGCTGGCAATGCTGTTCTGGATGCAACCCAGGACACGGTTGGCCCTCTTGGCTGCCAGAGCACACTGTTGGCTCATGTTATATTTGCCGTCAACCAGAAGCCCCAGATCCCCTCTTCATGTAGCTACTTTCCAGCATCTCATCCCCCAGTCTGTATGTACAGCCATGGTTGTTCTGTCCCAGGTGCAAAATCTGACACTTGTCCTCATCAAACTTTCCACAGTTGGTGATTGCCCAGTTCTTCAATTTGTCCAGATTCCTCTGCAGGGCCTCTCTGCCCTCGACAGTGTTGACAACTCCTCGCAGTTTTGTGTCATTGGCAAACTTAGTGTTCCCTGAAGTCCTGTGTCTGGATCATTTATAAAGACATTGAAGAACGCTGGCTCTAAGACGGATCCCTGCGGAACCCCACTAGTGACTGGTTGCCAGCCCAATATTATCACATTTACTCGAACTCTCAACCAACCTGGCTTTTTGCCTCACGTGACAGGTTTTTGACTTTTTGGAATTGCCTGGTCCTGTGCTTTTAGTAGGTGATACTTAAAAGGCAACCAACACTGATGGTCCCCAACACCTTCAAAAGTTTCTTCCCAGAAAATCTTGCTAAGTAGTTCTCTGAGCAGCCTGAATTCTGCTCTTCTTACATTTAGTGTTAAGGTCTTGCTGGCAGTTTTCCTCCCATAAGCAAAGATTTTGAACCTGACTTCTTCATGGTTGTTGTGGCCAAGGGAGCCACCAGTTGCCACTTCTTCCATGAGATCCTCTCTGTTAGTGAGTATCAAATCTAGGAAGGCACCTTTCCTGGTTGGTTCCCTGAGTACCTGTACAAAGAAGTTATCATGCAAACGCTTTAGAAATCTTCTGGACCTGTTGCTGTCAGCTGTGTGATGTTCCCAGTTGACATCTGGCAAGGTGAAGTCCCCCATAAGGACAAGAGTACATAACTTGGAGGCTTCGCTTAGTTCCTTGAAGAATAACTCATCAGTGTCGTCAACCTGGCTGGGTGGCCTATAGTAGACACCCACGACAACTTCTGCTTTATTTGTCTGACCCTTAGTCCTTACCCAGAGGCTGCCTAGGGGGGTTGTGGAGTCTCCTACTGTGTAGACATTCAAAACCTGCCTGGACACATTCCTGTGTAGCCTCATCTAGGTGTTCCTGCTCCAGCACGGGGATTGGACTAGATAATCTTTTGAGATCACTTCCACTCCCTAACATTCTGTGATTCTGTGTGATTCTGTGACTTTGCCATCGTCAACTGCCAGCTCCATGCACTTCAGCCCCTCTGCTACATACAGTGCCACCACTCCATCCCCCTGTCTCTCCTACCCTGTCTATCCCTTTAGAATACCCTGTAACTTTCTAGTATGGCACATCAGTCACAGGATTCATCCCACCAGGTTTCACTAATGCAAATTATGTCATATCACTCTTGATAAAGCTTAGAGGTTGTGACTCTACTGACATATTTATTCAGACATATTTTCACTTATTCATGAGCTGCTAGTTCTTAATGAATTTTCTAGGTGTCTTTGAAGTTGGACTGCCTAATAAGTCACTTTTATTTTGAATAAACCTTTTGAATAAGCCATCTTCTGAAAAGAATTGCCTGAATAAATGTTTTTATATGCAATATATAGTATTTTGATCTCTTATTACATATGTTCCATTTGTTGATTGGAGATTATTGCAACAAACCATATTTTTGTACACAGGCATAAAACCACCACATCCTCATTAGATTACAATAATTTTGTAGAATGGTTTTTAACTCAAATTTTCATTAAAACTACTTTTTAATAACTTTATTTCTTTTAATTAAAAAAGAAAAAAAAGCTTTTCCATCTGTTGTTCTTTCCTATTTGCTTTCTCCTTTCAAATAATTTTGCCTTTCTGTTTTGCCAAAAATAGTAGTACTTAACTAGCCAAAGAATTAATCTACTGATCAATTTGCCTCATCTGTGATGAAACTGGTTACTGTTCTCACTATTGTTTTATTACCAAACCACAAAGGAAACATTTGAGCTTAGTGTTTCCTGTACTCCTACTATAGGTGCTGCTTTGTACATTTCAGATATGATGGCTTGTTAATGGAAAGCTAGATAATATTTTAACAGCACAGAAAATCACATCATTTATAATATTATTATCTTACTTATCATTACTAAAAGCCGTATTAATGATTTTAAACTGTTTCAATACTATTTATTTTCTTGTGAGAAACTGAGCTGCTTGCAATGACTGGAGTCAATCTCCATAGCAATGCAATGATCAGAGGGTAGAACATAGAAATCTCATTCCTGAAGTCTCTGAGATGTTTTTTTCTTAAATCTAATTGAGTATGAGATCATAGTCAAAAAGCCACAGAAGCAATTGAAAACTCAACTTAGTTTTTCTGTTGGGAAAAAGAATTCTTACTCTAAGTTGCATTTCCTGTTGAAGATTTTTTTTCAAAACTACATAAATTTTTTTTTATTAAAACAGAGAATGTAAAGGCAGTGATAGATATGATGAACCTTGACAAAATGAAATTTTTGTCGACGTCTTAATGATAAAACTGTTAAGACTTTAAGGCAGTGTGGCCTAACTGAAATCCTGAAAGGGTGATTAAACAAACAGTTGAAAACCATATGTAAACAGTATTTGTTAAAAGTTAGACAAACTCATGAGACACATCATATGGTTTCTGTCATAAATCAGTCCAGAGTCCAGTCCAATTTTGTATTTTCATAGATGATTTGGACGATAGTATAGAGATGATGTAAATTTCCAAATGACACAAAGTTGGAAGGTGCTGCAAACCTGTCAGAAGTCAAGATGCAAATTTGAAATGAACATAAAATAGTTATAAGTGATTTAAAGTAAATGATTGCAACTGGATGAGGACAAATTTTTTATTTAGAAAACATCAATTATGTAAGTACAGAGTGAAGATCCCTGGTGTACCGATTGGTTTGTGGAGGAGGATCTAGAGGTCCTCAGTACAACATCATGCTGTGATAGTAAAGAATTTTAATAATGGGCTACATAAATAAAAATATTTTCTTTTTATTTAAAGACTGTTTTATTTTGAAAATATTTTCTCTCTTTAGTACAAATGATACCTTGAGCTGAAAAGGAAGGAGACAGAAAATAATGATTAGAGGTCTAGAAAACATGCTATTTATAGAGTCATTTTGAAAGAACATGGGTATGCTCAATCTGGAGATGAAATCACGCAAAAATACCGGGCCACTTGAGCATTTAAAGTTGCAGAAACTCCTGAGTAGGTAAGAACTGTTCTTTATGTTCATTTGGGATAGGATGACAAGCACGTGGGTTTAAATAACCAGAGCACAAAAGACCTCTATATTAGGAAAAAAACCCTAATTTTAGGAAAACAAACTGTTTGATGAAATCCTTTAGGGAAATTTTGAAATATTTATTGGAAATTTTTAGACAACACAAACAAATAAGAAATGTGAGGAATGATTGGTGCCATATTGCTGCAGGCAAATGGATAAGACAATCACATCTGTGTCCTTTCCTCTCTATATGACTCTGAAAATTCCCATGTACCTGAAAAACTCATAGGTTTGATTTTAAAAAGTAGACTCAGAACAACAAAAAATATGTTCATATATTTATTGTTGAAAAGCACAGGATATAAAATATGATCTTTTCAAATATTCTTGTCCATATTATTGTCCATTTTACTTCTTTCTACATTTAAAGCATTGACATACACAGAAATTACTTCATTATTTTATATTGAATTTCACTTCAGCTAGAAGATAATGTTGGCAGAAGAATGAATTCATATAATTAGACCAGAGTTCAAATCAGTACGTAAACTGAAAAATGCATTCCCAACTGTTACAGTTGCAAAATTTTAGAAGAATTTTCCAATCATAGCAACAGGAGGAAAAAGCTAAATAATTTAAAAATAGAGCTAAGGAAACTTGCAAATGAATTGGAAAAGGTAAACTGACATTGCAAGAAGGCCCAGACCCCATGGCATGGGAGTTTACTTCCAACCATGTGTGACTCTACAACGATGTTTGACTAAGACTTAGGTGACAAGTGCTCTCCAGCTCCCTTTGTACAGAGCAACCACAAAAGTGAAAGCAACCCACAAATTGAGAATTTTCCACATTTCCTGACATCAAAGGATAGAATTGTCTATATCTATGTTTCTATCATAATTTTTTTTTTATATACATTTCTTCAGCTAAGAGACAGATGCAATTAACTCAATGGCTCTTCCAAATGTTTCCACATCCTTGGTGCTGAGTTCTCTAAGTCTGGGCTAGCTCACATGACAAAACCTCTGTATTTCCTGAATTTAGCATATTTTAGAAGGATCTCTGATTTCTCCATGAAGGAACTGGTAATGATAAACCTATTTTTATTGACTAAATGTTGAATACCTACTTTTGAGATTATAACATTCAGTTTCTGAATGAGTTATTTCTGCTTAAAACACTTCGAAGTTTTGCATGCTTGTTGGAGCTGACTTATTCAAGAGTCTGAATCCATGCCTAAAGCTAAAAAAATGTCCTTAAGCACTGTCATTGCTTGGAGTCTTCTTTCTACATGTGCAATCTCTTCAAAATAATCCTTTCTTTTCCTGCCCCATGGTATGCTGAGCTCACTGCTTATCATTATGTGCATTATTCTCTTATCATTTATGCTTCTGTGTTTGTATTTACCCAGGTATTGACTTAAGCATTGAGAATAAACTTTTTGGATGGCATTGTAATTTCTATTTGTTGTTATAACGCTTCATAAAGTGGCATTCTAGTCCAAGACCTATGAATCATTCATTCTTTTTAAGCCTCAAGAACTGGACTTGTGTGTATATATTTATTATTTTCACATATACAAAAATATTATGTATGTATATAGCATACCGATAAATGTTTGTGTCTAAATAGTCACCAACATCACTTTTTGATGCTAAATATTGGAAAATGGATTGATTCTATCAAGACTGAATTTATGTTGGAGTTTTA
Organism: Patagioenas fasciata; assembly: GCF_037038585.1. Taxonomy (NCBI): domain Eukaryota; kingdom Metazoa; phylum Chordata; class Aves; order Columbiformes; family Columbidae; genus Patagioenas; species Patagioenas fasciata. The sequence continues at coordinate 41,021,559 of NC_092524.1, forward strand.
TGGAAGCAAGATGATATCTGTCATATGCAAATCTTTGATATTGACAAGCACAAGTTTTATACATTTATTTGATTTTAATTGAATGTTAAGATACATATATCACATAAAAAACCTCCTGAAATCTTGAAACAGTTTACTGAGACTCACCAGGCAGTAGTATCTGATGGAGAAGCATTACTACGGCTATGTTTTCTAAACTGTAATTGGTCAGAGAAATTATCCAGACGACTTGAAATGCCGCACATTTAGTTTTTCATTGCAACTGGGGGTCATCCTCATACATCGGAACTTTTATTCAGGTTCTAAACTAACAGATTTTCCAAATGTGCTGAATGCAATGGTTTAATTATCAAAATGACATAAAATTAACAATCTGTGAAATGCTCATCTCTAACACATTTGAATTTCTGTTACTCTAAGTTCTGTCAAAAGTATACGTAGACCAAACTGAGGTATTGTTCCCATGAGATAAATCTCAGACTGTGGCTGTCATCTTGAGGATTATATTAATTTTCCTCTTATTGAAAATTGACTACAGTTACATCAGACAACACTATGGAACTGAGTTTATTAAAGCATTTTTTTCTTCTAATGGAAAAAAAATACACAAGACTTTTTTAAAAAAATTAACGTATACCATGGTAGGCCTCACTGTATCCTGTGTTAGACTTTGACTAATTGAATGGTAAATATTAAAACTCTGCTTTCATTTACAACTGTAATAAGGTGAGACAGCTGCACAACATTTACATTCATTGAGAACAAAATTTGACCCACAGGATTCTGCAGGTGCTTTATCCAGTGAAAGTGCTTGCAAAAACAGTATTTATTGACCATATATGATCAATAAATTTCTAACTTTTATTTTCTTGGCAAAAGAAAGTTATGCCAGCTGTTGTTTATAGAAGACCAAGCCAAATTTTATATTGTGGTTCAACGCTTCTGTACAAGTCTTTGTAAAGTGCTGGCTACAAAGTCTTTGAAATTTATGATAGTGCAAAAATCTGATAAGTAGAATTTCGTTTTCATATGAAGTCCGAAGTGCTAGAAAGTGCATTCTTTTCAATTACAAATAGAGAAAAAGTGTGGATGGAGTCAAAGAGAAAATAAAGATGAAACTCAGCAAATATCACGTGATGTAACTTTCGAACTGCAACGCAGCAGGAGAGCTTGTGTAACCAATCTAAACCTGAAAAAGGCAAGAAGAATACTACTTATACAGTGCTTTTTACCTTCAAATTATCATATAGACATAGGGGATACAATGTTTCCCTAGTAAGCTTAATGCAGAATGTTATATAGTGTTATTCATACCTTTATTTCAGAGTATTGTACTCGATTAGTGTGGGGACAGAAATTTTATTGATTAAATTTAGTCATCATACATATAATACATAAGCAAAAAAGTTCACTATTACCTGAAATGCAGGTGGTCAGTATCTTCTACAATGCAAGCCTTTTCTTCTAAGTTTCTTCAAGATAACTTGGTTTCATTAATGTAACAAAAATGAATCTAGCAATCATACACCTGGTATGTTTGTGTGCAAGGCCACAACTTCCTGGGCAAATTTTCATTTTACTGGAAAAAACACCAGTTCAAGTTTGTAGTTTAGACCTTTTAAACTATTTTCCAATGTATCCTGATCTTCTTGATTTTTTTTTTTTAATTTTTCTCTTGTTTTTTAGAAAGGACATTTCACAGTCTGCTCTGAGGGTTCATATATTTCATCAAAGCAGGCAAGAACTGTATGATGTATGTTTATTAGCTTCAGAAGCACATCTGTGAGCTCAGATTGGATGAAAGGTCATAAACACAATGAATGTTGCTAGGTAACAGTGCTTTTTAGTCAATTTAGTTGCGAAAATGAAAGGTTTTTTTGTACAAAGATAGGCTATTTGGATAGTACAATGAACACTCACTTTATTTTGATCTTCAGTGCTGTAATTTTAAAATAACAAACCTTTTTCCCTTGAGAAAAAAAAAAATCACATTTTCTCTATTTACAACGTACATTTCTGGAAAAAATTCAAAGTCATAATAAAAAGGAAAGCTGAGATATAGGAAATTATGATTGTATCTGATTAATGAAAGAATCATTTTTGTTACTTGTACTTTATAATTCAAAGTGAGAAATATTAATCATTAAACACTGTAAAACCTAGAGTGGTGAAAAAGAGTCACAAATAACCAACCTTTTCTTCTTTAAAAACATTTGCGTTTTAAAGTAAACACTGTACATAAAAGGAATCACTGCACTTTTGAGGGATCTTGACTACTGTATTATTTAAAAGGATTAACCTAAAGGAAATCTAACTTTTAGTAACGCAGTAGAACTGAGTGTTTGTCTTTGGAATTTGAATGAGTGATGCAATACTAGATTTACAGATTGATCTAACTAAGTGCAAAGGATTTTTTTTTTTTTTGGTCAAAGATTGCATTATCTTTGTGGATATTTAAACCCACATGACTTCATATCGGACATAGTAATTTTATGCAATGGCTACTTGATGTCAAAAGGAAAACTACTCTGAAAGGAGGAATTTGAACTCATTAGTCTCGCTTAAGAGTAGTATGAGGTGAGAATTTAATTTATGCTTCATATTTTTGTGCAGTGACTCAAGCCAGCTTCAATAGCAGGGAACAGCATAATCAAATTCATGATAATTTAAGTTGTCTATTTGCTCAAGTTGTGCCTTGATACATTAGTTCCCAAGGGTAAAAAGATATAAAAGTATGCACATAAATTAATATGTTTGGATAGTGCCATAAAGATTAAACAACAAATTGTGATGAGGTGTATATCTGAATGAAGGCAGTGCAGTTATACCAATTTAGGGATCAGCTTCTTACCTGGTATAACCTGATGTACTGAAAAGGTATCACAATTTAAAATGGCAAACAGTAGAATGATGTCTATGATATCTATACTGTTGCTTAACTTAGTGGCACACTTGTCATGTGATCTGGCTTTGATTTGAAGGGCTTCTTCAGAGTCCAGATCCTTTGCAAGCAGTGGCCTCAAGTCCCTCTGCTTGTTTCAATAACTACTTTTTAAACTGCTGGTTAACGTCTGTTCTGTTATGACTTGATATTTTTAATAAAAATAAACTTTTTATCTTTCTAAGGTTGCTATTTATTTTAATCCTTGAAATATCATTAGACATTATCATAGATATAGAAATGTCTGCACTCTGCATTATCCCAGCCAAGAGTTCTCATAACATTTGTTAGTCTAATTCTAGAACACATAAATAAATTAAATTATAAATAAATTATAAATAAATTATGCTCATCAACTTACTGTGACTTTTTCACCCTATGAGAGTCTTGTAACTGCAGTTCAAAATGATTTGCCATTTTCAAAAAGAGTGTTTGGAAAGAAGCAGATATGTGTACATCTTCTACATCATTGGTGATACTCAGTGGTATAGTGTTCTAATTCCCTGCTACCTCCACCTCTCTTAGTTGCTCTGTTGAGGCTGATTCTGTCTGAGAATATTGTACTACCTGTTCATTAGTGGTTCAAGTGAAAGAAGATATTTCAAATATTTCTAAAAGTAGGATGATGCAGGGCTGAATGCCTAATAGATGCTCATTGAAGCTGCATGTGTTTCATTATCTTGTTATCAACACATTTCTTATTGCAGTAAACTTTTTTTAATTGAAATTTATTTGACCAAGGTTGACATACAAGCTTAAATAAATTACAGTCTCATCATAACTTCATTTCAGTCCTACTAAGTGTCCAGAGGTACTTGTGCCTGCTAGCTCTTCTTTTCTAAATGGTTTTGGTATTATTGATAAATTCTACAATTGTAGCTACTTACTAAATTCTATTAAGAATAAATTTTAGTATGACAAAACATTTGTCTGTTTGACTGTAATTTTAGAGGTACTTAATATCAAAACAGTTCTTGTCAAAATATATGAGACAAAGTTAATCTGAATATGTGAGTGTCAAGGTTTATTGCAAGGTGATGATAAGCATAGGAAAAGTTGATAAAGCATAGGAAAAGTTGATAAAGAAGTAAAAGGAAGAGAGACTTTCAAGTTGGAGAGATTTTAACATGCTTTATTAATGCTACTAATAAATAGAGAAAATAATACAAAATATGCAAACCCAATCTTGAATATCCTGGGCTAGTGCAGCTTTGCCCACCCCTCGGCAGAGGATAGAGCTGGCGTGGCTCCAGTGGCTGCAAGGCAGGCACCCAGAAGTCCTTGGTGGGACTTCACAGCAAACCAGAATTGGATTCAGGGATGCAGGGTCTGGAACCAGGCCTCGGATTTGCAGGTACGGCTGGCAGGGTATTCTTCAGATGCCAGCCATGTTTGAAGAGAGCGAGACCCTCATGATCTCCCTCTTTTGTAGGGTGTATGACGTGGATGGGATGGAATACTCAGCTGGTCAGTTTTAGTCACCTGTTCTGTTTGCCCCTCCTTGCAAATATGTCCTGTTATCAGAATTCTTGGTTGTTATAGCAATAAATCTAAACATGAGCTTCTTCTGCATTCCATCGGTCACCCTTTTCTGCTTTGGAGCACAGTGTCTGAAAAAACATGCAGTTACTTAGAAGGTACTTAGAAGAACTTAGCTGAAAGAAAAATTCACTAAAAGAGAACTAGTCTTGTTTTTAACAAAACCAGGACAGTGAGATAAGGTAATCTGAATTTTAGTACCACAAAAACTTGTTCGGTTAAAGATAGATCCCAGTATAATGTAAGAAATGTGAATCATCTGTTGAAATCCTAAGAAATATTATTACTGATGAAAGCTTGTTCCAGTAGTGCCTTCTTTGTGAGAGTAAAAGTCACACATTCCCTGGAACCCAGTTTTAGTGAATAATTTTCCTCAGAGTTAAAATACGAAGCTTATTTCCAAGTTGGTTTAAACTTTCTGGTGAATTTGAGATATTAGAGTCAACAAACTTGGTGTTCAAGTATCAGTGGTATTGTTCTGCACTTTATTACATCAGTTACCCAGTTTTGTTTTCTTTAGTGAGGTTGATTCATCTAGATAAATTTGACCTCACAATAATTTTTTACACTTATAATGCTCAAAATCACAAATTTAATCCTGAACTTAATTTCAACTATTAAATTTTATAACAGGAAAGAATCTTCTGTTTGATCTGTATAATGCATCAGATTCCATGAAAATCACTTACTCAGAAAATGACTGAATTAAAAATATCATATGATGTTAACAAAAGTATTAAATGTTGATCAGAACAGATTGATAGAATGACAAACTAAGGCCAGAAAGAATGTTCTCTGTAAGCTAATACAATGTTCTACTCAAAACAAGCCATAGCATTTCCTTGAATTAATTTCTACTGTAAGTGCATTAAGCTTCCTCCCTATCTTGAAATGTTCAGTGCTTGAAAATTAGTTGTTCTAAAGGTTGATTATCTTCACTGCTACTCTTCAGTTACAGCTGTTTTAAATACACAGGTAACACAGCCTACTTATTTTTCTCTGATACTCTTTTCTATATACATTAAAAAAAAAAAAAAATATTAGCCACTATAGGCTTTTATTGTTTACTTGGCAATGTTATTCTTCACATTGTATTTACCTCTAACCCTCACGACACTGTTTCTATCACGCCAGGGAAAAAGTTTGTGTGGATTTATAGTGCTGTGGAACGGGAAACTGGTCTGGCAGAAGAGCAGTTAATGGGAAAAAAGACAAGCTTTGGAGGAAGAGGAAGGAGAATGACAATGTGGCAAGACAGGGAATGATTTTGCACTGTAACACAGTTGAACTTAATAGTGAAGTGTAGGCTTAACCTCATCATTACACTGCAATACAGTGAAAGTTTGTACTCAGATGGTTGTTCATTCTGATTCTCACCACCCTTCATAAAATGAAGTGCTTCTGAAGAGCAAGATCATCCCTCACAGAAGTGTATTGTGTTATATTCTGTACCAGTATTTTAGATGCTTGAGAATATTCACTTGTGAAATCATTGTTGACTCTGGATCACCAAATGAATAAACAAAAATCTTGTAAATAACCTCCTGGATTCAGCAAAATACTTTTGCTTTATATTTCAAACCCAGACTTTTTCACAATGATATGGCATTAAGTTTAAATACAGGAAAGCATTTTACTACCAAAGCGGTTTGTTTTCTCCTTTGGCCAATGGGCAATGTTTCAATATTCACTACATGGCTTTACCCACTTAATTGCCAAAGTATCACTGTTCTGCTGTCATATGATGTACATGATTGCAACTATAACTGTCGAAAATGATGATGAACTTGATGGGCAATAGGTCTACTTATTAGTAGGGTGAGCAGAATTCTGTGGATGGACAATTGTCCTTTTTGAGTTGGATTCAGTAGACATTGAGACTACCTATTCTTAATGCTTATGGTTATGATTGTTCTCCTGTTGTGCAGTACATTCTGACATATCAGCACAGAAATGAGATTCTTCAGTCTCAGTAAGGTGTCATCATGTAATGTAAATTCTACAGCTTTACTCACTGACAATTTCAACATTGCTTTCTAACCTCATCTTTCAGCCAAAGAATAGCTGTAACCTATTCACATTGATTTTCAACTTGTTAGCCTTAGAGGAATACTACAAAACATAGTTACTACTAAGAACTGACATTTACCACTTCAACAGCTAAAAACTAAAAATACGGTTTCCATTTCTTACATCAAGCCAAACAATACTTAAAACCAGAATTCTTATACAATCAGAAGCTATATCAAGAATTTTTGAGGCTGTAAATCAAACTTGTATTAAAGTCCTGCAGTGTTAATACTTCTTAATGCAGAAAATACTGCCAGTAGAACATGAAAAGTGGCACAAAATTGGACTTTTGTTCTCCGCTTCCTCACACCTCTCACTTCATTTGTTTCAGTGATCACCAACAGAAGTCAGACTTTGGATGAACTTTTCAGGATGAAAGAAGGAAGAACAACACTAAATTGTTAATAAACTTTATGTTTGCATTTATATAATTCTGTTACTATACTCTCTGTGAATAAATACTAGCTTGAATTTAATATTTAGGGAAAAAGAAATGGTATTTAGTTACCATATCAGCTACATTTTTTCAAACAAACAAACAAACAAAAGGCAGAGAAGTTGTTGCAGTTTGACTCTCTTTCTGTTCTGAAATAAACTGTTTTAGAGACCTGGGCTGAAATTATATCTTCAAGGAAATCAAGGGGAATTTTGTTGACTTCAAGGAAGCCAACATTTCACTCCACGCATTTAAAATAACCCAACACATATATAGAGCTATGTGTTACAAACCCTTAAAATAATGCCAAACAAACAAACAAACAAACAAACAAAAAATCCCCCCAAACCCCTGAAACATTGAATTAAAATGACCTTTCTGAAAACATTTATATGCACTGTAGTTAAGTAACTCCTTGACTCCTTACCACCTTATTTACACTGTGCATAGTTACAGCTGTTTCTAGAACTAGTTCTTGAGAATACTAATATATTATTTTCAATATGAAGAATTCTTCCCAGGACATTTGTGATAAATGGACTTGGTCTGGGATTAAAATTAGCCTCTTCAGTCTTTACAGCACAAATGACAAAAGGTGGAAAATCTGTAATCATCACTAGGCCTGGGCTTTAATTAGTAGACAGTATTGTCGATATTGCTGTCCTGCATGCTGAATATTTCAACGATGTAGAAGCAAGTAACACTTGAAAAGAGAAAATGAAAAAAGTTGAGAAATGCAATATTAACACTAAAAATGCAGTTTATGCTTGTCCTTCTTTATTTTGTTTGAATGTGCTAAATATGCTGTAAGGTTCATCTTTGAGACCAGATCATCATGCTATGAGTTGTGCAAAACAGTATCTTGAAATAGGGTTGTTGCAGAACCTGAGTAAGAGTATCAGAATCTGGCCCATCCTAAGTAATGTTTTATAGATCTTCAAATCTTTCTATACAGCCATCTCAGTAGCCAGATGTTGATTGTGTACACATTGTTTTGTGTTGCTTGCATAAACATTATAATCACATATAGACAACAGCAGAGCTACAATATTTAGAAAACATTTTTCACACCTCCTTATTAAGCAAGACTATGAAAATTATGACTCATCACTGCGCCATTGTTTTTGCCTGTTTTCTTGTGCTGGTTGAATAGTCATAGACAGCTGGTATTAATACAATAGGTAGTGCTTAGGGAATTAATGGGTGATGTATAATACACCACAAAGGTATCTGTCATCTGGAACAATAAGTGCAATGATGTAAGATGCATATATTTGAAAATTGTGTTCAAATGAGATTTTATCAAGCACAAAGACATACCTTGACTGCGATGCAAAATTAGTTTTTAACAATTGCAAGAAGTCTGCCAAAAACTGCTTTTATTTTATTTGTGATCCTGAGAGCATTTAAGCTGCTAGAAGCAGTATATACGTGCTCCTTTTCTCTTTGCTCCTATCAAAACAACACTAGAATGCTTATGCTCCAGGGAGATTTGTATAGAATCTGACGCTTGTATCAGCTCTGAAAAAAACAACAAAATTACAGTCTGAGGTGATGCAAATGATATCCTTGGTGCATCTTCCCCATGCTCCTGTGAGGCTCTTGACAGCTGATGGTTGGATTAAACAAAAAGACCAGTAACTTATGACTATTAGCTCAAAGCAATCATCTCTCATTATTTCAATTACATGGGTAAATGCATGCAATCATGTATCAAATCACTTTTCCCTTTTGAAGAGCTTCTTTTCAGGGTAGGATTTCTGCCAGAAAAAATGTGCAAATATTTACACTGGTTTTTCATCCAACTGCACCTTTGTTTGGCAAAACCACCCTATGGCTACAATTCTGAGTGATATTTTGAAAGAGGAAGAGGGAAAAAAAAAAGGAAACCAAAACAAAAAAGGGAGAATTGGAAATAGTATACAGGTTTGGTGACTCATTAGCAGTCTGTAAAGGAGGCACCTTCCCTTACTTATTGCTACCTGACCTGTCAGTGTGAATGTGGCTCCTATTCCCTAAATCACACTACCTGTGAATAGCGCTCTGCTGGCCAATTCAAGGCTCTTTAGGCAACTATGATTGATGACTCAGTGACTAGGAGAAAATTGCCTTCAATGAATTATTCATCGAGCTATCTCTTTGCTGTTAAAGTAGCTGACAGGAAAGTTCTGACACTGCCTAAGCACAATTCACTTACAAATCAGTTACAAGGAAATATTAAAAATAGCTCAGTTACAGCATACCAGCACAGTATCAAGTGGGGGCTTTTTACTGTCTACATTTAACATCACAGCGAACATGATCACTTCTTCCCATATAACTATTGTACTAATGGCAAAAAAGGCAGTGATTAAATTGAAAGCAATGCCATTTGTGTTGGCTATGAAACAATGCAAATCACTAAATTTAAGGTAGACGGTAAATCAGACATGCAGAAATATTTAATCATTTTCTTATTAATGTAAACAAATACTAATTGTTATTTGTTTAGAACTTTTGCATTGTTAATGAGAAGCCATGACTAATGGAGGAAATGGGTTGCTAGGCGTATCTAGAATTAATTATTTTTCCTCTCTAATGGTACTTACTGGAAAATATCATTGTGGAAGATCTGCAAAGGCTTTAAAATGCTTTATTTCAGAAGGCTGAGCACAAAAATGGAGTAGAATTAGCACTTTGCCTAATATCTCTCTAAAGGATGTGACTTTTATTATTATGGGGAATTATTTACTTTTTGCTATAATCAAGTTTCAGAAACATGCTGTGTCAGAAAGGACAAGATCTAATTTTAATATACACTTCAATATTTCTCTTTAGCTTATGACTGCTGGCAAAATGTTCTAGCATACGTGACTACAGGTCATGGGTTGATGGAAGTTGTTCTATTTGTAAATATTGTAAACCAAATAGGCTAATTTATTATATAGCAGTTTATTCAGAGTTGCTATTTCTGTATCAGATTTTTCTGCATGGCTTTCACAATGATTAAACTATGTGCACATATGCATATATAGAGATATTTCATCTGATTATTTTACAAATATGTATTTCGTCTTAATATTTACAAACAATAAGTTGGACTAATGGTCTCAGAAAATGTAAGTTTGTCTATTAAGAATAGCAGCAGCTTAGGCCTAGACCTGCTACACACTGTGTAGTACGAATTATTTTACAGTGATAGAGCAGACCTGTTACAAAATCAGTTGTTTACTCAGGCTTTTCATACAGGAAAAAATATTTCTCAGTCTATGCAGCTTAAAGAATTTGATAATTACCAAATACAGTGCCTAAGGAAACACATTGGTAGACCTGGCCTCTACCATGCCTGAGAATATTAAACATATTGGTTAAAAGAAATAAAAACATGCAAATAATCTAATTTTGTTTTGAGACACGTCAGACTGGTGAGCGTGTGTTAACTATGCACATATGGAATAGAATCCACCTATGGTAGTCATTCTTCAAAGTCACCATCTGCAAAAGTAAATCGATTACAGAACTACACACACACAAAAAAAAATTCAAACAAAAAAAATTAAATAAGGCAAACCATTTTTCTTTTCATCACAGTCAGAGTACATACATTTAAAACCAAAACACCTTCTGATGTGTCTTACCCTATCCATTTTTATTGCAACAAGCCTAACAATATATTAACAATTTGATAGCAAGACATGGATTTCTACTACCTTTGGAAAAAGAAGCATTATTTTTCTTACAGATTTTCCTGAGATATTCATCAGCACACTACCTTACTATTATACAGTCATAACTGACTCTGCTGCTCTCAGGGTTTTTTTGAAGTATGATGCGTTTCAACAGAGATAAAAAGGAAGGCCCAGACCTACAAGCAGTTTTGTGAATATCTTTACCGAGAGTGGTAGTTCCATTGAACATATTAATTCATTAGGAATGCTCTTGTTGAGAAAACTTATGCAAAAGACTAACATATTGTTAGTCTAGTTTTAAAGCCACCAAATTCAATTGCGAGTTCTATTTTTTTTTCAGAGTGGTTTCTTGGAATACCTTGCCCAAACAAACTAAAATCAGTCTAAATCACCTTTACCTTATACATATAAATATCACATTTTTTAGTTTACACAGTGTTGATAATCAGCAAGCATAGTGCTTTCAGAAAGACGGATAGATCTGGCTTCTACCATGCCAGAAAATGTCAAATCTATTTGTTGAAAGTATTAGAGGCCCACAAATAATATTATTTTTTATTTTCAGACGTCTAAACATTCTAAAATAGAGTTGTGTTTGTGCCAGGAAGCTATATTTCCAGTGAAAATACTTATCATAGCAATACCCTGATTAAGATTACTAAAAAATGGGTACCAGATTAATAATAAGTAAAACCATATTTAATTAGTATTCCATAGGTACTTAGCAGTTTTGCAGTTTGGAAATATGAAAGACTTTTTTGACATTCAGGTTTTTTTCTTCCAAGTAATATCTGGTTGTTGGACAAACTTGAAAATGTTTGAAAACAAAATAGATGTTAAATTTGTAAAAAGCATCCTTGAATTATAAATTTTGGTGTTCTTTCTATAGGAGTTTGTGTGATCTGCATTGAATAAAATAAAATAATCTCTTTAAGGGTCAAAATCTTTGGAGCCTGGAAAGCTTTTTGCTGTATCCTGGAGCACCTTCTCTGGCCTTATATTTACACTGTTCTGAGCTATGTTGTCCAAGAAGTAGAAATTCATACTGGTGCAAATGTGGCAAAATAGCAATCCAATTAACACTATACTCATTTTAACACATATGTGATATGTAACAAAAATCTAGAAGTTGTTTGTAACTGTGAAAAACCTTCTTGGTACTCAGTACTTCGTAGTGTAAGCTTTTTGCAGGACAATTAACCTTGGCATATAGAGCAGCAGCTCTGAAAATAAATACGCTGGAAAACACAGAAGACAGACATCATGGTTAATGCAAATTAATGTAATCATAGATTCAGAAAAAATAAACTACTCCAGTGCCACAGTTTATTTAGTTTTGTTACTTGACAGTCTTAACCTTTCTTTCTATTCCAGTGATTCATATTTACGATCTTCTTTGTTGTGAAATGATTTTACCAAAATATATTTATAATAATCCATCCTTTTTCCATTTTTGATTGATTCCTGAAACAAAAAAGCACCAAACAAATTCAAGAATGGGTCTATTTCACAATTATGCTCGTTCAATGCACTAGGATTTTTTTAATTGTGACTGGAGTCTTTTTCCTGAGATCTGTGTGCTACAAACAGATTTTTTTAACCAGAGCAAATTCAAGTGCAGTTTTCAGACCAGTCAAACCCAAGAGACAGGCAGGAGGGCAGACCTTCCTCAGCTTCTCTCTGCATCAGCCTTCCGTACTCAGTCTCCATCGACCTGTCAGAGACATCACAGTGATTGACTGCCCTGGCAGATGTGCCGCTATAACAGGTAACTTGATCATCCAGACCCATCTGTCTCTCAGTCCTCTTCAATTCACACTTTCAAAAATATTAGAGATTAGGGAGGGGTTGAATTCTTTGTTGTGATTTTTTTTTTAATGTAGGATATCTGTATTTCACAAAAGTTTACCCTCAGTAAATGAATGGTGATGTGCAGTATTTGAGCCATATCCTACTGAGAGGAACTTCCTAGCATTGTTCAGTATCAGTGTTTCAGATCTGGGTTAACAATATCCAAAGAATTTAAAAACTTGCTTGTAAGATGTCTAAAATTAAGGACAGTTTTTAGAACCACTGTGGTAATAATAGAATGATGTTTCAAAGATAACAGTTCCAATGTGAGACAGATGGGCTTTTTAACCGCGCTTAGTGAGATGAGGGGATCTGATTCAGTGGGAGTATTTTCACGTCTTCTCTTCAGTGCCCACAGCCTGGCAAATGTTGTGACATCATTAAGCTGAACTGCTGATTTTAGATGGGTCTGGAACAAGAACGGGCAGGGGTAACTCAAGCTTCCTGCTGAAATGTAGTTAACTAATTTACCCGTGTCACTATTTCTGATAATTACTTTTCACCAAAATATTTTGCTGTGCTTGTGTGTAGAGGATTTCATTCTACAAGTCAACACCCTAAGTGTTGTAGCCTCACAGGATCTATCAACAGCTTCTATTAAGAGAGAATATAATCTTGGTGAGAGCAGTGGCTAACACTTCTCTTTTCTATTTCTCAGTAAAGTCTACTGCACACTCACTATCAAGGGATGTACATTGGCACAGATGACATAGTTCACAATATAGGGGGAAGTAACATACTGAAGCAAGCAAAACAAGGTAAAATGAATGACAACTGACAAAAAAGCAAGTGAACTCGGAATATTTTTTTTCAAATGAGAGGAATAAAAATATGCTAAGTGTGTACATAAGCAATGACACATGCAGAATAAAAAGAGATAAATAATGGGGGGAGGAGTAGAGGAATGAGGAGTATCTAAAAGCAGAAAAGACCTCTCAGGTGCATATCTGCGAGGTTTTTGGGTCAGACTAGAAACTGAGGTGACATTGAGAGACACAGCAAAATGGAAACTTCATGCCTTCCTGAAAATTATGCTTACCACCCTGAACCTAGAACTTCAGTGGGATCTAAACTACTCAAGTGGTGCCTGTCATTTCATTAATAAATTTCAATGAGTAAATGAGATCAGATTCACAGTTTTTGTGAGGGAGTCTGTAATCATGACTCTATTGCTTTGATTTTTGGAATGACAAAAAAAAAAAAACAAACAGAAAATTATTCACTCTTAATGTAATATGTGATATGTATGGAGGATATGAGGTGCACAATCCTTTGTTCCAAAGCCAGAAGAACAGGTAGAATGACAATCATCACCTTGTCACAGTTCGTGGAACAAAGCACTGGAGAAATCCAATGTGCAGCTGAATACAGACAGTTGAGTGTAGGCACAGACAAGGGAAGGTGTAAAGGACTCATAAGAGATTACTCTGTAGATTAACCACTCTTTTTTTAAAATGCACACCTTTGTGAGATGGGCACAACCTCTTTTGAAGCGAATGATGACTGCAGTGTGGGAAACTGAAATGCCAGTTTTCTACACTTCTTGAGGTTCTCAGGCTGCAGATGGAGTGAAGAGTTGAAACAATGAGTTCTGACCAGATGAAATTGCTACAGACGCTTAGTGACAGAGTTGCCTGTCTGTATCTGTATGGTTGTAAACTAAGGCAGGCTTCTTCCAAGAGAACTACTGCTTCATTTCATGTACATCTTAGGAACTTCTGGGTAAGTAATATTGATACTGCATCACTCTGTGACAGGCATGTTCTATCTTAGTCTTGCACAATACTTACCTAGATTTTCAATAAGTTATTAAATAGTTTCCTTATGTAATAATCTATAAATAACAGGCATGGAATTCTAAAAAGTAAACCTATTCCAATGTAGTTACTTGTATCAAGGGAAATGTGCCTTTCTGAATGATTTTTATTACTCATCTGGGAAGAAAGTTACCTAGAGACTAAACATTAGGACCTCGTGGCAATCAGCATTCTTGAAATAGTAGATTAGAAGTTATATCCAAATAAAATACATTTATAACCAAATACTGCCTCAGAAAGCTCAGAGCTTGATCTAAGTTTATTTGATCACCTTCTAACTTGATAGTAAACATGTTAAAATATGCATATATAGTACAAAAAAAATATATGTTGGTATATAGTCTTTGCACAGTGCTTAGAAATCAACAATATACACATACGGGTAAGATGACATAACAATTACATGTCTATGACTGTTTAAAAAATTAAATCAGTAAAAACATTTAATGGTCACAAAATCTGATCAAATGGTAATGAACTGTAAGTGTACTTCACATTACTATAGAAAGTAACTGTCTGTCAAGGTTTGATTGCAGGGCGACAATAAACCATGGCAGATGCTTTGTTAACCCCCTCTCTCCCCTAGCCCCCTTTAGACCCCCCCTCCCCACTAAGTACAGGTGATAGGAAGACAAAGAAGGAACAAAAGAGAGAGAGTTGGAAAAAAATTAGAGATGTTTTACTCATGCTACTAATATAATAAAGAAAATAATACAAAAGATACAAAACCAATCTTGAATTCCCAGGCAAAGATCAGCACTGCTCCAGCAGCAGCAGAGCAAGACCAGAAATCCTGGGCTGGATTCTACAGCAAACTGGAACTGGATTCAGACAGTCACTAGGCCTCAGATTTGCAGGGACAGCAGGTAGGGTCCTTCCCAGATGTTGGCCATAGTCAAAGAAGAGAAAAAAGGGACGAGATCCTTGTGGTCTCCCACTTTTATAAGAAGTATCACATGAATGGGATGGAATACTTAGTTGGTCAGTTTTAGTCAGCTGTTCAGTTCGCTCCTCCTTGCCTCTGTCACTTACGGGATGTGCATACCTTGCATTCCATTGTTATGTCTACCAAAACATGTATCCTACTTTAGAAAAGTCCAGTTACTAAGAAGACTTCAGCTGAAAGGAAAATTCACTAAAAGAGAAACTTGTCTTGTTTTTAACAAAACCAGGACACTGTCCCAGTGCATCTTTCACTGCTAGGTGCCAGTCTTGCAAAATGAACGATCTGAGTTAATCCATTTGGCCTGGTGAGGTGCAAACACACATAGCTGTCTTTCAAGACTCAAACTGTAAGTGTCTATCACTAGAAATGTTGTGTTCTGCATATGATAAACCATAAAATAATAGGCCTGGAAAAAACAAGAGAGTGGGCTTGAATAAAACAAGAGTGGAAGTATATCCATTCAAATAGCAGGACTCAGGATGTGATTTGTGGTAAGATAATCTCAAGATTTCCTCATTCAACTCTTTGAGAAATCTGGTTTTGGTACAAAGGAGAAAAATAATTCTTTAGCACTATTATTCGGTCTTCTGTCTTAATCTAGCATAACCAATAGTACTGCTTCTGTGTTCTTTTAAGGCAGATACCAGAAGATATCTGAATGGTATGTGAGAGTTGACCATGCAAAGCTAAGAATGAACTTTGCACCAGCAGTTTTCACTACTGTCGGGCCCTCAAATATCAATTGAAAGAAAGTTGTCTAAGCAGACTGAAAGCTTCAATCTGCTTCTTCATTTAAAATGTTTGCAGAACAAATGAATCATTTTCTTTGTTCCATCTTTGCACACACCACAGTATGCATCCTTTTATGTAAACCAGAAAGAAAAAAAAAGATTTTTTTACTGTATTGTTACTATTTGAAGTTTATTGTATTTTCTGTTTATGTTTTTTCCTTTGCAGTTCTAACAATTCCCAAAGTTAATGTAAATACACATAAACTGAAGTTGCTTCTACGGCTGTTTAGATTTAGCATGAAATACATAAACAGGACTTGAATCAAGGGATTAGAACCCATATGTTTCTCCTAAGTTAACACTCCAACAGCCTACTTAGTTATGTTTGCTTACGGTTTTTTCTTACCAAAGCTTCAGTAAAAAGGATAGAAAGTGACCCTCTTACACTTAAGTTATTCTCTAGGGCATTTCCTCGAAAAAAAGGAAATGTAGGATTAGTCACCCATAGGCAATGGGGAATCTGTTGTTTGTATTTCATAGGAAAAGGCAATTATATAAAAGTGAGACTCCATTTTAAGTTGTTTCTCAGAAGACTGTAGCAAGTGCACTGCACTTTGCGAGGATCACAGTTTTTTGGGGCATGTAACAAGACTTTAAGGACTAGCCATTGAGTAACTTTCAGGCACTTGGGAGAAAAAATGCTTGATTTGTGGCACACACTTTCATTTTGGTGGAAACCAGCTGTTATCCTCACCAAAATATGAAGGAGTTTGGGACACTAGGCAAGAATGATTAAGTATCTCAAGAACTTTGAAGGCAAAATATGAGGAATCCTCCAGAGGTCAGAACAAATAACCAGTTTCAATTATAGTTACTTGTAAGTGAAGATCCCTTCTTCACATAAGAAGTTGCTTATTTTGGATCTGGTCCTATGTTCACAAAAAGACATACTCTCTACATATCACTATATTTTGATACCTAAAATGAGATGCACCATAGTTCATGAGATGACTACAAAAACACTTAAAGTAGTCATTGGGTGACTGAAAAGGTGAAGGTGCACTTCAAATATTGCATTTCTCTGGGACCACAAATCTTAGATTAGGTTAGCAACATCCTCCCCTTGAGATCCCAGAGCTAAACCATTTCCTAGATTTAAGTCCTAAAGTCCTACATTTAAAAAATGTGGAAAGGGGGCAGATTTTTCTTTCAGAAAGGATCATTGAAAATTTTAAATCAAGAGTAGTCTTTTAAAAATTAGAGCACTCACACATATAGGACACAGTCTTTCAGTTTTGTGTTTGACTGAAGTAATGCACCTGAACACACTGAAGGGTATTTTGGGGGGGAGGCTTTGGGCATCGTGTATTATTACACGGGCTTTTTTGGGTACAATTTCATTTTTTAAAAGCCCTTCCATTACAGGTATAATAGTCCTTGAATTGGAGAGTAGAACAAAAATGTCAATAAACATCGGTAACATTCTGTTATCTAAAGGAGAAGCCGCTCATCTGTGAAAAAATTCAGATTGTCTTTGCCATTTGACACTTTTAAGGTAGTGGGTTTGTTTGATGTTGTTGGTTTTGTTTTTTTTTTGTTGGTTGGTTGGTTTTGTTTGTGGTATTTTTTGTTTTGTTTGGTGGTGTTTTTTTTTTTTTTTTTTTTTTTTTCTTGGTGGTGGTGGTGGTTTTTTTATGTACTCAAAAGCATAGGCTTTTGGACAACTTTGCTATCAGAATCTTTGGCACATTTCAGGTGCCCATAGGCTGTTCTAAAATGGGAACTCTTAAAAAACCTGAAGTTTGTAAAGTAGTAGACTCCTCTTGTAGGCACTTACGTTTGACTATATAACAGAAATACCTCTAGATTATAACGAGAGTCTTACGAGTCTGTTGGTGTGTAAATCTTTGGAATCTGAGATGTACTTGAAAAAGTATCTTGATAAAAAAAAAAAGAAAACAACAGCAAAAAATATCCAAAGCAACAACAAAAATCAGCTCTCTAGTTATCATGTTACGCTTAATATTTTTCCAAAAGATGTCTTCTGAACGATGTTTGGCTTTTCCAAACTGTGTTTGCTTCTGTTTTCTGAAAGATAGCTCTAGGTCTATGCATATTTTATCTCTGCCCTTTTAATGCTATTTCTAGTTAATTATGCCAATACAAGAAGCCTAAAGTAAATATATTTTAGCAGTTTATAATATGAAAGTATCTTGCCCTTAGTATATACTAACAAGTTTTGTAAATGCAATTATTATTAGCAAGCACTCCACCTACTGGTTCAAATTATGCCAGACAAGTAATAAAAAAATAGTTCATGTTCTAATAAGAGCTTTGCTGCCTAAGGGTGCAATCATTCTGGTTCCCAGTACTTTAAGTACTTATACATCTTCTGTGGAACCAATCAGGTATATATATATATATACACACCTTTAAACTGCTATTCAAATTCATTAGCGAAATTCACCTAATTTACTCTCACAGATGACTGTCCTAACTAGTATTTTACAACCTTAGCTGTGAATGCCAACAGAGTAAGTGTCAATAAAAAGCAAAAGGTACAGAAACCACAAGATGTTTTTGTTTTGGTATTTCATACGTGTATGATCTCTAGAAATGAATTTTTAGAGAAGGATTTAAAAAACACATGAATAAAAATGCAGCCTGGCACAGAAAAAGTAAGTACTGAAAATATGTAAATGCTGATTAAGCTCCTAATACTTCATCTTCAGAACCTTGGTAAAGGCAAGAGAGGAAAAAATAGCGTGGTACAGTGGTGAGCTTTTTAGTAGAATTAAGATAAAATAAACCAGTTGTAGCTAAGAAGTTTTACTAAAATAGGCTTTGTTTTTTAAGATACACACACAATTACATGCATGTATCAGCAAGTCATCTCTATTTATTTTACAGTACAACTCCTTATGCAATTATTTGAGTATAATCTGCATAATGTCTGGATATTATTTCTTTCACACACATTTCCCACTGAAGTCTATGGAACATTTGTGTACTCAGGGAACGTACAATTGCTTCTATTCATGTATAAATTAATACAGCAAATGATACGAACTCATAGATGAAAATCACGTTACATATGGATGCAGAAGCAAGAACTGCACCAAAATAGTATTACTTTAAGAAACTCTGTTGCAAAGATGTGTGTTATTTTTCCATACAAAGATACTGTACAATGTATATGTTTCTTAAATTGTCATTTGAATTTTTTTATCAAATTTCCATCAAGTACACTATCAATAATGAGACATCTTAAGTACGTTCATTTTCATTGATATGATGCGGTCTTCTGCTTTCAGCAACTTTTATATTGTGTTAACTGAAACACTGATACAATATGGTACCATGCAATAGGAAAATCATGCACCAAGGACTGAAGATTGTCTTTCCTGCCCATTCCAGCTGCTGCTTTGCAAAACTGCCTAGAAGCCTGACATATTAGTACCCATGTCAGTATCAAAACTTGCAGTTATGGATGGAATGGAGTCACTCTTTACAGGAAAGAATTTTAACACAGGGAAAAAAAAAAAAAAAAGTAGCCCACTAAAATAAACACAAAACAAAGAATGTGGAAACACAGCACAAATCTATCCAACAAAATTTACCTGACCCCTTAAAGCTCACCAAAACATGACAGAAGGTCCCCTTGATAGTCTGTATCATATATATGTTCTGAGACTGTGCTGCCCATATGTTCAATAAAAATGTTGAATCTCAAAGTTATAATAATTTGCAACGAGGTGCCAGAACCAATTATTAAATATCATATGATCCAGCAGAGATGAAATAAAAATATACAGGGTCGATTTTACTGGCTCTGACTGTTATGAAGATTATAAAATACTTAGAATTGCAGTTTAACTTAAGGGGAGTCTTAAACACTTCCTTATGCTTAAATTTTGCTCACAGTAGAATATCAGAAGCCAAATGCAGATGGTACATTTTTCTAGGTACAAAGAGAAGATTGCCCTTATAGTTATTGATTTGAATATCAATTCAGTAAAAAAAAAAAAAAGATATGCTATTATGATATCTTTTAATAGCATAAACCTTTGTTCAAAAGAGCAAGTGACAGCCAAAAGTACAATTCAAGTGAGAAAAAAGGTACAGTGTGATTAGATCAGTGAATGATACCATCTCAGCCAAATAGCTGCCTATAGTGTGGAAATAGAAGACACTTAGTCCTAAGTGTAAACAGTCATTATTTATTTACCATGACATCTCTTAAACATGAATGAGTGAATGTTTTAAATACTAGTTCCCATCTTTTAGACAAGGTCAACTGTTTCACACTGGTCTGTGCATTTTCTCAAGCTGTAAAACTTAGAGGTTGACCTGAGATGTTTATATGACTTTTTATTTGTTATTAAACACCAAGGAGAAGTTTCGCTGAAATTATTAAGTTCTCCATAAAACCACATAAATGTGGATTCAAGTTAACTATGGAGCATCTGCCTACTATGTGTGTCTAAGAATTAAATATTGTATTATACAGTAGGACAAAAAGTTTTTAATTTCTAACAGTGAATGCAACCTTGATCTTAATACACTATGGCTTCAAGCATCAAAATGTTGTTGCTGCAGGAAAAAATGTATTTCTGCCCTCAGTTATTGGAGCATTGCAAGAATAGGACCATGTTTGTCTATGTATGTTTACAGCACCTGTCAGTCGATACACGAGAAACAAGAAGAGTAATGTAAACTGATCCCCGCCTTTTGCTGAATATTTAATGCAGTCTGCTGGAAAGGAAAGCACAAACATTCTACTTTCCCAAAGCCTGTCTTCCTTGCATTCTTCTAATTTTCTCTGGGGAGGGATGAGTTTCGAACTTGGTCACTGCTAGTGCCCATTTGCTTCTGGATCTTTACTTTTCAGTCTTGGCTTTCTTCCTGTCTCCTGAAACTAAATTTACTTCATTTTAGCCACCTCATAGCAGATTTGTGTGTATATATTTTCAAGGAAATTTGATTGTCTGTATAGATTTTTAAATCAGCTTTCAGATCAAGTTCAGAATTTGTAAACTGTTGTGTCATTGCATCAGGCAATAGTGGAACACAGACCTCAGATGTACATAATCCAATACTATAAAGTGATCTTTAAATGAGACAACTAGGGCAGAAGCAGATTAAAGTGGCCAATAATGGGAAAACAAATGCCCATTCCAAGAGCAATTGTAAGAAATTTAAGCCTCAGGAAGTTGCATTATACATTTTATTAAATTGAGGGTATATTCACACTTATTGTGGCTTGAAATTTGAACCACTATTTTCTGTCTTTGGTTACCTTACTTTAGGATTCCTTAATGGGCTGAAGATGTAATGCATAATATCATATGACTGCTTTAAGTTTGCAAGTTAGTTTCTCAAAAGTTGTAATTTAATTTGAACTGACAACTCTACAATAAACCACTGTTCTCTCATAGCAAACAGTATCTGACCTAAAATGCATGTAACAAGACCCTAAGATTCTAACAAAATCCCACTTTGTCATTTTAACCTTGTTTGCAACAGAAAGAATCTTCTTTTGAGCAGCAATATCAGTTAGTAGTATGTAAAACATTAGCTTTCAAAAAGATTTAAATGATATTTATATTCAGACCCTGCTGTTTTCCAAATAATCAAGACAGAATGAAGAAAAGATTGAGCATCCAATTCATGTACAAAGAATGAATTTATATATACTCCAAAGCAGTCCTTTTTAAAAGGATATCTTAAGCGTTACCTGTTTACACAGGAGAATAGAGAATCTGATCAGTGCCAGACAAGAGAAACTATGGTAGGGAAAATCACTCTAAAAATGACATGTAGTGCAGTGCGTAAATTGTGAAATATCATAACTTCTAAGAGGCTAAAGATTTGGTTAATCAAAGGAAATGGAAGAGGTGTGGCCTTTGTATCTCTTGAATATTCCAAGAATCACATGTTGCTTTGCCAGTTTCAAGAAGAACCTCTCCATGAGTTCCTCCACATTCTCTAAAATAAGATTGATCCAGAAGCTATACCGAGTGTGGTTGGCTGCCTGCGGCAATGTCACTACTGTTAGTTCCAGGTGGAAAATATAAAAACAATTATTCCCTGTGGGTGCTGGTTTGTTTAACAACTCCATGGTTCCACCTTTCTGAAGCTTGGAATATTCTCCTGGAAACCTCATCATAAATTTTGATGCAAAGATGCTTCTGTCAGTTTTGTGAGAAAGAGAGGCAAAACCCTCTGTTATTTTAGTGTATTCTTGTGGAAAGTAACCTTTTTTCTCCTTTATGCAGCACTGTCCTGAGGTAATGTCTATATTGTTCAAAAATACTGTAATTGAAAAAAAAAAAAAAAGATATTTCTGACATGGTGCCACCAATTTCTAGGTCCTAGAGATGAATATAGTCTCTTACAAATTCTAGAGGCTGCCATTTATATGAGGAATTGGCTTCTTTGAATGTCAGATGTACTCTTGCTCACAGGATTAACATGAGCTTGTTTTTGCAACCAATGTCTTGTAGTCTGATTTGGTTATGCAATTTGGTAAGAATTAGAAGAGCTATTGGATTAAGAGTTGTAAAATATGAACATATAATTAAAACCATGAAAAATCTAGCGTAAGTCATATTCCAGTTTTGTCTTGGTCTGAATCACATATTAATGCTGTGTTTTGCCCTGTCAGCTTTGTATTTTTCAGAAGTTAATCCTCTGTCAATGAAATGGGTTACAAACACATAATGTGTCAAGGAGGGTTGTATATTGTTAGTTTTGTCTGTTCTTATATACACATATGTATTTCAGACACACACATATGCAGATATATGTACAATGTAACTTCTAAATGCTTTGGGTTATTTTGGATGTCCATAAAAATACAAAAATTGTGTCTAGCCTGTTGCTTCTATTATTAGCAAGCAACATATAGTGTCATATGCAGCACAGGTTAAGAAAAAAGTAAAGGTGAACAAAGTTTACAAATCTTTTAACTAGATTGATAGGGAGGCCTTTCTAATATTTACTCCCTGTGCATACTAATGTACATGATTTTTTTCAGGTAATGTTATTTTTTATTCATATTCCTAGTGAATATGCATAACTTATGCTTCACTACACTGTTAAAATATGATGCAATTCCCAGTATGGAAGTGACTTTTAGTTGTAATAAGATAGAAAACATTAGTGACATATATTAGTGGCAGAAATGAGTGATTCACTGCATTGTGGAAAGGAAAGCTAAGTAGTGATGCACTGCTATGTAAATTTAGGTTATTTAGATTTGGTGGCTGATTTCAGATGCAACTTCCCATTCAGTCAATAAATTCTCCAAAGGCAGCTTAGAGTACCTGTGCAGCCTTTGTCTCTTAGTTCTGTAGGAGCTGTTTGATGAAGACAAATTAATGTGACACACTCCAACTAAAAGACCCTGAAGAATGTTGAAATGTTACACTTTCAGGGAACATACACTTGATGTTTGGTTTTGGTAGAGGCAATGAATCAAAAAAACTTGAATTAGGACTGATAGCATTAAAAAAAAAGCAGTTGTTGTTCTTATTTAAGAGGACATATTTAGTTTCTGCGATGTCCCAAACTTCATATTATCTGGCCTTCATCCTACCTTAGATACCCTTACGTGTCTCTAACAAAAGCTGCTGACACAGAAATAATTAAAATAGAACTGATTCTATACCCAGTGGAATCAGTAGTGACTGGCTGATTCCTGCTGGTATTGGTTTACCCTTACATTGCATTTTCACTCACTTCCTAAGACTAGTTCTTCTCTACCTCTGTATTTTTTTGCTCTTAGTAATGAACGATAGTCAAATAAGGATAGAGGGCAAGTTTGGAACAACAAAGAAATGTGAATATAATATGCTAAAACTAAAGAAATACTAACAGCATTAATTAACTTGTGAGAAGTATCAGGAAGGCATATCATGGGTAAAGCATTTTTGAGGGAATAAATTATGATTAAGATGTCTAGGCAATTGGAAAGAAATCCTATATGCTGCAGATAATGGTTGAATTTCCTGTTGTTTGAGCAGTACGCATCAGTCAAACTCAGCCTAAGCTTTATATATGATTGCTTTGCTTGAAGTTTGGTCTTTTATCTACAAAAAAACAGGTAATTTTTTCCTTTGAAATCCATCTTTCTGGAGTTCCTTCCTTACACTAAATGCTAAGACTGAGTCAAAATTTTATAGGGAAATGTGTGTCACTCCTCTGTCCAGCAGACTATGCTGCTTCAGTTTCCTTGTTCCAGGAATTTAATTATAAGTCTGGATGCAGAGAAAACAGCAGGTTTTGGACCTTTCTCCACATCCAAGGGAAGATGTTACTACGAAATCACAAAACTCCTTTTTTTTGAGTTGTCAGCTTCCTTATTAATATTCCATTGAAGTTATGATTTAGTCAAGAATTAGGAGAAAAATTCACAAAGCTCCAGGCTCCCAAGCCTCTTTTACCATTCCTGGATGAAGAGACTGAGTGCATCCTCAGCAAGTTTGCTGGGCGGAAGGGTTGATACACCAGAAAGCTGTGCTGCCATTCAGTGAGACCTGGGCAGACTGGAGGAGTAGGCAGAGAAGAACTTAATGAAGTTCAACAAGGGCAAACAAGGTCCTGCACTTGGGGAGGAATAACCCCAGGCATCAGTACAGGTTATGGGTAGACCTGCTGGAAAACAGCGTTGCAGAGGAGGAGTTGGGAGTTCTGGTTGACAACAGGCTGGCCATGAGTCAACAATGTGCCCTTGCAGCCAAGAAGGCCAATGGTATCGTAGGGTGCATTAAGAAGTGTGTGACCAGCAGGTCAAGGGAGGTTATCCTCCCGCTCTACTCTGCCTTGGTGGGGCTGCATCTGGAGTACTACATTCAGTTCTGGGCTCCCCAGTTTAAGAAGGACAAGGAATTACCGAAGGGAGTTCAGAGGTTGGCTGTGAAGATGATTAGGAACATCTTTTTTTGTGAGGAGAGACTGAGAGAGCTGGGTCTCTTCAGCCTGGAGAAGAGAAGGCTGAGAGTGGATCATATCAATGCTTATAGATATCTCAAGGGTGGATTTCAAGAGGATGGGACCAGATTCCTTTCAGTGGTGCCCAAAGATAGGATGAGGGGCAATGGGCACAGGCTGAAGCATAGGAGGTTCCATATGAATATAAGGAGAAACTTCTTTACTTTGAGGGTGACAGAGCACTGGAACAGGCTGCTCAGAGAGGCTCTAGAGTCTCCTTCCCTGGAGACATTCAAAACCTGCCCAGACTCATTCCTGTGCAATTTACTCTTGGTGTACCTGCTTTAATAGGTGGGTTGGACTAGATGATTTCCAAAGATCACTTCCAACTCTAACCATTCTGTGATTTTGTATTGGAAGAAAGGGACAGTTTGACATCTAAACTTCAGCCCTGTTCTGAATCACCTGCCAAAGAATGTACAGAAATAAACCCCCACAGAACGTTAGCTTTTGTAAATAGTCTTATAATTTATTTATGCGCTTACATTTGGGGCTATCTGCTTTAGTAAGTTGAAAGAAATGTAGGTAGTTCAAAAAAGAGGTATTGAACTCCAAATGGAGAATCTGAATGACAATCTATGCCACTATTAGAATAACTACTGACAACTTCTCAAAACATTGGCTTTCTGTGTAACTGCAACCATATCATAGAAAGCTTGGAAATTTTTGTTCGGTTTCAAGGGTTTTTGTTTAGAAACAGAGATTTGTCTTCTTCTGAAATCTCTCCTTCCTAGTTTCTATTCCATTTTCTGTGTATCAATCACACAAAAATTCTTAAAGATATGAAATGAAAAATCCCACATCATGTTTTGAGTACTTTTCTCTCTAGCAATCTGTTTCTTAACATAATAGAAGCGGGCACAAATGGAGCCCGAGCCAGTCTGGTGTCCAGAAAGAAATAGAAACCAAGACAGCATTCTGCAATACCAGCTAAAGTCTCACAGGTGTGAAAGTGATCTGTCAACATCACCCTATGAATACTTGAAAAATGAATGGGGACAATGAACCTGAAAGGGCTCACATGAGATGTTGAGACCTTCTTGACCTTTGGCTACAGT
Source organism: Patagioenas fasciata (assembly GCF_037038585.1). Lineage (NCBI taxonomy): Eukaryota > Metazoa > Chordata > Aves > Columbiformes > Columbidae > Patagioenas > Patagioenas fasciata. The sequence continues at coordinate 41,047,610 of NC_092524.1, forward strand.
TTTGTCAGTCCCCACACCAAAGACAATTAAAAGTGCAATTAACTCCTAGACCTTTGAAACCTCACAGGTTTCAGAATAATAATACTCAGTTGTACTCTTCTGGAAGAAAAGTTCTAGTCACAGACTATGGAAAAAATTTATGCAGGTGGGCTGCCATAATTCGAGAATTTGACTTCATTTAGCACAGGAAGCTGAGGGTGTGAAAACATTAATGCTGACACACTATCCAGATGGCTAGTTTGCCATGTGCAAGAAGACAGTACAGCAGTGATTATGCTGGAGCCAAAAATTACACGTGGAGATGGAACAAACTTCAGTAAGTCAGTCTCTTAAATGCACCATTATAAAAATCAATCTAAAATGATATGTCCATCGATTGGCCTACTAAAATATTACTGACAAAATAGTATAGACAAGCTGTTCTGAAAACCAAGATATTATTTTATTGCTATTTACAATGCCTGAGATATTTTATTTGCTATTTAGAATGCCTGAGATACTCCATCACAATGTTCTTTCTACATCCATTCTTCGTAGTGTTGTGTGAAAGTCAATCTATGCACTTGAAATACATGGATGCACATACAATGAACATAGCAGTTGAAGTGAATATTAACACACCTTGATAGGCTTTCTAAAGCACAGGAATTGTTTTACTTTGAGGGGAATAGAAGGAATCTTAAAGGAACTTCCAGATTCCTATAATTATCTGTTCAAACCTGATAAGAACTAATTGGAAATCCCAGTACCAAGCAAAATGATCTTCTCTTTGGTTGGAAATTATTTTCTTATTCCAATGAGTGATTTCATTAGCTGTTTCAAAAAATTAGATTTGTTTAGTTAATTTTGTCTCTACTTACTAGTTATTGAACTGCAGCAAGTTAGCTTTGAAAATATTTGTCAGAATTATTCTCAGAAAATTCTGAAACTGGAGCAATTCTGATTTTCTAGAAATTACTCACTAGGATTATAGATGGGAATGTGAATAGTTTTATTTTTGCTTATGCAAATGACATTTTCAAACAAGGTTTTATTCTCTTTGGTAGGGTACTGTGTTCCTGCAGCAATATTAGTAAAGGATAAATCACTGCAACTGACAGAATGGAAAGAAGTAGGCAGAGTGATCTACTATCTAGGACATCTGAACATTTGTCTTTACTATATAACCTTGAAAAATTAGGATTTTCTCCTTTCTTCTCTCATTGTTTTGCTACTCATATCAACCAGCATATAAGTGCTTGGGCTCAAAGATTTCCTTTTGATGTGTGTTTTTATAGCACTCAACATGATGGGGCTCCAGTCCCAATTGGGGCTCCGGAAATAATCAGAATAGACAAAGGAAAAGCCTCTTATCAATGTAAATTAAATAGATATTCTATCAGAATATAGCATAGCTTTGTCTGACACAGCTCAAAAGATCTGAATTTGGAGTTAAAATTTAGTTATGTGTGAAGGACATTAGATCAGATGATAGATTAACTGAAAGATGCTGACAGCAGACTTTATGGAACAGGTTTCACTTTATGAGAAGATGAAACTGAAATGCGAAGTGCTTAAAATGTGTTGGATAGTTTGTTTTCAAAAATAAACCCCAATGTTTGTTAGAAATGTCTATGGTGGTCCTACAGGTTTTAAGGATTTTACAAAATGTTTGTCTGCCCAAAACAAGATGATTCATTTAAATAATTTCAAACCAGACACTCCTGCAGCAACCACAGCACTGACAGCCCTGTGGACAGGTCAGTTTCCTTAGCGTGCTTCACTGCAGTCAGGTTGGCGCAGTCTTCCTTTTATCCTTTGAATGGTACAATTGTGTGTATACAATGGATGGTGCTATTTGGTATTCTGTTTTCTTTTCAGAGCATACTATTTAATTTCTCTTTTAAAGAAAAAAAAAGTATGTTCAATGTTCTTCTACTAACATTTCTTTTTATTTATTTTTGTTTGTTTTATAGCAGAGATAAGAGTACTATCACCCTTTTTTGAGACTGAAATAAGGCAAACAGAATTTAGATTGATTCCTGGTGTTCTGTTGGCACTACCTATCATGATGTCCAACAGTGTTTCCTTGTTTTGATGTATTTCTCCATTGGTTTCCATACCTGGGTTGTTGCTCACTTAATTGTTAGAATGTAAGGGGACCACCATTTTTTCTGAGTTAGTGCAGAACTAAGTGTAATGTGATTTTGGTACATGAAATTTAGAACAGCTTTTAGTAAAGGAATTTAATTTACAAGAAATCGTTGTCTTTTCGATCCTGTTGTTCTTGGAAATGGCTAAAACAGTTTTCATTTAATTGTTTCAGAATTATCAGCCTAAATTAGACATTCAGCATGAAAAATTACAGCCTCAACCAGCTAGTCTGGCAAAGTTACAATTAGCTGAAAACAACCACATAACGAAAAATGTCAAGCAACTCTGAAAATTGGTCTCATACGCCTCATCAATAATGGGACAATGCAAACATTTAGGCCAACTGTTTATTAGTAAACAACTTCTAGATATATGTTCTAAAGGAAACATTAAAATTATGGGGAAAAAAGTTTCCTCAATAACTTCAAGGTGGCTCTATGTTGAAGTGAATGTTAATCACTGTTTTCTACACAAGTGCCAGTAGTTATTGGCACACAAGCTTTTGTCATTAAATTCTAGTAGAACCACTGTTGGGAATATTCCTCTGATCTGTGAAAGTCATATCTCATGGACCTAACCTGATTGAGATCCATAAAAATGTCTGGATTACCTTAATAGATACCAAGGAAGATTGTCTGCTGACCGTAAACAGGAGAGGGAGCTCCAGAGATGCAAGATGCATGATATTTTATTTGGTAATACAGGAAATTCAGAGATGTTTAATTTATATGAAGAAAATGCTACCAGAGGCTTTGAGTTAAATATCAGACACATGGTAGACGACTTCTCTTGGAGAGTTATCTGATTTTGTTTTGTTTTCATGTGCTTTGTGAAATCTTCTCATAAACCACTTTTGCCATTCAGAGCTTGAGCATTAACAGAGTCTAAAAAACTACTCATTGCACTGCTGCATAGGTGCTGCTTGTATCGAATAACTGTGGTTATCATTAGAGCCATAGTATTAATTGACATATGTACCATACCAAAGTCCATGATGTTTTTCTGTAGTGGAGAAATGAAACATCTGTGTTGTTCAAAATAAATTGTTTGATGTTGACTTCTGTGGCCAGGCAGTGTTTCTTGCAGATCCTTAACCTAAGTGTTTTCTACAGGAATCATGGCTGCTCCTCCTTGTTTATTTCATATTTGGGGCTAAAGTGCTTTTATTAGTTCGTGAAACATATATAGAACAGGAAGAAAATTAGCTGAGTTACTACTTCTTTGCCACAGGAGTAAATCATAAAGGAGTTGTATAATGTTGAACTCCTCTCATTTTCTCATTTGACTTGTCAAGACATCTAACTTCCCTTTGCTTTGGTGAAAGCTCTCATTGTAAGCTAACATGATTACTTCTCTTCTTTCTTTATCCTAACTTTAGAACAAATTATATTTTACAAATCATAATTTTTATTAGTAATCAGTTTTTCAGGAATAAGTAGGAACAAATTGCCTTCAGGGACCTCCTACATAATGCAAGAAATGATAATGAAGGAATCGGTGTGAACAAAAATAAATAAAAAAATGAAGTTCTGTGCATTTTAACAATGTAATATATTTGATCTATTTGAATTTTCAGTGAAATTCACACTGGACTGTGGTTATCAAACCATTCTGTGCACCATGCTAGTTTCACAGATCTAATATCAAATGGAGAGGAAAAGCAAAGTGTGACAAGGTGGGAATTTCAGTAAAAATTTAGATGGAAAGAATCTTGAGGAAAAGAGAGCTGTAGGATTAAAAAAGGTTGATATTAAATAGCATTTTGGAACGATATTCTAATTGGACTAACATTTACCCGCCCACATCTCAAAGTCTAGGACTTATGAAGTATAGATCAGTTCACTGTTCTGAAAAGAGGATTGGGTGGATCCTATCTCTCCATATTGGCTTTCTACATAAAAGTTGCTGAGAAATATGTTGAAAATTGGTTTAGATGTAATGTAACAAGCATTTTAGCTTCATGGCAACTTATCTGTTTTGCAAGACATGAAATTAAGCAGATATCAGACTATAAAAAAATTCTTTACATAAAATTATCAATAGGCTATGTTGAATCTCTAGAGTAAACAGAGATGGTGTGTCTGTATCAAAAAACACTGTATATATGAAGATCTGTCATTATTACTCACTTCACTTTTTAAGTAGTCAATTTTGCATAACTATTCAGGAAACTAAACTGAATTAGCCCTTTTGACCTCAGGAGTCTTAGACAGTTAAATATTTATGAAACACCAGAACATGATAGTGGCTATTATGGCTCCTCAATTTTAGCAATTAATTTTATTGACAGAACAATAAGGAGCTCTTCTTTATCAGTGTGGCAACATCATAATTCACTTTATATTTATTTAAAAAAAGCCAAACCAAGCCACTGTATCTTGCTTATGTGAAATGGGCAACCTCAGTCTGATACAGCTCTACTAAAAAGCCATGTGAGGCCATGTATGTCTTTCACCACATGTGAGACTGTCACATTATCGTAGTCCACGTTATGCTTTCTTTCTGAACAGATTAAAGACAATAAAAGCACACAATCATTCTCTAAATCAATCCAAAACTTTTTCATGCCATTTAATTTCCTTAATTTAACTCTCTCCAGCCATTTTACTGTTTTGATTTTACTCAGCACATTGAATGCTGTGTTTTGTTTTCAACAGATGTGACTTTGAGTGCACTGAAGAACGATTTATGCATTAGACTCAGAATTTTAAATGAACATGCCCTCTAATGATTTCCTTCGTCTAAGCAAACACTTAAAAAGTGACACCGAAACCAAGAAAAATTACTTAAAGGATCAGTTACATCTAAAACGATGAAATCAATAACAATATTTTCTCTGGGATTCTTTCTCTTCGATAAGCAAAATCTTTACTTAAGTTAAAAGCCACATTAAAATTTAATCACAATCTGTGTGCCTTAGCAATGGATAATTTCTGGACAGCTGTCTTCTGTTTTGTTAAAGTCTTGTATTCCTTCTGTTTTTTCACAGCAAGATTAGGTATGTTTGAAATTTTCAAAGAATTTGAACGGGCTTATAATTTAGGGTAGAATATGTCATGGCCTATAAGTCTGTTTTTGTTTTTTTTGAATTCTTAACCCTAGTATATAAAAAAAAATGTTGCTAGATAACAAAAATATTAACTCATAATTGTAGATATTGATTCAATTTATCATAAATGAAAGCAAGGCTTATTAAAGTCAGTTCATACAAGCTATTTTTTCTTTCTAAGTGTTTTTCTGCTACATCTTTGATATTTTTAACAATAACTTGGGTTTAGAGTAGTTGTAAATGCATAGGAATGATGTTAATTGCATTCAGACATGCTTCTGAAAACTTTTGCCTTTGGAAGGATAGAAGCTTGAGTGTTAAGATGACACTTTTCATAACCTAAGAGCAGATTTTATAGGAACAACTACAGTGATTGCTGCTATCCCTTGCTTCCTCTCCACCTAATTTCTCAGAGGAGGAGAATAAAGAAAGATTATCTTTCACAGAACTTCCTCTGATTACAGTTCCATTCTCTGATCACCTAACATGTCTGCAGAGACTTGCAGTGATAATGTAGTATTTATTATAGGAGAACTATTTAGGAAAATCAATATGTTCAATGTAGGCTGTGCATTTAAGTCTTGAAGGATGAAATAGCTGACATAGTGGTCATACTATAGTGTCTTGTGGTAAAACATTTTTCACTCTATTTCAGTGTGCTTGAGTTAATCAATAAGGTTAACTACATTTGTCAGGATTAGGGTCAATAAAATTTGTACTTGTTCAATATCAGAAGTAATGTAAATGCTTGTATTTACTTTTGTCGTACTTTGCATCAGCTGCTAATTAATTAAACTTATGCTGAAATTAATAAATAAGTAATAATTAGATACACACATTAAAAAACATAATTCAAAATGAAGCAGATTGCTGTTTCTTGAGAATATAAGTATCCATATAGTATGTCAATTAAGAAAAAAACTGAAATATTCCAAATATGTCCACAATATGTCCAAATATGTCTGCAATATGTCCAAATGTATGCACAATATTACAAATTTCAGACTATTGCATATTTTAGCATACATAGTGTTTAGAATCTGTACATTAAAGATGATTATTCTGAAATTGTTGGAATTGTCTACACGGATTTTTAAATGGAAATGAGTTAGTTTTAAAATTTATTTTATGCATTAAACATCCAAAGGCTATATCACAAAATTTTTAAGCTATAATTTATAATAGCACTTTCTACAGTCTAGAGAAATGAAAATTACCAAAATTTTTGTTATTTTTCTGCTGTGCTTTCTAGGTACTTTAAAATTGCCTCAAAAATTATTAGTTCTCCATTACCATTGTACTTGTAGCATGTTTTAAAATATATTATCTTGTCTGAACATTTTCTCCTTTCCCTCTTCTGTTGCTTTTGATACTATTTCTATTTATTTTGTGTTTTGGATAAGTGTGTTTTCTTGTCAACCATCTTTTTTTTTTTTCCCCCCAATTAATAGACATACTTTCACTACTGCTGAATAGGATACAGAATGAAAATCTTTTTAGAACAGAACAAATCACAGTAAATATTGTTTATTTGTTAGGCACTAGAAGAATGGGGAATGTTGTTTCTTGAGGGGTGATATCTCCCACAGTTTCATTTCAGGCATGCATTCTTTGTAGGATAGAAACCTATGTAATCATCTCCTAACTGCTCCCATTTGGGTTTACTGTTTTCATTTTATTCCCTAATGCTAACATTTTCTCTTTAAGTAAGTCTTACGGGTTTTATGGTGCTACTTTCCTCTTAATATCTATGAAGTTTGTTAATATTTACAAGATCTTTGCTTTTTTGCTCAATAAATCCATATCATATTATCAGTTTATGTTTTCAAATATAAACACAAACATATATGCTAAATGATTCATGAATACAAATACTTTATCTTCTTCTCTTTTCTGAAGAGTTAAAGAGACTAAATAGTTTCAAATGAATGCACTGTCTGCTTTTCTGAAAGCAAGAGCCAAATGAGTGGTTAAAAATATTGCAGGTTTGAAAATGCAAATGGTGTTATCCAAATATGCAGCCATATGTCCACAAGACACTCATTTTTTGGAAAATTTGTAAAGCTTTGAAGAAAAAATATATTTAGAGATTCATGGCCCTGCTCCCCCACCCCCCAAATGTAATTAGAAAACAACCACATTAAAATGAAATGCCAATAGTACTAGTAGTGCTGACTTTATTGTATGTTACATATTTTTCTTAGAGTAGCACAATTGCTATACTGAATCCAAATGCTTTAATATGCTCTAAAATTCTATATAAAGATGAGATATTTCTTCATAAAACATTTTGTTTTCTAATGACTATTTTTTTCTAAACACCTGAAGAGCTAAGAGAAGCTCTTCAGGTTTAGATGCTTACCAAACTTTTACATAAATTAGTTTGTGTAATTTATGCTGCTAAGTTTGTATAACCTTAAAGCAACTTTGCTCTGCTGATCACAGCATCAGTAACAATAGGGGATATGAGGCCAAATCCAAGTGGTTAAACCCCTAACAGGAAAATATCAATTAATCTTTTTCAATGGAGTTGAAGTATGGGTAATCCTCTCATTAAATAGGTTGAACTTTTCTCCGGGTAAACAAAAGAGGGATAATGAGTGATGTGGTCTGACTTGTTTACATGGAGAATCTTCAAGAGGCTTATGCTCAGCTTCTCAACACAGGGTTCTTCATAGTCACTTGTCACTAATTGCCCTTTTTAAAGACTTTTGTGTCAGTTCAGAAATTCCAAAAAGTTTTTTGGTTTGAAGAATGATAATGAAAAATGCCAATATTTTCATCTGGTACACATTAATTTCATTGTTTGGAAAATTCATTTCTCAATTCATTAGTTAATGATATTTTATAATTTATTGATAACCCGAAAAAGTATTGCATATGTTTCAGTGTTGACTCAAATATTTAGGGTAAATACAAGTCTCAAAGAAATCCTTTGGTGCACTCCATTTTGATTTGAACTGTGAACAGGAAAAAAAAATATTTTCTAGTTCAACTCTTTTACATAAAACCACTGTATTTTCAGCAATAAAAATTTAGTTTACAGTATGTTTTGTGCTTGCTTGCTTCTCAAACCTGAGCTCAGAGAACTGGTTTTTGATTTAGCTTTGCCTAGGAATTCAGTTAGAATCAGCTAAGCTCATTTAGTTCTCTAATGCCCTTTCATTGTTCTTCTCAAGACACATTCTCCATCCGTAAGCTCAGTTATCTTGAAACAAGACAAAGTAGACCAATTCAGAAACAAGAAGGTTGAGAAATTTCAGTTGGTCTTTGCTGTGATAATTCAGAACATCATAGCCAGGGATTGTTCACACCAGGCATAGAATATAAACAAAACTTTATAATGATTTATTCTTCAACTGCTTCTGATACTCTGGAACAAAAAAAGTTATGGTACAGGATGCCAGGATTACTAAGCTTTTTATAAAACAAAGAGCTTCTATTTCCTCTAATATTTCTATTTTCTGCTTTAAAAAATCCTTAAATTAGACAAGAAATACACTTCAGTTAATACTTTTTTATTAGATGGAGAAAATTTTTTTAGTATAACAAAAAATAAGTAATTTTGTTTGCCATTAATATTGTTACGTTAGAAGGGGAAGTTTGATTCTAAGATTCTAATTTCTTGCCATTTTCATACACAGAGAATTTGGAGGCAAACATATTTTTTTGTGTTTCATTTAACAATATTGTGTTAACGAATATTAAATCATTTGGGAGGTGTCCATGTCACACTTTCACAGAGGAATGCAGTGGGTGAATCCATCAAAAGTCCCATCTCCCTGTACTGTAGATTAAATCCTGAATTTGCCTGCTTAGATCAGGAAATTTTTTTTGTTTCCTTTTGTTATCTCTGCTCGATGAGGATTTTTACTTGGGCAATGTTTTTTCTAAACACATGAGTGTCTCTGACAAGTCGTCAAAATCCTGCACATAAAGCAAACTACGTGTAAGTATAGAAAGAGAAAACAAAGGGGCAAGAAAGGACATATAGGCAACATATTATTTAAATTCATTTATTACCTTCCAAGAAGATACATGAAGGGATTTTTGAGGAACAATCTTGGGAACCAAGCTGTTCTAACAGCTCTGGAGACAGCTTTCCTCAACTCTATTTTCAAAGTTGTATTGGGGTTGTTACTCTTTCATTTTAGCATTGACTAATTCTTCTGAACTTCTTCAGCAATGTCTAGTATACTTTATTAATAGGTCAAGAGATCTGAACCCTCATATAAATTAGAATTTTTAGAATTTCTTCTTTAGTAATGAACAAAAGCTCAGCAGTGTTTCTTCCAGTGTATAGAAACACTGAAATATTTGTCTAGAGAATGTAGTTTCCTTGATGGTGGTCTTATTGATAGAGAAGAATAGACTTACCCAGCATTTAAGTTTAAAAAAAAAAAAAAAAAAAAAAAGTGTCACAGCTATTGTTTACATACAGACAGGAGCAAAATATGAAGAGAACAATTCTTGCTGTAAATGGGAATATTCATCATCTGACCAGGCAAATCTTTTTTGTCTGAAATGCTTTGTTTTGTGAGAGAAGGTAATGATCTTCTGTTTCATGATATCTGGATGATCAACTGTCATCTAAAATAGGCTTCAGTGTCTCTTTTCTATTCCATTTAAGCAGGAAATTTGCCCTGAATTACCTTTGAATTTTACAAGGCATAATATACATTTTCTTCTTACTGCAACAGCAGCAGCCCTGATGGAAAAGCTTTTTCTCTTTATCTTCTTCTTCATCCATGCATCTCAATCACAAGAAATTGTGGTTATTTGGCCTGCATTTGAGTGCAATTTAATTCATTTGAATGATTAACAGAAGAGTGTACATTTTCAGAGAATTATCCTTGTATTAAGAACAAGGTTGCTGAGACATGAGAATGCAGAACTTTCACATTTTGTGAATACTTTTTACATGTGATGTATATATACATGTTAAAAAATAAGAATATTTGAATTTGTTTTAATAAACATCAAATAAAGATACTTTTGTTATTTAAGTAAAAGTCAGACGTCATCCCTCAAACCTTGTCTTTCGTCAACTTTCACATTACCCCCACGAGCTGCTAGTGTAACTTGAAGATCTTTTACAACCAGTAACTATACATCCTGTTCTAGTAATACAGTTTTGTTAATTTTCTGTAAGCTGGGGTGACTGATACCTGTACTCAACTGAGGGAAAAAAAAAAAAAAAAAGTTAAAGAAATTGTTTCAGATTAAAAAACTGCATTAATAATAATTTGTCTGATGGTTGTGGGAGTCACAGTTTCCAAAGTAATTTTTATTTGTCTAACTGGCTAGTTGGTCGTTTAGCTTGGGATTTATCTCCATATGATCCTCTATAGAAATCAAGAACTAAATATTTACATCACAATGCAGTATCTGATACTTAATAAAAGTCCAAAAATCTTTAAGGGCTCAGTCACAGTGAATTTACTGCAGTTTGCTAAGTGGCTATGTGCATTCCATTTATGATTATAGTGCTTGTTGATGTGTGTATTCAGTGAAAGAAGTTTAAGTTGAATTACCTCACAATTGACATGAATTAAGATTGCACAGATGGTGTTTTCTTACATGTATCAATTGATATGCGTTAACTCGTTAAGCTACAGAAATTTAGTTTCTGTGAAGTCTGAGACCCAAAACTCTGGAAAGGGGAAATATTAGCAAATACTTCTGTGGTGGTTACATAGATGATGTGTACTTAGATTTTTTTACTCCTTGACTGACGCTGATAAAGGTCTAGTGGAATTTTGAAATTAGGCATTATCTTGGTATTTGACTTGATAACAGAATAATATCTACCCTGCACTTCAGAATAACTGAGGAGTCATCTAGCTACATAGTTAGACACCTTACATTCTGGAAACAAGTTCTTAACTATAGTTATTTTTTTTGGACAGAGAGATAGCTTTTAATGTTGAGTGTGATTTCTGTTCTAAGTCACTTCCGATCTTTCAAAAATATATCATCTCTGTTGCAGAACATGTTCTTTATGAAACTGCTTACCATAATGACTCTTCTAGGGATTTACTGTAAAAACCTAAGATCAATACTAGAAGAATTTATTTTTCCTTTTGACCAAACAAATCTGATCGTTGCCTAAATAAAAGTGTGTGACCCACTCCAAGTTCTCTTAACAACTGCAATTCATTTTACTCAACATACATAAAAACAGATGTTAAAGTTAATTGTTCTGCTGGAAACTACTTTTCTCTGCCTCAGTTTAATGGAACACACATGGTGACTGTGAATTTGTACATTAGATCTGTGCTGATATAAGAGATGTGCAGGGGGAAAAAAAATGAAGTCCCTCAGCTGCCCACCAGCACCATTTGTTACAATTTTTTCATCAGTTCTGACACAAATCTTGCAAACCAAATCTACTTCCACAGTCTGGCAGGAAACTTTTATTTAGTTGGATTGGTTTTCTACCAGTCAGGCTGGTGAATTGAAGCAGCCCAAGGCTCAGCTTGTAAAACTCAGGATCCAGCAAAATGGCAAAGAAAGAAGCAGAGGTGAAGGTCAATTTCCCTCTTTTGACAGCTCTAATGTGTAATTTCACCCTAAATTAACATAAGGGCATATGAAAACCTAAATAGAAAAGAGCTTCTCTGAGCATTATCTTCTTTCTTATTGCATTACATGAAAGAAGAATGTATTTCAGTCCTAGAGAAAGGGAAGTGATCTTTGCAGGAAATCATTTAGAGGATAAGTTTCTTGAGAAAGAAAACTCCCAGCAGAAGACAGTGTCCAGTTGTCTGAGGGGATGACTGATTTTTTCATCTTTCTCAACTATAAGAAATCATTTCCTATTTGTAAAATAAGGTCAACAATAGTGAATATACATCAAAGTTATAGTAGACTAATGTACTAACTACAAAATGTGTAGTATTCTCGAGTGGAAGGTGCAAGGTAGTGAGAGAATGGTATTTGGAGTGATTGTATTGTAACAGTGTGAAGTAGTGAAGGAAAATACTTTCATAGTCTGGTGCTAGTAGGCACTTCTATTCTCATTTTTTATTCTGTGAAAAACTATAATCTCATTCCATACCATCAGCATGAGAAGAAGTGGATTGTTTAGGTAAACACTTCTTCTACTCTGAACTGAAGTAACTGAATTTCATGCCAGTCTTACCAGGAAAAAAATCTTATAGGTGTTTCTGGATATTGTAAAACCAGACAAGGAAGAGAAATGAAGTATTTATGTTTGTTCTGCTGACTGTTGGAAAGATTCATAGTTCCCACTTTTTTGCAGGCTTGGAAAGAGATTTGGAGCTGCTATTATGGAAAAAGATCCTTTCCAAATATTATTTATGGCCCTAAGTACAGCATGAGACTGAAGACAGTTTTCAAAGAATGAATGACAGTGGCACTGAACTGAAACCATGCAGAATAGTGGGCTATAAACCCTGTGAGATTATGAGAGAATGGAGTTTTCTTCTGAGTTCTGACTTCCTGGGGTTCACACCATGAGAATGAAATTTAAGTAGGCTGGTTCTCCTGAAAACAAAATGTTACATGATCTTAATAATTTGGATAACAAATAAGTCTGATTACTGCTTTAATTGATAAAACCCATTACCATGTAACACACGATCCAAAGTAGAAGCTCAGGGCACACCTTAGTAAGAGGAAGGTTTTCTTTATCATCTTCAGCACTATGGAAGTAAAAATAATAATAAACATCTTGTATATAATGGCTAAAATATTCTTAATACCAATTCTTATATGGATACAATACCCACTTGTTATATAGTGCTGCTTGGTATAAGAAACAGATATGTAACCTGTGGTAATAATTTAAAGCAGTTTATGGTTCTGCATAATCAGATGATGAGAACTTATTTGAAAAATTACAGTAGGAATGAAGGAAGAGAACACTGTCAAACTTCCCATCTTGTAACAAAAGCAGAGTTTAATCTTCCTATCAGGTCTCCTAGTGTGTCCCAGCTCCAGTCAGCCCATGCTTCAGAATTAAAACAGTAGAAAATGGGATGGTAAGGACAATCTAATGCATTGTAAATACAGTCAACAAGAGCTCTTTATTGTATAATAGTGTTGGGACATATATGGGCAACGTGGCCGGCTTCCCTAGTTCCTAGAAGCCTCTTTCTTTGCATTCTCGTCTTCATTTATTAGAAGGAAGAAAAAAACAGCTATATTTGTACTTTTTAATAATCCAGAGATTTAGAGCTTCTTGTATGTTGCAGTGTTTGGCTATTATGTTGGAGATGTTATAATCGCACTCACCTAATAATGTGCTAATCTAATATATTAATCATCCTTGGGGCTTGCACTTTCACCCGTTCCATTATTCACTTGTTTCTTTCCAGGTACTAGGCCATTGAACTGATGCTTATGAAGATCTTTGCACATTATCTAGACATGTATTTAAAACATGGACCTTTTGGAAATAATAAATATTTATCTTAATTGTATTTGACTTTAGGGCAAGGCAAAATATAGATACTGCATTCACATTAAATGCATTTATGAATTCCTATATAATCACTAACGTTCCACTTTCCTGATAAGCTGTATTTTGTCTAGAAAGGCACATAAGTACACCCCAGTTCTGTCCTTTTTTTTTTTTTTTTTTGAACCCCGAGTGTGTTTTCCCTATCACAGATTACGAAAGCTGTGCCAATTTTAAACTTCTCAGCAATTCTTCATACCTATCCAACGTCCATAGCCATGGGAGTTTGTCAAGATCAGTTCAAGATTTACATGACTGTTTTTCTCTGTTCATTGTCACAGAGTAGCCATGCCTATGAGGTCATTAACTTGCCAGATTTTACAAATCTTCCTTGACCCCTAAACTACTGGTGGACAAGATGTTAGTCAAATGATATAGGAATTTAACTCCTTTCAATAAGCTTTCTCTGGCTTACTCACTACTAATTTCCCCTTTTTCTTCTGATGGAAAAAGTTCAGTTTCTTCTAAAACTATAAGCAAGGGACCACATAGGGTAAAGATTGTTTTAAGGAACTATAGGCTGACTTTCTATCATTTTAAATTCATTTCTGTGTGAACAAAGCCTCAGGTAAACCTTGTTTATGAAAACCAAATGAACTCAATCCTAGAATGTTCATTCCACCCTAGTAATTAGATCTGCTGATTAACACCTCACATTCACAGCACTTGCATAAACATAAACCTAAGCAACGGCAACAGAAAGTGTCATTAGGACAATCTTAAGAATTAGAAACCTGTCACCTGCTGCTGACACCAAAGTTTGTTGATTGAGCTGAAATATGTTGCTGGCATATAATACTGCAAAGTAACAGGAAGAGATGTCTACCTCTCTGCAGCAGCGGTGAAGTTATAAGTCACCGAGAGACCAGGGAAGAACAGTAATAGGGATTTTGAATTTGGGTCTGATTTTGTCCTACATACCCTCTGTTCTTGCACATCTACACTTTGAAGTAATGAAGTGTGAATGGATGACATTTTGTGAACTGCCTTTCACTGTTACTACTGAAAGCTCTCACTAAGAAAAAAAAAGGCAGAAGATGATATATCTTGCTTTGTGCTTGATTAGCTTTTCTCATACTATGAACCCTGGCAGAAGTGAGAGCACTGTAAAATCAGATCCTTAACTGTGTCCTCCTCAGTATAGTAACAGAGAAGAGAGAGCTACAGATGTTGATGAACAGTGAACATTTCAGAAACTATAAAGCAGATGGAGGATAGACAAATTAGATTTTTTGGGCTTCTCGGGTAAAAGCATCCGAGGGCTTGCAAGGAAAGAGCTTATGCAACTAAGATGTTACTTTGGTGATTAAAAAAAGGCCATTGGTATGTTTTGCTGAGTCAAACAAGGTGCAGTGCTGGAGTAGGAAACCTAGAACTGATTTTATTAAGGTGATTAAAAAGATGACTCACAGCTATACTGGATAGATTTCTGCAGGAAAACAAACAAACAAACAAAAACAAACAAACAAACCCAAAACCTTTATCAAGATAGAAACAAGATAGAGGAAATAAAAAGAAAAAGACTGGAAAATGGCTGAGATCTGCTTGACTGTTCAAGAAACATTCTGGTTTTACTAAGTTGAGAATGTTTTCAGCAGAAACAATGAAAAGTGGTTTAAGATAAAAATGTATATAGCTGAAGCTGAGAACCTAGATGGGCATACAACATTAATCTCTGTGTCTGATCCCAGTATAGACTAGCAGATTGCGTAAATGTTAAGTGATACTAGCCACTTTCCAAAATAATCAGAAACATTGTAATTTAACATAAGCAGGGGGGAAGAGGATGGATAGGGCATGCTTAAGAAGAGCAAGGAAGAGAGGTTTGATAATTAGACATTGGTGTTGGTCGAGTTTTCTCCATGTTTCCCACATTCACTTCTAAGATCTTGTTCAGCTTTGATTATTTCATTTTTGGTATTTTCATAGAATGACTGATATTTGAATCTGTATTTTTACTTCTGCATATTTAAGAACCTTGTAAATACCTTAAGATAAAAGTACTCTATGGGTTGTCATGCTAGCTGCATATTGCCAGAAAGCCAGTTAGGGTGGGGATTCCACCGGTAGAGGGCAGGACTCATTTACTCTTCCTAGTTTTCTTTTATTTATAACTTTTGAGATAAAATATGGTAGAAATGAGAGCTGAATTTCACCTACGAAATGCAAGTGCAGAACAACAAATGAGTTATGTATATAGTTAACTCTGAACTATTGGTCACAATATATCCACATTGATGAAAAGTCATAATAAAATCTACATTTTAATTTTAATTCAAGATTATTCATGTCAATTAAAAGTAAGACTCTTTGGGGATTTTTTTAGTCATCAGAAGTAAGGTTGCTACTGAAGTAGCATCTAAAAGTTCTTCTGTTTAAGGATTTCAAAGTATATTAAAAAAATGAGGACTTGCTATTATCCTGTGGCATAATTATTATTATAGCCACCTTCAAAGTAGTTAAATACAAAGGAAAAAATATTTACTGAAGGGTAGACAACAAATGGATGATAGAGATGAACACAGGAGTCAGGAGTTCCAGTGGTTAATCTTGCAAACACCAAGCTAGCGTTTTTCCAAATTTTAAGGTATTATTTCAAGGATGTTTTTAAGGTATACAGTCTTAAATTACTTAAGTCTTCTTACTTGTTGAAAACCTAAACTAGAATCTTTCACCAGATTTACAATCTCAGTATTAATCTACTAGCTAAGATAACTGCAGTCAACAATGCAGTTGCACTATAGTATGGGCAAATACTATGGAAACAGGTGTGTTAGAGAAGGAAAGTACAGAACTGCGCAAACTTTCAAGAAGACAGAATGTTACGTAAATTAATACTGTTAGATATATGTAAGATTTATTCTTAGAGTATGCTGTTTACATATAATGGCTAATAAATATATTTCAGTAAAACTTAATCTATCCCTGTGATATAATTACATAAAACAGATGTGCATTTAATCTAACAGAAAAGAAAGAAAAGACCAAAACAAAGGAGGAATACATTTCACAGTACTTAGCACAAACTAATTCTGTTTCTGATGTGTAAAATATAATTTTGTTTTTCAAGCTTCTTGAATGTTACCAGATAAATTTACTTTAAGTGCACCTGCTTTTACACAATTTAACGCATTTTGACGGAACTTCTGACAGAGGGGGGAAAATGAGTGTACCTCTTATACATAGAACCTCTTCCAAACCATATCTGAAATAGTAATGAACATGTTGTTCCAATAATATTGACTCAATCAGATCATATGGTGAAACATTTCCAGACATATTGATAAATTCATTGATTCTTCCCATTCTTTTGGTCACTGGACTATAGAAAAAGGGATCACTAGCCATTTGACCTTCATTGTGTATTAAATAAACACCAGATGGTAAGGATTCATTCAGTAAATCTATTCTTTCTTCTTCATAGTCATGTTCACACTGTTGCTTCCCACTGAGTCTTTATCTTTATTTGTCATGGTGCCAAAGCTGCCTCTATAGCACCTTTCATGCATCACAGCTTTCAAATCTTGTCCCATTAGTTTCACTTTGTTTCTATCATAAATAATCTACTACTTTCTCATACACTCTTTCATTACCTAATAATGTTCAGTCTTTGTACAAAAGGGTAAAGTATTAAAAGGTTAGTGAGTACAGTTTGCCCATTAGTATATAGTCTGTGTGACACTTTATTAGAGAAAAATGTAAGCTACAGGTAATAATTATGCATTCTGTGAAATATCCATACCTTTGATAACTAGAGGGTTTTTTGTTTGTTTGTTTGAATAACCTTTCCATTTTATACATCTTACTATCTAGAAGCTGATAACATGGAATTTCACTTAGGAAGCATTAGGTGTCTGAGATTAGCCATTTTGAATATCCGTCGGCTGGACACACTTTTTTTTTTTTTTTTTTAAAGATATAGATTTAAGGAGGATTTATGACATCCTAGTTAGATTTCTAAATTACCCAAAGTTGAAAATCAGGATTTTGGTTCTGAACCATTATTAGTTCAAATAGATGAAAGAAAACATAGCAAATGTCTGATAGAAAATACCTGGTATTGGATTATTTTACTGGTAAAAAGATAATACAGTCAAAATTTTGTGGTTAAAGCACAATGGCATTGTCTCCACAAATCATGGTCTTTGAAATAAGCTTGTGCTGTGAGTTACAAATTTCATGAACTTTTTAGGCTGGTGGGGGCTTTTTGATTGGTTGGATTGGTGGTGATTATTTTATTATTATTATTATTATTATTTTTTAAGATTTAGGCGTTGCAGTGTAAGCATATTTGAACAAAAAGAAATAGTGAGGAAAACTCAGTGGCTTTCTGATTATAATCAACAAACTAGAGACTGTTTTAATTCCCCTGAACACAAAGAAACAGTAATTCTGCCAAGAGTTTTGGTGCTTCCTGGATCTCAGAGTGTATTCTGTTAATCTGAAAGTAGCATATCTTTTTCCAAATAAATAGTTAAGACAATAAATATTCCCCTGTACCATTATTATAACATCTTTCTGCATTAGGAAGCACACCCTGGGTCCCACGTGAAAGTTTATTCCCTCTAACTGAAACAGAAAAACAATATCTGAATTGAGAAAAAAAAGGGCTGTTTGTGGTGGGTTGTTTTTGTTGCCTGTCTGCCTATTCTTGTCTTCACCTTGGTACTGCAGGATTCTGAGTATACAGGAAGAGAGAGAGGGATAAATGGCCAAACTGTACAGATCATGCCTACCTTCTTGCCTGGGTGACACTCCTGTGCATTCATTGTCACATGTTCAGTGACTGTGACTGCTCAGTTCACCTGGGGCAGACAGTATCTAATGCCATGTGCACAGCCAGTTGAAGGAGATAAGTTGGGGAGCACAATTACGTTTAAAATGCATTTCTTAATAATGATTCATTACTCTATTGTTGCTACAGAAGACTGGAATCTTTTCTGGATTAACACAAAGAAACTACTTTTTGAGGGTGAACTGTTGTAAATGCATGTATCTTTTTTAATCACCTGTGAAAATGTGTTGCTAATGAAGTAATAGCTTTGGTTTTAAACCTGACTAGAAAAAAGTTCAATTTAGAAAGATAAATCTCTGATGCTTGCTACCTCCTTGTGTGCACATTTTCAAGTATCACTTCTCAGGATAGCTTTTTAACTCAAGGTATATTGCAAAGAACAGAAATTTAACATTCGACAAGATAAAACAGAATACATTGAAAGACAGTTTCACTGCTGTTCTGCATTGCTTAACATTTGTGTTTCCTTTGAAAATCCGACTAGAGGAACCCATTGGTTTTGCTCTTTCCCTGGCTCCAACACAGAGCTAGCATTGCAGCAGTTGTTTATTGTATCCTCTGTGATGACTACTAGTTGTAATCCGTTTAGCCTTAGGGGGATTTTAGTGATTTTACTTACATTTTATTTTCATTTTATTACTGAATTACTGACAAAATTACCAATTTATCCTACGGACAGTCTCTTCTGGATGACATTTAAATTAAGTACCTGACTCAAATGCAACACAAAATTCATATTTCTATTTACCTTCTTGTAGGTAAAATTATTGGAAACTGTATTACTTGGTCAAGGTTATTTTGTGTCCTTAGGCTTCAAAGCAAAAATATTTGGTGGAGGAGGAATTATGTCACTTTAAACCTGCTATTTAGCTCTGAGAGCTGAAAAAGGCAGTGTAACCCCCTCACGCATAAATATATCACCTTAAGTTTATATTTCACTACTTTTAAAGAGTACTGAAGAATATGCCACAATATGTCTTGTTCTAGCACCTGAAAAATTATGCTATGACTAAAATGACATCATTCTGCCTCCCACAGAATGTTTTGGCTCTGAAAGCTCAAGGAGCAGATGAAATTAACATAAAATGTCACTGTCATGCAGAAAGGAAGAAAAAATATTAACATCTTCTGCATTTCTTCTACAGATCTGGATAGGAGGTCACCATAAAGCATGTCACAAGGACTTTGAGGTTGAAACAGAGCCTTTTGCTGAGCACCAGCACAATAAGCATTGTTGAAATTTTCAAAATAGACCTTACTGTAAATTAAGACGTTCTGCAGGATTTGTGTTTCTTCTGTCCACTAAGGATTGTTCCATAGGACTCTTTCATCAATCCTTATATTAACATCAACCAAGTATTAAATTGTTCCTAAGTTCAGCTTAGAATGAAAAGTAGCACTCTAAAACTAGAAAATGAAGCTATTTCACAGATTTTTTTTGTTTGTTTTAATTGTACTGTTGTATCTCAGAATCCTATTTAAAAAGTTCCCATTTTAGTAAACTGTTCTGTGGTGAAATGATAAGACCACCTTAAAGAGCTGAAAACCCAGATATCAAAAAGGAAATGGTAGGTTAGAAAGAAAGACAAACAGCAAAAAGGAGGGTGGGAGGGCAAGGTAACAAACTGAACAAAGCTTACCAAAGCTTACCAAAAAAAGATTGAGAACTCGCCTCGCAATATTTAACTAGTGTGAAACAGAAATGTTTATCTGGCTGTCACAGAAGACTTGTGACTTAAGAGTCGATGTCCCTTTTCTTTTAAATTTTAACAGAATTTCCTATGAATAAAATTGACGTGTGCAAATCTTGAGGCTGTTTAACATCAAGTAGGGGGTGGTCTAGGTGTTGATAGAGAACTTAGTAAGCATGAAGGCTTAATGTGGAAATCAAAATATCTGTTTTGATCATGCTGATTTAAAGTGCCAGCTACACATTTGTGAGAGATCAAGAAGGTAGGTCACAGTGCTGGATGTGGGTAGGTGTTTTGTCAACAGCTACATCTGTGGGATCTTGACATAAGGAGAGAGGTGCAGAGTGTGAAAGGTTGCTGATCAGGGGCAGAGTAGTAGGAGAAAGATACTGAAAGAGAGGGACTGGAATGGGAGCAGGCATCAAAGAATGTTTCTGAAGAGATGATGAGAAACAAGAAGAAGTGAAGGAAGACAGCAATAGATACATTTTTTTGATAACTTCTAAAATAACACAGCACTGTAAAATAAAACAGAACTTCTGCATTATATCAAAAAAAAAAAAAAAGTCCCAATGGAGCAGTGCAGATGGCAAGAACCAGTGAACTCTTAACAGTATGATTCTCACTATATTTTACTGGTCTAGATAAGATGGAAAGAAACAATATTCACCACAGAGTCCAATATAATGTTGACTTGATTTGGTTTTGTTGAATATTTTACCTGCTTTTTATAGAGAATTAGAGTTGCTACCAAAATTTGAAAAATACAAATGAGATTTTTCATATTAATTTACTTTATTGATCATTATTGTAAGATGATTGAAGATACAGAAAATGCAACACAACTAGAAGACGTTTCTTTAATAACCAATTCTAGCCTAAAAGTCAAAATAATTAGAAAATATCACATTTCACTTCCTTGGTACAAACTTCCTTCATTTTTTATTTCACTCATCAATGTAAGTATTTCTAGTGTGGCTTTCTAAGCTTCTTTGCCCCTACTACGATTAAGGATAGCTACACTTGTTTATGGAACTAAATAACTGAAACTGTGACAGTGTCCAAACTCATGTATATGTTGCTGACCAAATGTAGAGCCTATATATAGAGAGAAGATTCATTGCTTATTTAAGTCCTTCTGCAACAAAAGCAGAAGAATAATTAGAAAAAAACAAAGAATCAGAATTAGAGTCAAAATCTCCACTCCCCTTGCCCACACAACCTCAAGTATATGAAGAAATTAAAAGTCTAAGTAAAGGTTCAAGGGTTTGGCCAGGAAGGGCACCTGAGTGACCAAATTAAATAACATGAAAACAGTGCTTTGATTTTGAAACACCAATTTAATTCATGAAAATATTATGCCTGATAATAGAGGATGAATAAAAAATTGATAAAAGATGTCACTGAGAAGAAAACTGATATGATTTATTCAGGTTTGCATATTGTATACAGATTTTCAGACACTTGCTGAGGGTTAAGTACGTGGTAAAAAAATTGAACACTTGTGGGTGGAAGCCAAAGTTTGAATCTCAAGAATTTGACGGTTACACTGAAGAACTAGATGATGAAGCCAATGAAGAGAAGAGAGAATAAAGAGAAACTGGGCTTTGCAAGAGGAGGTTGACCCAGCAACTAATTCCTAAAATTACTCATAATCCTAACAAAAAAAAAAAAAAACAAAAACCACAACCTAATGAATATTCTTTTGTAGCAAAAGTGAGAGATGACTTGTGACTACAGCTGAGAAAATACTAATCTCTCCTAGCTATTGATTTATCACAATAATTGAAGGACCTATGCAAACCCAGGGTATTGAAGAGTAGCTGAAGAATGTTTATCACAACTTCAGCTGTCTAAGTTGCAGTAGCTTGTGGAGTAAACAAAACGAAAAGAGGAAATCAGGAGCACACATTACTTTCAACTCTCTTCTTCCAGTCATGGGCAGTGATATTAGAAGAATCAGACAAGTGCACTCTATTAATACATGGCTCTGTGACTGGTATCACTTCCACAATTTTGGCTTTTTTGATAATGGGATGGTCTACATGGCATTGGGTTTGCTGGCATCAGATGGAGTTCACCTTATATATAGGGGAAGAGAGTATTTGCACACAATCTAGCAGGGCTCATGGACAGTGTTTTAAACTGGATATAATGGGGGAAGGGAATGTAATCAGACTCATCTGTGACATGTTGTGGGACAAGACAGCAAGCATAGAGGGGCAAGGCGAAGCAGACTTTGAACTGATGAGCTTGGGTGATGGGGTCCAAAGTGGTGATGCTCACACAATCACGTCCAACTGGGGAACATGCCAGACCAACCAGAGTAGTGACAAATATTTCTTAGTTGCCTCCCAAGATAAGAACCAGAAGGCAAACCACCTCAAGAGTACACATGGCTGTGGGGGATCCTTCTGTAACCCTAATGAGAAACCTGCATGATTAAAATGTCTATACACCAACATGCGTAGCATGGGAAAAATTAGAGATCTATGTGCATTCAAAAGGCCACGATCTCATTGCTATTACGAAGATGTGTTGGGACAGTTCACATGACTGGAATGTTGTGATGGAAGTCCATGTACTTTTTAGGAAAGACAGACCAGCAAAGTGAAGTGGAGGGATTGCACTTTATGTGAGAGAGTAACTCAAATGTCTTGAACTCTGCCTAGGGGAAGATGATGAGTGAGTTGAGTCTTTATGGGTAAAAATTAAAGGACAGGCTAACAAGAGGACCGATGTTGTGGGTGTTTACTACAGACCACCTGGTCAGGAAGAGGAAGTTGATGAGGCTTGCTACAGACAGCCGGAAGTAGCCTCATGATCACATGGTTCTCATGGGAAACTTCAATCACCCTGAAATCTGCTGGTTGGGCAATGCAGCTAAGCATGCACAGTCCAGGAGGCTCCTACAAACTTTTTGACACAGATGGTGGAGTAGCCAACAAGGAGAGGCATGCTGCTGGACCGTGTTATAACAAACCAAGAAGAACTAGTTGGAGATGTCGTGGTTGTGGACAGCCTCGGGTGCAGAGATCATGAGATGGCAGAATTCAAGATCCCGCGTGGAGGAAGCGGAACAATAAGTAGGACTAAAACCATGGACTTCAGCAGGGCAAACTTTGTACTCTTCAAGAGATCAGCATGGATGAGTAAGGAACTTCAATCAAAACTCAGGTGGAAGAAGGATGCTTGTGTAATGTGGAAAAAGGGGCAGATGGCCTGGGTGAAATATAAGGAGGCTAATAGAGCATGCAGGGATGTGGCCAAGCTCCACTTGGAAGCAAATCTGGCCAGGGATGTTGAAGACAACAAAAAGGGCTTCTTCAAGTACATCAGCAGCAAAAGGAGCTTAGGGAAAATGTAGCTCTGCTACTGAATGAGGATGGTGCCCTGGTGACAGATGATACAGAGAAGGAAGAGTTACTGAATACATCAGTGATCTGGATGAAGAGACTGAGTGCACCCTCAGCAAGTTTGCTGACAATACCAAACTGGGAGGAAGGGTTGATACACCAGAAGGCCATGCTGCCATTTGGCGAGACCTGCACAGGCGGGAGGACTGGGCAGAGAAGAACCTAACGAAGTTGTACAAGGGCAAGTGTAGAGTCCTGCACCTGGGGCGGAATAACCCCAGGCACCAGTACAGGTTACGGGAAGACCTGCTGGAAAACAGCGTTGCAGAGGAGGAGTTGGGAGTTCTGGTTGACAACAGGTTGGCCATGAGTCAATAATGTGCCCTTGAGGCCAAGAAGGCCAATGATATTGTGGGGTGCATTAAGAAGTGTGTGACCAGCAGGTCAAAGGAGGTTATCCTCCTACTCTACTCTGCCCTGGTGAGGCTGCATCCACAGCACTGCATCTGGAGCACTGCATCCGGTTCTGGGCTCCTCAATTTTAAGGACAAGGAATTACTGGAGGGAGTCCAGAGGTCGGCTACAAAGATTATTAGGGGCCTAGAGCATCTTTCTTATGAGGAGAGACTGAGAGCTGGGCCTGTTCAGTCAGGAGAAGAGAAGGCTGAGAGTGGATCTTATCAATGCTTATAAATATCTCAAGGGTGGATTTCAAGAGGATGGGACCAGATTACTTTCGGTGGTGCCCAAAGGTAGGATGAGGGGCAACAGACACAGGCTGAAGCATAGGAGGTTCCATATGAATATAAGGAGAAACTTCTTCGAAGGTGACAGACCACTGGAACGGGCTGCTCAGAGAGGCTCTAGAGTCTCCTTCCCTGGAGACATTCAAAACCTGCCTGGACGTGTTCCTGTGCAATCTACTCTTGGTGTACCTGCTTTAGCAGGTGGGTTGGACTAGATATCTCCAGAGGTCCTTTCCAACCCTAACCATTCTGTGATTCTGTCATTCTGTATGATGATAACCTTACCACTCATAGATTACTATGGTAACACTCTAGATTAAGTTGATATTTTATGGTTGGACATGCAATAAAAACAATATGGTGATATCTTTCAATATATTAATTACGATGTTTGGCATCTTTGAAGTATTTAAAAGACTGCTTTTACTGAAGACAGCATCTGAATGACTGTCCTGGTTTTGGCTGAGATGATTTTCTTTCTAGTAGCTGGTATAATGCTGAGTTTTGGATATAGTATGAAAATAGTATTGATAATACACTGATGATTTGGTTGTTGCCAGGCAGTCAAAGACTTTTCGACTTCCTGTGCTGTACCATGTGCACAAAGAGCTGGGAGGGAGGAAAGCCAGGAGAGCTGACTCAAGCAGGCCAAAGGGATATTCCTTATCGTATGATGCCATGCTCAGTATATAAGCTGTAGTTGGCCCAGGAGCAAATACTGCTGCTCAGGAATGAACAAGCTGTCAGTGTCATGACAGCAACTGCATTGTGTATCACTTTTTTGTAAACATTCTTCTTATTATTACTATTGCTATTATTATTGTTGTCTTTGTTAGTTTCTCTTCCTTTGCTGTTCTACTAAACTGTTCTTAACTCAAAAAATGAGGCTTTTTATTACTCTCTCTGATTCTCTCCCCCATCCCACTTCAGGGGGTGGGACATAAATGAGTGGCTGCGTGGTCCTGGTTGCCAGCTGGGGTTAAATCATGACAATGACACAATTAAATTGTTTGGATAACACTACCTGAAAATGGTGATGTTTAACTAAAAGATGAGGAGTACACTGTGCCCAGAAAAACTCCCTCTTTGAATCCCAGCTGTCAGTATTCCATTACCAAGGGCCATGCAGCAACAAAACAGTCTGTCAGCTCATCCAGTGACATACTCATGCTGCATGTGACATCTCAGGAATAGATATTTCAGTATTTCCGGTTTTACATTGTAATATGATAAAATGTTTCTATGAGGAGAAGAATGGGAAGGAAATACAGAAATATATAGAC
Source organism: Patagioenas fasciata (assembly GCF_037038585.1). NCBI lineage: Eukaryota > Metazoa > Chordata > Aves > Columbiformes > Columbidae > Patagioenas > Patagioenas fasciata. The sequence goes on from NC_092524.1 coordinate 41,073,148, forward strand.
TTTCAGAGATCACTTACTGGTAGTTTTTAAAAAACTTTGGCTGTCAACAAATGAGGAAATAGAGCAATTCTCTTGAGCAATGCACTTTAGTATAACTTAGCATGTATGTTATTCTTTGAAATGCGAATTTCTCTGACACAGCAGTTTTTCTGAAAAGTGAAAAAAAAGTAGGAAAGACAGTTTAACTGTAGAAGAGTAAAATTTGTCGTAAAAAACTTGGCATATTTCTATTATTAACCTACTCCAACAGGGTTCACTTTCACAGATATGCATACAATACTAAGGCATGCACAACTGCCCAGATTCTGAGTTCCTTCAAGCAAAAATTGCTTTACTTTTAATCAGCTAAAGAAGCAGGATTTTTTGATTGTTAGAGACCAGAATCTGATCTACTTCATTTAAATAGTACTAAATATAAGATTACGTATAATGATTTTCTACTGGAGTTTTGTATTACCCTTCAAATTGAAATGGTTTTAACTTTTACTAGTTGTTATCCTCTGTCTGATATATGAAATAGTTGAATTCAATATAACATTGTGAGATTTGGGGATATTAATCCTTGAAGTTTAGAATGAAATGGAATAAAAATATTTTGAGTGTCAATAGGATCTGTTTACGTATTGCTGTCCAGCAAACAGTAACTTTTGATTAAGGAAAGTCTTCAGAGTCTTGGCCCATATTTATCTTTGAATATTATGAATGGTTTCTAAATATGTAGACACACATGCACACAGACTTCCTATCTATATTGTATCATTTAATATAAAACTATTCCACTTAGTCTTTATGCATAAGTGCCAGGTTTTATAATTACAGCTGCATTCAGAATCTAGTAAAAGTAACAAAAGGCTTGTTTAAGTTCCTATTTTTAGCTTCTTATTCAGATGCTTGTATATTTTACATATTCTATAATATGAACCTGTATTCTAAGTGTTAGTAACCGTCTTACATGGTTTGACTCACAGCCAGATTTGTCTTAGCACCATTGTAGTTGAAAGAACAGCATTAAGGAAGCCTTTCTTTTCAGTTCCTGATTGTGATTGCTAGCATATCAAATTTATGCCCTTGTAATCCAGATCATTTTCCAGAAGCTTTGAGAACTGTGTGTAGTAGTTTGTTAGAGAGCTCACAGAAACCCTATACTGACAGACCAAAAAGCCCTTCGACTGTCACTTTATGTCATTAACAATTTCTAAACCCATTACAGATGGGATGGACTGATTAGAAGTGAGGAGGGAGGATCTTTTTCCCAGCCAGAAATATCCCCTGAGACTTTTGCTGCATGTGAAGTTTCTAATGATTAATGGGAGAAAAATAGGACCACCAGTCCCACAGTTGCCAAACACTTTATTTAGGAAAGGTTATTTATATTTGGTGATCTGCTTGCATTGGATGTCTTTAGAAGTTAAATATTAACTCGATATATTTTTTTTTTTAAGAGACAGCAAAATAGAAAACAACCTCTACACTCTAATTGCTGTTTTTTCCTTACTTTCCAATATATAGTTTTTATAGGTTCACTGTAATTTGTATAAATGGTGCTAAAAGACTAAAATGTTTATCTTCTTCCCCCCCACACCTCCCTTCCATTCTGATGTTTTATTTCTGTAAATGAAAGCTACAGCTGGAATATTGTTTTACTACAAATCTCACACCAGCACTGTCAGTTGTGATGTGACACCAGAGATTCTTATCTCTAGGCTGGGTTGGAATTATTAAACATTCTCACATTGTGCAAAGTGTTGAGGATGAACAGCAGTGCAGTGAGGTGCATCCAACACTTCTGTGCTTCCCACCTGATCCTTGAAACAGGACTCCTTTAAAAGACTAATATTTGCTTTATATAGAAGTGACAATATTCAAGCACTAACATGCACTGGAAATATTGCTGAATATTGTGTTGCTCTAAGTTCTTTTCTGAAGAGAAAATCTAAGGGGAAAGAAAGAATGAGGATCATTCAAATAAAGAGAAGGAAAATGTGCTATTTCTACCAAAAGAAGAGAAGAATTTCCAGTTAATCCAAGTGATTAGCTTGCTTTCAGCTGACATAATATTTTATCACCTTTAAAAATAAGGAACTAAAAAGGGAAGAAAAAATACATTTCTATATGTCTGATTGTTGTTTTTTTTTTAATCTGACAAATGTTTTTGTATTCACAGTGTCTCCATTTTCATGATAATTATTAGAATGAACATACTAGCAGGATCATGGATTCAAGCCCAACCTAACAACTTCAGTAGTAAATCTGTGCTGCTTTTATGGAAACATTGGCATGAGGTGTAGAAAAGAAGTGACCGTAAACTAGTGTTTGCAGTATAATTACTTAAAATACATGAACTAAAGTTCTAAACTAAAGACACTAGTGCAATTCTGCCAAGTAACTGTTTACCACATCACATGAATCACACCTTACAAGGCAAAAGGTCCAAAATAATGCGATTGTCATGGATGTGGAAGTCTGACAAGACACCTAGATGCTCTACAAGTGCCTGACACAGATTAGATGATTTCTTTCATTATGTGCCTAAATGAGATGGCTCAGAAAGAGCTTGTAGGGACAAGTGAGACACAGGAATCAGTCCAGAACTACCCTAGTTTTCCTTAGAATACTGCTAGAAGTAGCTGCCTGAAAAACAATAACAAAGACTGAGTAAAGAGGAGGAGCCCAATCCCAACCATAGCCCAGTTGGAATGTGTAATTTTATTGCTTCAAAAACAATCAATGAAACAAAAGTTTTATCCAATGTTTTCTTCATATTTTTCTGGGGTTTTATTCTGGCGGGGTTTTTTTGTTTGTTTATGTGGGGTTTTTTTCTTTTTTTTTTTCTTTTCTTTTTTCCCCAATTCTCTCTTTGTGTGGTTTACAAGACCTAGTAACAGAGCTACAGAATTACATCACAGTACCATATCTTTCCTGTTACACGAATTCTGGCATTGCTACCTCACCTAAAATACCCAAATAATAACAGTGCCTTCAAATCCAGATCAGCTGAGAACTGCTAGGAATACAAAGAAAATAAGTCTAATGCTGTACCTAGCATGAGAATTCTTCTATCAGAATTTTTTCTTTCTATGTGAGATACAATGATATGTGTACAAGCATATGTAATGTTCATAGTTTCCAAGGAAGTGGTGTTGGTGGAAGTAACAACCTGATAAGTAACTAGTTTCAAGCAACTACATTGAAACAGGACATTAAGCAAAAGGGGAAAAAAAAAATCTATATTTTAATGAAAATTAGAAGTCCACACAAAAATTGTTCAAAGTTATACTGTAATAAAATTTGAAGGAGAATAAATACTAGATATGAAAACTGAGAGTCCAAAACACAACACAGTTTGAAGTTTGCATTTTCTGTTTCCTAAGTCAGTCTTGTGAAAACCCAGTCACTTGTTCATTTTGGGCATATCTTATTTTTGTTATTTATTGTTTTTTAGTTAATGTTGTCTTTGCAATGGGAAATTTTTATTTTTGGAGTGCTGAGCAGCCATGCTTAAGCTTAAATCAGTGGCAAGAGCAGGTAGGTGCACAGCAGCTTTGTGGACAGCAGAATTATAGTCATTGTTTCTGATGATGTAAATCTGAGCTTAGCAAATGCAGATGCTTGTTCCATTTAAAAAACTTTTTCCTCATTTAGTTACTTCATTATCCCCGGAGCTTTACCATTCTGTATCACAAATCTCATTCTGATTAATGTTCCTGGGTGGATAGAAGGGTTCAATTTGTATTTCACACTAGTATCTATACTGTTGTTTGAACATGCTTTTGTCAGCTTAATAGTTTTATTTTCATAAACACTTGGTGCCATAATACTACAATTGGTTCTGTTGAATTTGTCCATGTAAATTGGGACTACTTCAACCATATTGAACAGTGAGGTAAAGAAAAGCTGTAAAAGTAGATTTTCTCAATCAGATATTTTCTAACCTTAGGAGAAGTGATGTCTTAAAAATATTTTTTTAAATTATTATACAGTCAAGTTCAGTCTCCTAATTTGACTTCAGAAATATAACTTTCAAAGAGGTATTTATTTTATGTGCTCATTAATGTATATAGAAGAGCTATCAAAGACAACAAAAGGAATGTATTTGTTAAGTCTTTTGATATTGTCACAAACCCATGTCTGTTGTTCTGTTACAAACATGTGAGAATGTTTCAAGAAAAAATGGCTGAAACTTATAAATTAAAGGTTCTTCAATATTGCATCTGGCTGCAACATCTAATTAACATTTTAAAGGCTACAGTTAAATTTAAATGAATGGCAGGCCTTTGACTGCACAAGACAGCTCATGAACATGATTACAACAAAGTAATTTCCCTTTGTCAGATACAGACTTTCAGTAATAGTGTTCTCTTAGCTTAATAAAGTTAAGCACCACTTACAATCGGCACTTCATTTTGCTTCTCTCTATTATATAGAATGGTGGTTGTTCAGTTCTTATAGCAGCCATCTGCGTAGGTGTTCATTTGTACTCTCCTGCTGTGTGGGTACTCTGTCTAATTTCCAAGCTTCTAGCTTTATAATAGTTTCACAAAATGCTGTTTGAATTTTTATAAGCTAGTTTTCATTATCATTAGTTGAATGTTCCAAAGCTTTATACTGCCCAATATGGTTCTATTTTGACTCATGTTTGTATGCATTGATAATGTCTCTGTACTGTAATATTAGTGTTACAATATTCACTGGAAAAACTTGTTGTATAAGTAAGTTGAAATTTGTAACGTTATAATTTATTCTATAATCTTCTCTTTCCCCCCCCAATTAAATAAAATTATAGATATATTTTAAAATCATGATATAGTTTTCATTTAAAAGTTTGATTCCAGTTCAATGCAGCTGCAAAATTTGTGCAGGTTAAAGATATCCTAATGTGTAATGTGTACTCTAATAAATTGGAACATTCTGATACTGGTTTGTCACTGTCTAAGACCCCTTGTTGCTGTTAGTTCCTGTAGTTCTGCATCAGACAAAGGGGAAGGATGTGATGGAATGGTATTCTGATGTTTTTTCCATATTACTTTGCCCTCCTCTCTCAAGTGAATTCAGTCATTATTACCCCTTTGCTTAAAGCCTGTTAGAGCATTCCACAATGGAAGGTCCCCCTTGTGTTCCTCAAATATGTCTTGAGTTTCTTTGGAGAGGCATATTTGGAAGAGCAATTAGCATTGTTGTTGCAGAAGAAAGCAAGACATCTACTAGAATTCTATACTTACATGAGGCCCTCCTTCTTAGAATCACAATGTTTTAGAAGCATTCATTAAATTTATAGCACAAACTGAAGCATGTACTTTGCACATGTGTATTATAGTTATGGTGTGGATGATTAAACAGGGTCCTGCAGGAAAAATGACAAAAAAAAAAAAGAAGAAAAAAAAGAAAAAAACCAAAACAAGTGGCAGGAATGGAGAGCAACTATCATGGTTCTTAATATTTATCTGTAGTTTAAAATCCACAGACATGTAGAAGAAGGACTTGTGTTTCGCCATTGTTATTTACTGTTCAGAGAATAGTTATTTCAAAATATATTACTGCTCAGTATAGCCTTTTAAAATTTCTATTTGAAATATGTATAAAATCAAGAAAAATCTTAATTAAATCACTGTTTTCCTCAGTAAATATAGACTAGATGTAGTAATCTATTTAATTTAGCTTTCTCTCCCCATATTAATAGAGTGATTAGCAATAAGTTATCATTAAACTGGGGTACAAAATACATTCTGAAATATTCAGGATTTAAATTTTTTTATAATTTAATTTATTGAATAAGTTTTTATCATGTTTATATATACTAAAACCTTGAAACAAAAGACACATATCTCGATTTTTCTTGATTAAATGACAAAGAATTATGCAATAAACTCCTAAGTATTTGTTAGAAATATTTTGACACAATGGTCTAAATTCTTTAAGGTCTTGTGATTTGCCTATCATATCTCAGGAAAAAAAAAATCCTATTTGGCAGTGCAAGAAACTTGTACTTTCAGTAGATTTACAATATCATCCCTAAAACTGAAGACGGTATTCCTAAGAGCATAGAAAAAGTTCCTTTGGTAGATGGGAAGAATAGATAAGACTGCAAAATCTGTTAGAGTTTAGGTATGAATTTCAGTCATGAATGCTGCAACTTAACTGAGAAATTATTTTATCGATCACTGTATATTGTACATCTGAAAAACTAATTGAAAAAAAGAAATACAGTTGTCTGTGAATCTGAGTGGAAACAATACTCCTTTATGTCTTCTTGCTATCTCTGAAGAGTTATTGTCTCACTCTATGACCATAGCATAAATTCTGTTGAGCAGGAAATTCTAAATGCCTTGATGATGCATATCAATTGCTGTTAGAGAACGGTGCTTAATCTTTTTCATATTTTCAGAACATTAAGGTTACTTTGCCTTAAAATCTGTGCTAGAAAACCCAATACAATTAGATCAAGGAGAGTTATGTTGTCGTTGTCGCTGCAGTCAAAATTTCACTTTCTGTTCATTATTTAAATATCTGAACATCAGGAAGCCCTCCAGTTTGTATCTGGCAATAGGTACTATGTAGTTTATTCTGAGGTAGTGTCTTCTGTTAAGAGTAGATATTCAATGGTCTATTTTTCATACTGTACAAAGAATTGTAAGCATTTCTGTAAACCAGTCTGAAAGTGTGAGCTTGTTTTTTGCTCTAGTTCTAGATTCAGTATGTGCTCACTAATCTAAAAAGCCCTGCATGAACCTAAGCCTAATTAATTCAACGATCTACGAACACCATGAGTCTTGTCATAGCAATAGCAACAGATGATGCTTCTTAAATTTACAACCTCTAGAGTGCACTTAATAGGATCAGAGCAGTCAGAGAGAAAAATACTCTGTTATGGAATTTGTTTCTACCTGCAATTGAAATGACTATGATTCTTTCCATTTGCAGGCACCCGCAGACAGAAAAATGATATTTTCTTATTGAGCATTAGATTTGCCCTGAAATGTGTACAAAATGATCATACAAATAAGAAGACCTCAAGGAGGAGGAAGCATAGTTTCACTGCTGTTATGACTGGGGTTTTACATAAGAAAATTTATGTAAATAGCTCCAGGAAGAATGATGTGCATTTTAAAAATACATGTGGAAATATACATTACAGCAATCTGAGTGCCTTGAAATAAAGAGAAAAATTCAGGTGTCTTCGTGAGCTGTTTCACGATTCAATTGCATTTTGTTTCAGCCCTTCTAATTAATTCTTAAGTTTTATTTCATAATAAGAAAGTAAGTTATGCTTTCTATTTATTTTTTTTCAGTCTTAGCTGAAAAGCACTAGGACCGCATCCAATTTTTTAAAGTACCAGTGAACAAAATATACTTTTTAATCTTAGAATCCACTCAGAAAAAGTGCAGATGGCACCACCAATAAATGACTGTCATGGACCAAGATCTTTTCTATGCAAATGACTAATGCATCACTACAATTCTGTCAGAGCAACAGAAAGAGGCTGCCAAAAAAAAATTCATATCATAATCAGTGAGTGTTTCTGATTGTTCACTGTTTGTAGCACATATGGATCCTCTGAAATACAGAACACCTACCTACAAGAAATACTCCAGTCATTATGCATCATGAACTTTTGCATGTGTTTAGAATGTTTTAAGGAAACTATTTGGTCTACAATAAACAGACATATTTTCCTGGTGTCATTACAGCACGAACTGTGTTAAAAGAAGAAACAAACAAACAAACAAACAAACGAAAACCTAGAAAAATAAGCAACACGTTAGAATCTATGCTTTAATTTACAAAGCAATAATCAGGACACAGTTTGAGCTGTCTCAAACCTTTCTCATAGGCTCGTTGAAGTGTACCTATAGTGTGAAAAGTAGATATGTAAGAAACATTTAAAGAGGGAGAAGAAGATAATTTTTCTACTTACAATACTTTATTGAATTGATCAGGGAACAGAGCTGGCTTCTAACACCCCATTGTCTACACACCAATTAAAAATACGTCATTTTGCATAAACCCCAGATGTTTAACAGAAACCTATGTGGTATCAAAAATTGCATGTAGGGTAAACCAATTTGAAGGGAAATAAATCCACAGAATTTTTGAAGGGTGGCAAAAATAAAATAAAAGAGAGAAAATAATGTTCTATTGATAACCATTGACAAATTTGGAAGAAGAGGCTCAATGCAAAGATGAGATAAAATTAGAATATTTCTTGAACACTCTTTTAAAGTGGAAATATATGTTTAAATCTTTTTTATTCCTATGAGTCCCTGTAGCGCTCTGAGAAGAACTTGACACTCTTCCTCTCAAACTGTCTTGTATTCAAAATAGATGGATTTTACTGGGGAATGAGCTCAGAGGCTCTCTCTTATCATTAAAACTCCATCACAGGGCTTATACTCCAGAAAATAATTTAGGAAAAAAAGTAGATATTTGCTTTTTTTCCAGAAGCCATGAGGATACGGGACTTAAGACGTAAGCATCTACTGCTGGGAGAATTCCTGTACCTCAATAGTTCAGATAAGTTTATTTTGCATTAGATCTCCTCTGTAATGAAGACCATTTCCCTATTGTGTTATAGTTTCAGTAATCTGAAGATATCAGTAGTTCAAAATTTTGCAGTCAGGCAGACCGCTAAGATGGAAGAGATTTTAAAGCTAGATTAGATCCCTAGAGTAATTTTGTCTGAAGTAACGTATTTGGATTATAGTGTATTCTTCAAAAAGTTATTTCACCTTTATTTAAAGATTTAGAGTTATAAATAAGTTCTTTGTTCCAGTTGTGTTGTCATATTCCATATGGAATTTATGTCTTGTCTGAATATGTCTAGTTCTTTGGTTTTTATTCACTGAATCATGTTGGATTTTGTTTTGTTAGGGTAACAAATCACCTTTTTTTTTTCACTTTACATATTCCTATACTCTCAACAAATCTCTTTTTAATCTGATTTTAGACAAATAAACCAGATATAGCAGCTTACATCCTAATCAAGAATGCTTCTGTATCTCAACTTGTTCTGCTGTGTGAATTCTTTCCTTCAATAAATTTATAAAAAAAACCCTTGCAAATAGTGGTTCACTCTTACCTTCATTATTTCCATGTAATGAAATTGTCTACCTATTCATCTCACCTAGTATTACTCAGTGTAAGGGTTTGTATCTATTCTGAGCAGGTCAGGGTTCCCTCTGTAATTAAAGAAGGAAAAGCAATTCTGCAATGTCAATCATCCTATTTTAAGAAGGATGACCCACCCTCTGGAATATTTGTATCTTTCTCTTAGCTACACATGGAGCCCAGACTTCTAGTTAGATTAGTTTTCTACCTTTCGGGCAGCTGCAATAGGTGAAAAGATTCCCAAGTACGTGGTGAGTTATTTCCATTCCTTTACATGAGACTAGATTTGCTTAAGTGAATTAAATCCTATAGGCAAAACAGATGGGAAAATGCCTGCTTTTAAAACCTTTTTGAGTCTTCAGCTCTAACCCTTTTGGAGCTTCAGGACGTAAGTAGTTGAGCATACCCCTGCCAATTTGTATTTGGGAATCTGGGGCATTTTACCTGAGAACACACATGTGCAGGTAGACAGTTTTGTAAGCCTATTTCTTCAAGAAGCTTTGCAAAATAATTGCTTAAAACCTTCACAATATAGATTTAGCTATTTTTTTTTTTTCATAGCTTATTTTGTCATCAGGAAAACAGAGGTAATGTTTCTCTTGTTTTTTGCATTTGTTTGCTAAATGTATTCTTTCACTTAGTTTATAATCTATGTTGAACTAGGGCTGTGTCTCTACTCTGTTTCTGTGGCAGCTCAAGATTGTGGTCAGTAGACAGCATTATAATGCAAGTAATTACTTTTTATACCCTTTGACTATTTAGACTTTGACATCTCATTTTTACAACATCTAGTGCAATGGAACTCTGATCTATTTTGACACTTCCAAGTTTGCCGAAATACAAATAGAAATAACACAACAGAGGTTTATTTAGAGGCTTAAGGATGTATAAGTACCTGCATCAACAGTGCTGCTGTGTGACCTGCTCACCTAAATTTGTTAGGGGTGTTCCCCTTTACATACAAGTGTGCGCTTATGTCTTTCTATGATTATAATTACTGGGGTGAATGGATATCAACTTCTCACAGTGTATTAGCAAAACAACTATCTAAATAAGTTATGCTCCAGCCATGATTTATGCTCAAGCACTTACATTAGCCATTTCATCTTTTGCCAGATTTCAGTGGTAGACCTGCACCTGCACATACTTAATTTATGCGTATCAATCCAAACAGTTTCTTTTAGAATAGATTTTGGTCTTTATGGAAAAGAAATGAGAAAAGTGAATTTTAGTCTTTGAGTCCTGGTAACCAGGTTTAGTTGTGCAAGTTCTCAAGTAATCGAGGGTGCGATCAGAGTGGACCTGTAAGTATTCATGGCATTATGATAGATCAAAATGAAGAAAAAAAACATTCCTAGCATAACCAGTGCTGAATACTTTAATTTCTTAAAAAAATAATCTGGAAAATTTCCCAGAACATACATCTGTCATGTTAATTTACAGAGGCTGAAGTCTAAGAGAGAAGCACTGAAGAGGATCATTCTTCCTCTCTTCTTCCTCTGTTCAGCAAGATTACTGCCCCCTGCCTCAAATGTTTCTTTGCTACGTGGCAAGTTAAAGCATGAACACCTGTATTCTAGTTAGAATTTTCTGTATGCTACTACACGCCATTGTCTGTCCATCTGTCCAACATATTTCTTATGCACTAACATAACATGGGCTAGTATTTGTAGTCTGTGATGGAGAAGGAATAGTAGACAACACATTTGTTTACTACTGCCACCACCACCTTGGTTATTCCTCTTAAAGTATCTGCTGTGGTTTGGTTTATTTTTTTCCTCTGTAAAATGCAGCTGTGGTGCTGTAAAAGACAAGTCATCCACAATAATCTCGAAATCACTGGGCTTTAGTTCGGATCTCATTTCCACAACTGCTACGTTAAAGACAAGGCCAAGTGCAAGGTCTTGCACATGAGTCAGGGCAACTGGAAGTAAAAATACAGGCTGGGTGGATAATGGATTGAGAGCAACCCTGAGGAGAACTTGGGGATGTTGGTTGATGAGAATCTCAACAAAAGCCAGCAATGTGGCCTTGCAGTCCAGAAAACCAACCATATCCTAGGCTGCATCAAAGGAAGTGTGACCAGCAAGTTGAGGGAAGTGATTCTCCCCCTCTGCTCTGGTGAGACCCCAACTGGAGTACTGCATCCAGCTCCAGAGCCGTCAGTACAGAAAAGACCTGTTGGAGAGGGTCCAGAGGAGGTCATGAAAACAATCACAAGGAGGGAACACCTCTCCTGTGAGGACAGGATGAGAGAGTTGGAGTTGTTCAGCCTAGAGAAGACAAGGTTCTGGGAAGAACTTATCACAGGCTTTCAATACTTAAACGGAACCTGTAAGAAAAATGAGGACAGACTTTAAAAAGGGCATGTTATGACAGGAAAAGGGTCAAAGGTTTGTCCTGGTTCTGTTAAAAACAAGTTTCTCTTTTAGTGAATTTGCCTGTCAGCTAAAGCCTTCATATTAGCTGCATTTTCCTGAAAAGCCAGATACATGTTTTGGTAGACGTAGCAATGGTATGCAAGGTCAGTGATAAGAATGGATGTACATCTTGCAAGAGGGGCAATGAGAAACAGGTGACCAAGAACTGACCTACTGAATTATTCCATCCCATTCACGTGAATACTTCATATAAAAGTGGGACATCACAAGGATCTTGTCCCTTTTCCTTATGGCCAACATTAGTAGAGGACCTTGCGAGTTGTCCCTGCAAACTGAGGCCTAGTGACAGACTGAATCCAGTTCCGGTTGGCTGCAGAGTCCAGTACAGGACTTCGGGTGCCAGCCCTGCAGTTGCTGGGACTTTCAAGATTGGTTTTATATATTTTATATTATTTCCTCTATTTTATCAGTAGCATTAGTAGAACACTTTTAATTTTTTTCCAACTCTCTTCTCTCTGTCCTTCTTTCCATCCCAATCGCCTGTCCTTAATCGGAAGGGGAAAGGGTGGGAAGAGGAGGTTAACAATACATCTGCCACCCTGCAATCAAAACCTTGACAAGGTTTTAAACTAAAAAAGGGGAGATTCAAGCTAGACATGAAGGAGAAATTTTTTACAGTGAGGGTGGTAAAATGCTGGAACAGGTTGCCCAGAGAAGTGGTGGACACCGCATCCCTGCAGACATTCAAGGCCAGACTGAACAAGGCTCTGAGCAACCTGATCTAACTGAAGATGTCCCTGCTCACTGCAGGGCATTGGACTAGATGATCTTTGAAGGTCCCTTCCAATGCAAACTATTCTATGTTTCTATTTCTCTGTGATTCTTGATTGCCTACAGTTTCTGTGACCAGAATCAGATACATAGTTTTAGATGTATATAGATCTTCCTAGTTCACAGAAGGTGCTGGAAAGTTTTATTTCTTTCTATCAATATCCAATCTGGTTGGTGACAATTTAGTATAAAAAGACATATTCATTTTTCAGTTTGCAGATTGTTTAGTTTTAAACACTTTTTTTTTTCTTTAGAAAAGCTGTGGTAATTGAAATAGATGTAGTGTCAGCATGCTACAGAAATGTTCTATCTTCTACAACAAAATACACTAATATTCCGTCTCAACACCAAATCAATTGCATTGCATTGACTGACACTTAAATTGGACTTTTGTGTCAGTCTGTTGTCAGTCTAGTTTATCAGACACAGAAGTATCTAAAATGAGGATGTGTGAGAATTTGAGAGGCTCAATAGCCAATTTAATCTTCTGATATTAATCACTCATAATCTAGTTCTTAAGAAAACTTAAACTGCTCAGAACAATTATTCTTTTTCTTATATTATTACAATTTCTTATAATATTATGATAACACAAGTTGCAAAACAAATGTGAGGCAAACTGCTTTAAATCTAGGGGAACGAGTTGTGTCAGATTCAGAGCTTCAAGTTTGACTGACTCAGTAGGCTTTGTAGCATTGTCTGGGTAATGCTAGAACAGAAGGGTATTTTTTTTCAATTTAATTAAGTTGCTTAGAAAACTACACCTTCTTTTTTATAAAGCACCTTTGGACAAATCTGGAGACATACCCAGTTCTGATATCTCTCGTTCAAGTGCTGCAGCTTTGAAGTATACAATTTGGCCTTTGTGGAATTATTTGAGAAAACAAAATTATTTTCAAGTGTCTATGCTTTCTATATAAGCAATATGTATATATCTATAAATACATATATAAACTCCACACACTGAGTGCTGCCAACAGTCACTATGAATGAAATGCAGTGAGAACAAGCAAAGCAAGCCTGGTTGCTGTCTTATGGTTAACCATTTTGTTACACTCTTTTTTTTTTTTTTAAATTCACAGATGTACACTTCCCTTTTCATGATGAATTTCCTTTAGTGGCACACATTAAAAGAGTTTAGATATTTAAATCCAAAGCTATATTCCTGAAATTCCTGCTCAAATCCCATATAGTGAAGGAATTTGTGTTTCTGAGATGCTGCAATTCTGACGGTAAATTTCCTTTGTACCTGCAGCTCCGCTTTATAAATTGGAGCCTACGCAGTATTTAATAAGATCAACAAACTTGTTACTCTGTATGCATCTGTTCTGAGAGATTTAAACCAGTGGAACGTGCCTAAAGCTGACATACTAGATGGGGATTCACACAGATCTCACTGGTGCTATGCTTTCACCAAACGGTCATAGGTCCCTCTACAGAAATGGAGCACCTGAGCTTACTTCTACCATAGTCTTTGATGAGTACTTCCATTTTGAGAAACTGCCACCTTGGTAAGAGTAATTAAATAAAAGCTGACATTAGTGAATTTCCATTTGTATCAAATGGTTTTTGAGTGAATCACTACACAGAAAGACAGGTTAGATGCCATTTCAACATGGTCCACACTTTTGTTTACCTTTTTTTTACTAAGAATTTCTACTTGAAAATAACAGAATATTGAAGCTTTAGGGATGTACTTAAGTAGCTCTACAATGTTGGAAAAACACTAGCACCAAGAATCTGCTGGCATGAAAAAACCACACTCCAAACAGAGCCATTACTATTTTAATGTTGAAGTTATTTAATAGATCATATAGCCACAGAAAAAGACATAGACAAAAAATAATACAAAACACCAGTAGAATGAGTGAACTGATATTTGCCATCTTCTGCTTTGTACACAACTTTACTTGGCAACAGAAATAATATTTATAGTAAAGTCTATCACCGCTTATTAATGTTATACATTAGAGTATTTTACTACTTCAAAAATAATATGTTAAAATATGCTGAAATATTTTCAAATAAACCAAGAAAAAATGACCTGACAATTTATTAATTGTATATCATTGTTTAAACAGTAGAGCATGATGAACTATTGAATGAAGCAATGTAAATATATTGATTTCATCTATCTTAATTGTTGGAAGGATTTATAAAGCTTTAATGAAGCCCCAGGGGAACAGCTTCCCACCTTGTTTATTTAAAACTTGATTTTGAAAATTCTAAGCCACAATTTTCAAGTAATTTGTATAAAAGCAGAGAACTAAGCAATTCATTTGTGATACACATATTTTTGCATTCCTGATTATGAAATATTCTTCTTATTGGGAAACTTCTGTTTGATGCATTTTAAAAATACTTAGAGATATAATGTTGCTTACTTTCTAAATCTACAGTAGGAAAATACTTTTTCCAAATATTATTCATTAAAGTATTGAACTGACAATTTAATTTTCCTTGAAGTGAATACACTAAACAAAGTAATTGTATAGACTAATAATTTACTCAAACCGGAATCTCATAATCAACTGTTGAGTTTAAATGTGGAATAGTCACACAGTAGCAGTGAATTTTCATAGGAAAAAACGTTAGGGTTCAGTTCTGAGATGCCTTCCGTACAAAAGTTGAAAGAATTCTATTTCAGTGAGTTAGTCCTCCTACTTTTTCATTAGAAAACAGACACATTTTCTGATAGTAGCTACACACAAAGTAGCTAATGAGTATTTCAACTGGAAATTTAAGTGGGTATTTCAACTGGATTTAAGTGAAGTTATTTTTGTACAGAAGTTTGAAAATGGTTAAATGCAAAAATTAGGAAGTTAAAATTTATTGCTTAAGCAGAACCATTAGCTTTGATGGATAAATAAGAAAACTATTCAGGAAAGCATCATTTGTGTGTAAACAGACTCCTAATAAAAGCAAAGCAAGCTTAGTCACCATTGTGTTCTCTGTCAGTCTGCTATCATAGGCAGTTGCTCACTTCTTGCTTTGAGACCTTTCTGAACAGGATTATTTAAAAAAATAAGAATTATTCATGGTTAGTGAAATTAATTGCTTGTTTTTCTTTAAATATTTTAGAATAAATAGATCTCAGCCTTTCATAATTGATTTCTTTACCTATCAATTTCTCTTGAGTGAATTAAAGGTTGGAGGAAAACAACTGCATCATTCCCCTTGGTAGTCACAGAAGAAGCTGGCTGTTACTTCAATAAAACCATATATTCAGATACCTGTTCAGCTTTCTCTCTATCCAATGGTTTATCTTTTTAAAAATGTTGGCAAATAATTAATACTTAATTGAATAATCTTATTTAAATTATTTTTGTATAAGAAATGGGCATCTTGAGGCATAGATTTTGTGACTGTGCAAATAACAAAGAACAGAACAGTAATATGAAGGTTCCTTGTGCAGGTCTGGTTCTACAAAGAGGGTCGACATACTTATGAAGTCAGATTGGTTTTATATTACTGGAATGCTGTACAAAAAACCAGTTTATATTCAAAGTTCTTAGCTATTTATTGAGCTGCATCTTTATCTGAGATGCTGAATATTCCCTTAGTGTTCTTTAAACAGGAATTACATTTAAGAAAGCTGAGATACCACAACTCTCAAAAGGATTAAAATAAATCTTTTGTTTTGCTCAAGAATCTTAGTGTAGACAGCATGTGCCAGAATGGAATGTCTCCTCTTTTGTACTTAGCTCTTTTCTCCTTGTACTGAAATAATGTGCATTTAGAGCTCAGCCTCTTATGAAATCCATACCAATTCAGTGTGTGATAGGCTCTGGGGATTCTACAACAATATTTTCATGTGGGTTGAGGATGGAAACTAATAAGAATTTTTAAGAGTTGTACATTTAAATGCAGCACTTTGCCTTGCTGGTGACTAGTGAATACTCTTCAACATTTGGTTTCCATTGATTTTATTTTGATCCATCTATAGAACACCTAAATACTCTTGCTTTCATTCAAAACTTAGTATCAGTTGAATATCCTCAATCTCTCTAAACCAGTTTTTAATGTGAAAAATTAACATTAAACACAAACACGACTCTCCATGCCCCCTTCTGATTTCTATTGTTATTTACACAGGTATATTTACATGCGTTTTCATTTCTGGGATCTCTACACAGAAACCAAAGTAAAACTAATAAGATGCATGAAGCCTACTGTCATTTTCCAAAGTAGATCAGCATAGATCTACGGTATGTGCTCGGAAAAGTTCTGCTGTCCTTATCATACCAAAGACTGCGTTTTTTTCCCAAATTGGCAGAAACATGACTGAGCTACCATATTTCTGACAATTACAATTACTTTGAGTCTCTCAGATAAACTTTGGGCCTAAGACATAGACTCAGACTCACCCCATCTAACACAAGGCTATGTGATGTAGGGAGGTAATAACTGAAACAGTCTAATGCCAAAGAGAGAGGTATAACTCCAGTTCTGGTCAGATCACTGAACATTACATTGCTATAACTGCAAGACCATACTTGTAACCCAAAGCCAAGCAAATTCAGAGTCAAAGCACACACTTTAAATAATTCGAGTAAGTACCTTCTTGAACAAGTTGCTCAGAGTAGCAGTTTTGTTTGCAGTGCAGTGGATTATTTGGAGCACTTCATAAACATGTTTGAATTTTTTTTTGAGAGATAGGCATTTAGTTCAAATATATTGATTCAGAGAAGTCAGCTAGTGCCTATATTAAAGTTCAGAGAAAAGGACCATGGTGGTGCCTTTCTACCTTAGTTTTTCCTCTAAAAGGATCAAATTACTCTGAGTTTATTTATCACTCCACCAAGTTTTGTTTCACCTGGAAATTTTGTCGGGGTGATATATTGCTTAAATACCTCTGATAAAAAGCTTTAGGACTTGTTCTTGTCCCCAGGGAAGCACACTAGAAATGCTCCATTTGACAATTATTTTCCATTGATGTCCATTTTTTGAATCTGTCAATTGGCCAGTTCATTAATGTCTAACTAAATCTGGAGTTTCTTACATTTATACAATTACTGCTAACAATGATACTTGAAATCTCGCAAGAAATTAAATTACTTTTATCTGAAAAGTCATATTTTCTGTAGACTCATGATGACTGGAATGATTATATCTTAATTCTTTGACAATTGAATTTGCTATCAGCTTTTTAAAAACTTTCTCTATGTTAAAACGCTAGTGGTCTATTATAGTTGGGGCTGCTTCACTACTTCTTCTTGCCACACTGTTGTACTATTCCTATACTCACTGAATTTCCATTCTGTGGAAAGTAAGCTTTAGTAAGAGGCTATGTGCTCAGATGATGGAGATAATTTGTATATGCTCATAATCAAATAATATTGTTTGAATGTTTTTGCTTGTATGAATTTCTAGCACAGCTGACTAGAAATACTCATTTATTGCTTTATGAAGAAATATGTCAGCTAGTTTCTTTAAAAATATTAGAAATATTAATTTAAATATTTTCCGTGATGTTTCTGTTTAAATCGGTAATATCTAGTACTATGTTTGCAGCATTACTATAGTTTATTTTGTTACTAGTATTCTTTTAATCCTCATATTGACTTATAATTTAGAGTAATTGCATTTATTTCTGTGTATTTTCCACTTGCTATTTTATTGTTAATTCATAAACCAATATAGATTTTTCAGCAAATATAATTAAATATTGGCCAAAGTTATCTTCATTCTTGATTATGGAGCCACATTTTTTTGCCATCGAGAACTCCTTCTTAAAATTTGCCGATTTATCTTCATGTATTTCTATCTTAACTTTTCCTTCAAGTCAGCATCCCTCATAATTTATCCCAGCTTTGTGGAATAAACCTGAATACATATATATTTTATTAACTGAGATTGTTGTCTGTGGATGGTGCCTAATATAAAGTGACCTTTTTAGAGAACTTTTTCTAATCCGTCTGGACATCTGTGATTGTAGCATTCTAGTCATGTAGAGTGCCTACCAGATCCTGTTAATTCCAATTTAGCCCAATTCACTTTATTTAGTGTCATCTAGATTCACAACATAAGAATACTTCATGAACATGTTTGACAGAAAATAACTTACAATTATCGCCTAGAAAAAAAAAAGTTATATAAAAGTCCTATATAAAGGAACTCAGCCCTTTCATGTGTAATTTGGTGTGAGATATTGTCACGATCCCAAGGATCATAAGCAAGGTGATCATTGAGGCCAAATATCAAGAAAGTACCAAAACTTTATTAAAACATTTAACTTGATTAAAGAGAAGTAAAGAGAGAGAGTGGGAGAGAGAGAGAGAGATGCAAGCAAGATAGTCACCGCTGTGGATCCAGTGACATCTTGCAGGACTGTTGTCTTCTTCTTCTGGAGATTGGTGGGAGAATTCCACTTGTGAAGCATCCACTATGTGTTTTTCCAATCTCCACTTGATGCCTACACTGTTCACGTGATGATCGCATGATATGTAGCACATCCACACTTCACATGACGATTGCATGATATGTGCTGAGCAGCCAGTAGCGGTTTCAGTCATTGGGAGCCCCCATCATCTAGGTGTCCTCTGCTTGACCCTGCTTCTGCACAGACGCACTTTTGTCATTGTTATAATTATTCTCATATCAGGAAGTAGGAATTACTGCGTTTTCTACTGAGTCATTTGTCTACCAACCTAATGCTTGAGACGTAAGGTCTACCTGTGAGTGACAGATAGTCCATAAACTTCTAAAGAAGGGATAAATCTTTATCAAACATCTCATCTGCAAACTGTTTTTGAAAATCACAGCAGAAATGTTGTAACTGCTGTCCATGCAGATGTGTAAGTACAAAGAAAAGTGTGATGACCATGTATTTTCTGTGTAGGCTTTGCAGAATTGTTTTGTGACAAAAATTTTGGAATAGTCAATGTTACTGATGGTAATCAGTAAAATAAAGGAGATGACCACTTTACGTTTAAAATCCCTTTGGTTTTTCATTAGCAAGAAGCACTTCAATTAACAGTGAAAAGTCTTAATCATTACGCTTTCTTAATGGGAAGTGCATATATACAGGCAATTTACATTGAAAATAGAGACATTTTGATGTGTTTAAGTTTGGTAATTTTCTCCTGTCACCATAGGCTGGAAATTGCTGTAGTAAGGTATAGTTCTCCATCTCGAGATTTGGATTGCTAGGGTTTGAATTTGATACGGTAGGGTAATCTGCACTCGCTGGTACAAGAGGCTATAGTTAGTACTCATATGTTTCCCTCTTTTTTTTGGTAGCATTTTGTATACACTCTCTACAGATATAATAACTCCACAAGCAACAAGACACGAAATAATCAGACCTGTTCCTTTTTACTGCACCTTTTGTCTCTAAAATAATTGAAACCAGGTTGGCTGTTCAATTGATCACAATTCTTGGCAGAGTCAAGAATAAGTTGCCTAAAACAGATGAATCTTAATGAGAAGGCAGTGCCTAAAATATATAAGTAAATAAAGCACCCAATACCACCACAGTTCATGCTGTGTTTTGAAGAATACAGTGCTGTGTTTGCATAGGTCTACTTATTCTTTGGTCCAAAATGAGTGTCTTTAAGAGCAAACATTAGGATAGGAAGAGTTTAAGTGTCTTGTTTATTGTCATACATCCCAGAAAGAGTGGGTTTGCAGCTCATATCCATGAGAAACATTAAAGACAGTGAGATAAATTCTCAGCAGAACATTCAATCTTATGGAAATTATTTGTTTAAAAGCAACGAATCATACACCCACAGGATTTAATGTCATATAACACAATGTAAAGAAGATAAATAAAGGTCTTGGAGTTTTTCTTCTGCATTTAGATGTAAGTTGAATTAAAAGAACTGGAAAAATACTATTTGTTTTGGCAGCATGGTGGCAAGACAATCCACACCATCCAGGTGAAATCTGTAGGAACTAGATATCCTTATGATGAGTTTAGGACTGGTATTTGATTTAAAATTGCTTTTAAGGAAATTGTTCTGTCACTTCAATGATCAGAGATTAAAAAATCAAATGTTGTGGGAAATGGGAAGAGAATATTTGTTTTAAGTCCAGTTACGTGCAGTTTTAGAGTTAAATGTCTTTCTTCTTATCAAAGACAAGTAACTTTTGCCATTGACCACATATTTGTTCATGGACTTCTTTCTTGACAAGAGGAAACAAGACAAAAGGAGTAATTATTATTTCAGTATAATGAAGACACAGACTCAGTATAATCTCGTTGTTAACCTCATTGTTACTTTTCAAAACTCCATTGTTAGAGTATTGTATGTGGGGGAAAAATGGTTTACAGCTCTATTTACTACATTATTCTATGTTTTATCTTAGCTAAGTATAACTGCAATAATATATTTACTATTAATACAGCGTATAAGATACAAACTACATATAGTCTATGAAGACGTGTTACACAGAATGTTAAATTATATTTACATCATTATAAGAAAAGTCTTATCTTTAACCAATATATATTATACAAATTCACGAATATGCATTTTTTGAAAAAGATGGAGCAATTTAAAATGCAGGAACAACACATTGGTCAAGATTATAAATATAAATAACTGTAATATGTGAAAATAAGATAAGAAAAAAGATATTTGAGTACAAATTCAAATGCTAATCTTAAACATTTTAAGGAAAATTCATATTTATCCTTATTACCAAAGAACTAAGTTATCCAGTTTTATTTGTTCTTCTTCATCTTAGGTTATTTGGCTTTCTTTAGTCGTTTCTCAGATGCTGTAAATGCAGAAAGTGCTAAACTAGTATTCTTTATGTAGTGTTACACATGGCATAAGACAATATTATTTTACCATGTCAAAGATGTTTGCACCATTTGGAGCACATCTATCATCAAAACTCAATTAAATAGTGCCTTTCTATCTTCAGCTAAAACAAACTGTTTACTTACATTTGCTCAGTGTTTACTTCATAAAGAGTAGAAGACCCAAATACAACAGTAAAATAGGTGACTTGGGATATAGCATGGGTCAAAAAATTTAACCCAAGGACGAAGGTTTAATCATTTGGTTGCAAGAGAAGACTTTTTTTTCCCTCTGCCAAGTAAAAGGCAGCATTATAATGTTATTCATAGCTCACGTGGTGTCCTAACAATTCCTCTATTCAAGCTGAAAGGGTTATATTCCCTTTGTTGCAAAGTATTAAATTTGTCCCTTGAGATTAGTGTGTAGGCAGTTTTAAAGGATGAAACAGGATTAGGTAAGGTTTCTTCCCAAGAAAGAGTTCTGAAACTGTGCTGCAAAAACCTCTTGTGTTACATGTGCTGAAAAAACATCCTTTGTTTTAACATTTTGAATCACAAGTCAAATTTTTTAAATTATTAGTTGCCAAAATGTTTCTTTACAGGGTTTTATGAAAGGCAAATAAAGTGGAAACAAGAGGAAAATGACACTTGCTTTAATTGTATTTGAAATTTTTAAATGAAATTTTCCTGCCATTCGTAATTTGAAATATAATCCAAAAGGTTGATATAAAAAATTATAGTTATTCTACTTATTTTCCAAAATAGTCAGTACTTTTCTGCATTTCTTGCTGTGATTGAGAGGAAAAAAACCTGTAACTTTATAACTTATGAAATGAGCCAAACAATTTCAGTCTAAAAAACATCAAAATCCAAATGTCAAGGAGAGTCCCAAAAAAGAGTCAGTAGTTCAGCTGTGCTCCACTCACTTGTGTATAATTAATGCCATTATGTACCACATGAAGACTTTCATGAATTTGATTACTGCATATTCAGTGAGCACAGCTTATGCATTTCTACTTCTTTAAAAAAAGATGTTTTTGAGGAATGAAACCATTCCTAATTAGTATCCAGGGGATTATTAGCATATGTATATTAAAAAGTAGGATAGGTTAAATGGACTATATGTTGCTTTTACCTAATGAATTGAGAAGAAAAGGCAGTTCCTTTATCCCCCAAATTTCCACAAGCCATATGGCCTTTGACCCCATCCTTTCTCAAATCCCTGTTCTTGATTTGCTTTTCTGCAAGGAAGACTAGACAAATTGCCCTTGGTAGCCACCTATGATCTTCCTCTCGTCCTCAAAAAAAACCACTGTAAAGTGATAAAATGTCATCCAAGAGTGAAGCGCACCTCGCTACGTGTATAATAACCTTGCTTGCTTATGACCATAGTTATGTGACTATGGAACCCTCATCTTTCCTGCTTCTCCCATTGCACAGTTTTTTTCCATTCATGTAGTCTACTGCATTCATCCTAAACACAATGTTTGCCTTCAGATAAGCTACAGAAAGAATCTCAAGACTATTCTCAGTGTCACTGTGGAGTTCACTTGAAGAGCGGACTGTAAGAGGCATAGCAATTTGTATTTCCTCTGTAACTCAGCCGTGAACTGGAGTACATCATTCCTGAATCTGAATGCCTGGCATGACCCAACGAATTTTTATAGCTTTGTGGGTATAATTGCTCAAGAATATTAAAATGTATATGAACTCAAAGAGCTATTCTGACATTGTGATATGACTATTTAATCTGTTCCTTTCCCCCTTTTAAATTATAATTATAAAAATAACTCCAGCAGATTGACATAAAAAGAACAACAATATCACCTGCAATTAAGAAGTTTTTCTGCACCTACACAAGAGAAGACGGTGTATTGCAGCCAGCAATAAGTCTGCTGTTAAAATATATTCTTCACAATATGTACCAAATAAAAGTTAAACTATAAATATTAATGAAGATTGGAGAGGAAAAGAAAAGATGTTCTGTTGCTTAGTGTTCTATGCATTCAACAAAATCAGAATACTTTAAAATAAGTTGGATGACTTGTACCTTTTTCTTTTAAGTTAGACACAGCAAGATGTGATTCTTTCCCACACAAGGCTACTGGATCATAAAAATGTACATCATTAGTGCACTTAAATGGCATTAGGTTTTTAATTTTCAAGGTACTGATAGAAATGATATGCTGTTATAATTCATGGACCATTATAATAGATATATTACCTTAATGTGATGGTCTGAAATGACTATCTTTATTTTCTACAGCTGGCAGAAAGCTCACTTAAAAAAAAAAAAAAAAGTCACCTAAGAATGTTTCCAAGTATATAACTTGGGAACTTTTCTCTGCCTATCACTGGGATGCCTTATCCTTAAAAGGGAATGTCCAATGTGCTCAAAAGCCTTCTATTGCCATATGCTGAAGTGTAAAGGAATAAGACCTCGAATAGGACCTTGTTAAACTGATATAATGTATTTTAGCATCATAGTTTATAAGCATTTCAACTGACCACTGCAACCAGATCTATTACAGGTCAGAAGATTTCTGAGCCTAAGTGCAGCCTCATCTAGTTTTGTGGAGGTTTTGAGCATAAAACATATCATGAAACATAGCACAAAGCATTTTTCAGAGGATGCTTCTTCTAAATATTTAGCCAAAAATGATAAAAAGTTCAATAGTGACAGGAATTGTGAGATAAGTGGCAGCTATATTGAAGACTCAGGCCCAAACTCTGGCATTCTGTGTCATTTGTAATATGATGATCAGTAAATATATTCCCTTGGCACTGCCAGTGTTTGGATTTCAAGGTGAATCAGTCCCTCAGATTAATTCCCTCTCTTTCTTCTGGGACTTTTAATTATAGCCAGAGTAGGGGTTTTTTTTTGATGCCTCATCTCATTTCTCCAAAATGAGACAGTGGATAGTGTGTTAATAGGAAAAAAAATGCCCCAAATACACTCTTCTTCCCTTTGCAAATGCTTATAGAACAAAACAAAGTTAGCTGATATTCACGCTGTAAATGTCTGTGCTACTGTCATACAGTGCAGTATATGAACAAAATAATAAAAGATGATCTGTCAACAAGCTGCTCTCTTAAATTGGTAATTATTTTGAATGACATCGTATCACATCTAAAATAAATTTAAACAGTATCAGCAAAGTACAAATACAACAATATCACATAGCGAACATTAACAGCAATTGCTCTCATTCTAGTCAATGCTTTTTGTAATATTTAGTTATTGTTTGGAAGAAAACCACTACCACCCAACAGTTTTCACATTAAATATAGACAAATAGTTTAAATTAAACATATGATATTCCATCATTTTACACAGGAAGTCATATTTATATATTTAGGCATTTGATTTCTTGAATTACAGGACACAATGGAAGTAAAGATATTCCTATATTTTCAAGTTCTCTTTTGATTGGTAAGGGACAGTGGAGGCCCATCTGTTTTGCAGCAAAGAAAGCCCCAAACCATCTGTGTAGAACCACATGCCAGCTAAAACACAGAGATATGCACAGTTTTTTGTTATGAAAAATTTTGCAGTATTTTTTTCCTGTATTAGTGTGAATAAATTAGCAACAACTAAATTAAAGAAATCTTCTGAGAACATATTAACTTTCTAGTGCACACTGGAAAATATCCACTGGAAAATGTATCCATTTAGAAGTCATGAAACATTCATTGGCAGGATTTTTTATACTGAATTTCTTTTTTATATTATTAAGACAGTGAATTCTTTATGTGTTTAATATAAACATTTTTATTAGTATGGTAATCAAAGCTGATTTACCTGAATTTTACTATTTGTTTGTGGGGTCCTCTTCAGAGAAAAACTCACATAGTAACAACCATGATAATATATTGGCCTAATAATAACATTTGAAAACGTGGGTCCATATGTTTCCTTTCTATCTTAAAAAAGAAAAAAAAAAAAAATCTAGAAGAGGAGAAACTCACCCATAAACGACTACAGCTTTGGCTAACCTGCAGGTGTATGTCATCTGCCATTTAAATAGGTCTAAAAAGAAAAACTGAATGTGGAGAACAGCGTCTGAAATGAATACACAGTGACAATTGTGCAGAGATCTGTCCCTCACTTGCCCTCACACAGACCCTGTGTTCTGTGCCAAGTAGAGGTAGCACTGTGAACTCTGTTGACAGTTCATTAATGTTCAATATCTTCTTGAGATTAGAGCAATCTTAGGCAAGTGGGCAGCACCGGTCCTGAGAACTTCTGAAAGTCCTTGAAATAACTGAAAAAAACCCAAGCAAAATGCACAAATAAACAGGCCTGTGTAGTTTCTGGGTACATTAGTGGCCACACACTGGCAAAGTAGCAGACAGTTCTCTATTTTCAGAGCCTAAATAAAATATTTTTTAAATATAAGAATAATATTATGATTGGGCTGCTTCTATATAAATGTTCACTTACCAGTTCTGAAAACTGAGGAACTAAAAGATGATCACTGGATTTTATCAAGAACATCTTTCAGCTGAAGACAGTTAAGCTATTCTAGTCTAGAACACACGATTTGGTCAGCACAAAGCTTTCACAAACGTGTTTTGGAGGAAGACACAGGATGTAAACAGCAGATATTTTTGAAATTAAAAAGGTCTTCCTTTTGCTTGGATTCTTGATGACAAGCCAGATGCCAGAAACTTCTAGAGGAGTTTCAAGATTTCATTAAAGCATTAAAATACTCTCTTGGTTTTAAACCCTCTAACTTAGTGTGAGAACCAAGGAAAAGGACCAAGAGTAAATGTTTTCTGTCTTTCTAGAAATCTTGTTTGTTTGGGTTTTGGTTTTGGGTTTTTTTGTTTGTTTGGTTGGTTGATTGGTTTTTGGTTTTGGTTTTGGTTTTTTGTTTTTTTTTTTATATCATGGACTGATAAAGATCAGCTTTTGACAAAGAAATTGCTCATTCAGAAGTCAACTCTGAATTTGATTTAGAAAACTTACTTGCAAAACAAATAAGATTTTGTCTCCATAAGTGTGGTTTAGTCCATTCCTATGCAAGCAACACTGCATTTCCAGAAATATAAAGTTTGATATTTATGGTTCATGGTTACGCTTTCCAGTCCTCATTATTTTTAATAAATAAACTAATATTATTGTTATGTCTTTACCCTTTTTCTCCATATATGGAGAAACGGATCCTGTCAACATTTATCTTTTTTGTCTTAGAATGATGATACCCCAACCCTGATTCTGGAACTGCTTGCTTTATTGTAGCAATCATTACATAACTAACTCAGTATTCATGGTAAAATGGTATGTATACTAGTATTACATTTTATGAAGAAGATAAATGATCGCTGTTAATAATATGGAAAACTAGGCAGCAACAACCATTTTCTGCTAGAGAGCACTGTGATAGGAAATTTGTTCTAATGTTTCT
Organism: Patagioenas fasciata; assembly: GCF_037038585.1. Classification (NCBI taxonomy): domain Eukaryota; kingdom Metazoa; phylum Chordata; class Aves; order Columbiformes; family Columbidae; genus Patagioenas; species Patagioenas fasciata. Next base: position 41,099,626 of record NC_092524.1, read on the forward strand.
GGGGGTAGCTCATAAATACTAAATCCAGATGACTTGGTTGGATACTTTGGTGGAGAATTATATTATTTAACAGAATCAACATGATCCATCTTCTTATAAGCCATATTGTAACTTGTTTCTAACTGCTATTAGATAACTGCAAGAACTGAGGCTACAGTTGCCTTTTGTGCCAGATACAATTGCGTAGGCAGCACTTATCAAATGCATATACTTTTATGTCTGATAGCTGGTATTCATTCCCAAGCTTTATCAAAGATTTCAGCTTTAAATAGATTCATGCCCTGGTTGACGATCTACTTGCAGATTGTTTCATTTTTACCCAATGTTAGCACATTATTTCTACTATGATCACTGGCACAATGTTTGGATTTGTCTTGCAGTGGTAAACAGATTTGTATTTCAATACACGCACTCCTGCAGATTTAAATTATATTGAACTAGATGTTTTGCTGAATTTGTCTATTCTGTTAATTTAGAAGTCAAAAGTCCTGCTATAATTTTATTTTCCTTCAGGATAAATATTCATTCAGAATAATAAAAGTAACAAAACTCCAGTCCATTGGCACACTTTAAAGATGCCTAAATAACAACAGAAAGATTATGGCTGGGATTTTAATATCTTATTTGTAACAGTTTTTCTATACTGGCCTATGAAAAGTCATCCCAGGATATACTATCACCTTCTCATTGAACGTGTCTGTGAATTTTTTTATGTTTATGTTGTGGTGCTGCAAACACTATCAGATACAGAATTTATGGATTTTCATGCTAAAAGGCATAGACTCAATATTACTTTAGGCTTCAAGTAATCACTATGTGTCAGTAAAAAGTTAAGGAAATGTAAACACAAATAACGGTAGTGATGAATATACCTTATGGCAAAGGTAGATCAAGTGACTGTGCAGAGCCAAGTCTGTAGACAGACACAAAATGTATAACTGTCACCACCAGTGACTCTTGCTACTCTAATCCAAGTGAATTGTCTATGGTTTAAAGGACTGCAGAAAGGACCTCAATATTTGCAGTTCTTCGTGGGGATAAATGGGACCAATTCTATCACGATAAACTAAACAGATTTCAGAAAAGTAATTTCCTTTAATGAAGAGGTACAACATTATCTTCTTGTCTAACACTTTTCATTATGCTATACAAGATAACTTTGTGATCCTATAATTATTTTTACATTCATTATTTTTGAGTGTGTAGAATTTCCCCCCTCTTGTTAAATAATGAATGACCTGTTTTGTACTATACAAGAGTTTTGAAAAAAGAAACTATTCACACATGAAGGAGTTTCGAAAAGCTGTGATTTTCTGCTTGACTTAAAATCAGTTTATGATTCAGTTACAAGAAGGTTAATCAATCTGAACTAAAATTGAAAAGAATATGCATAGAAATGCAAAAAGAGACCATTATTGTTTCAGTAAAATGTATTTATGTGCATACAAAGTGATGAGACATTTTCTGTTTGTTCCTATCGTGAAACCTCTAATTGTTTTATATGTACCATCTTTGGTTACCCATAACTGAGGAACACTGCTTTCAATCAAGATCCTACTTTGCAATATGGCAACTCCTAAGACATTCTTACACAAAAACATATGAACTAAATAAGGAATCCACCTAGCTCTTGACAATATTGCTTTAAAAGCAAATTTATTGAAATGATTTTAATGCAATAGCAGTTAACAAGCCTGACAGAAGAAATAATAAGCTAAAGCAGACAAAACATTTATCTTTTAAAAAGCAAACTTATTTCAAATTTCAGCTTCCATTAAGGTTAGTTCTCTTGTATGAAGGAAAGATAATTAGATTTCTTTTTCAAGGAAGAACATAATGTCATGCCTCAAAAAGAAAAAAAAAAAAAATTATTGGGAGCTCTTTACAAAACACAAAAGTCTAATGAGGTATTTACCTGGATTAGTCAAGACTGTACCCACATACTCACAGTGTATGTGCTTGTCAAAGCCTTCCAGTCATCCTAGGCTTAGGGAAATAGTGTCCAAATGTACCATATTTAGCTTCTATCTCAAATTCTCCCGAGCTGTCAATTTAGGTGTTAAAGAGACCATTTGTAAAGCTTGGCTGGGAATTGCCATTATTGACTGGAATGTGTGTTTATCATTACATTCAATGATGAAAGTGGAACATGTAGCATATGAATAAATGTCAGCAGATGTTTCTTTTAAATGGCCTGATTTCAACCTCCTGTTGTTTGTCTTGAATACAAATATTAAAAAAGAGAAAAAGGCAGAATTTTTTATGACATAAGTGCAAGGGTAGTTACATTAAAAACCAACAAAAATAATGATGAAAGTCACGGAAGAATGAGGAAAGTATAATTAATAAAAATTATGTTGACGCTCTCTTGCTACTATCTGGTTCAATATTATAATAGATACAAGAGCAGCAGTTCAGTGAGGGCTGTATCACTCCATAAGAAGTAAGGAAGATTCACAGTGTCTGTTCTCAGGACCATATTACATAGAAGTCCATTTTTTTTTTTTTTTTAATTTTAATGGACACCATTTTTACAAAACTCCTTGCTTAAAGCACCAAAAAAAGGGGGCCTCACAGAAGAGATGTCTATATGTACATTATTATTGTGCACTAAAGTGAGTATTTCCTCTAAAATAATGGTAGCACCACCGCAAAATTAAAACTTGAATGTGTAAACATTTCTGCAGTATATGGAAATCCAAATAAAGGATTTAAATAGACCTCCTCTTTTTCTTCCCATTTTTTAGAACAATAAAGTAAGATTAGTTGGAAAAAGAGTATACAACTGTCTGCTACCAGAGCCATATTCTGCTGCTCTGCTTCACATGGTGGTGTCCCTTTGAGCTTCGTGGGACTACCCTGAGAGTGAAATAATGCTCAGTGTGAGCAGCGAAGGCAGAATCTGGCAGGAATTAATATGCAGCACTGTAAACTCAGCAGTATTCCAACTAAATCAGTAAAGTGAACAGAGACAAAATTAAAACAGCCTTGTGTTTACTGGAATGCGTTGCATTTTGTAGCTATCTAAATGACAATATGTCATTGAGGTGTTGAATATCTGAGGCTCTCTGTCTTTACCAAGAGATGCAGGTGCTCAATGCCATTGTAAATCTTGTTTTTACCAAACAGAATAGCATTATCATTATTCTAGTCCATATTTTGGAATTATCGGAAATCTGCTGGTTAGAAAGGGGTTTTAAGAAAAAAAACCCCTTCTTTTGATGTAAGATGTTTCAATATGTTCCTATTAAAGAAAGTATTTCATGCCTTTAGGTCGAAAATAATAAATATTTAGTACATTTCTGTAAGACCATATCTAATGACTGTAATAGATGTGTATTTTATAATTAAAGGTAATTAAATTCCTACCTTGAAATATATTCTGTATTTACTGAAAGTTTCATGAAAATCACAGGTGAACTTTAAATTAAGACAGAAAGACTGGGATATCCCCCTTGATACGCATTCTTCTCAGCTGGCCTTTCATATTGATTATGTCCTAACTACAGCAAGTGGAAAAGAGCATCCCATATCACCTAGATGAGATTATGATTTTTACAAATGTAACTGTACAGATAGCTAGCTGTTACAGATGAGTAATACATATCTTTAGTAGTGTATAGGCTAGAAGCCGATTCTTAATATCTTCACAGTTCAAGGATTCATCCTTTACCAGTTTGTCAGTTTCTTATTGGAGCTGGTAGTAGAAATTTTGACCAGCTGCTTATTGGAACTAAGGGAAAATTGTTCTATATTAATTCACTTTTCCTTTTGATAAGAAGTTTTAAAAATAGGTTTTAAAACACATACAACATCAGAGTTAGGAGGAAAGTTCAGTTTACAAAAGAAAAACAAAACACGGAACAATAGTATTTACACCTATGATTTTTTAAAATAATCACTAAACTGGTGAAATCTTATTTTAAATGCCTTAGGAATTATTTAGTGCTACCATGTATGAGTGAACTGCTTTACCTCCATCCCACTTTAATGCAATACACTCAAATGGTGATGCACTCAAAACTTACTTTAAGGAAATTTATTTCTTCTGTTAAAGCAGTGGACCAGGAACCACAAAATTACACCGTATATTCAGCTGCTGTCTTTTGCCACTGGTGGTGATGACCTAAGTGGTGAAAAAGTATTTGTAGATCAACATAGAGTAACAGACAAATATAGTAAAGGCATACATGAGTAAATATAAAATCTAATAACAATTTTTAAGTGGAATTATAAATAATTTTGATAATAGTTAAGACATTGAATAAAGTGTTGCCAAACTTCAAGTAACAAGTGAGAAAGCAGACCAAGAATTGCAGTTTAGTTATTTTGGTCTCCATTCTGGAATTTAATAAGTAGATCAACAGTTATCTCAACAATTGCATTCCAAGAACATCATACTAGTTGTTTTTGCATTTCATACACTACAGGATTTCCTCTTAAAATGTTTTCAGAATGTTTACAGTCATTTCTGTTCTTAGGCCTGGATTCATCAAAACACTGAGCTTATACTTAGCATTATTTCCACAGCATGAGTAGTATATTTATATGTATGTATAAATGTTTTCTGGAATAGGGTTGGTTATAAACATGCAAAATGATTTGATGAATTTGAAACAAAAACTAAAAACCCAATATAAATTGACAAAATATGCTGTTTCTTTTGGAGTAGTATAATTCCTCAAATAAGAATATCTTCCTATGTTTTAAAGTAATGATATAAAAATATATGAATTAGAATATGCTCTCTATGTTTAGAAAGTATTTAATTTAATAATATCTACAGTATTAAATGTAGACTTTTATCCAGGTTCACCCTTCAAAAATATATAGATAGTGTTGACATTCAACAGTCAGAAAGAAAGGAAGAAATCCAAGAGGGAGGCTGCATTTTCCCTGTCTGCTTAGATCTTGGCATATTTGTTCTTCAATTGCTCCTCACCCTTCAGATAAGCTTGAAACCAAACTTCAACCTTTCAGCACTATCCACACTTCACACATTCCTTCACTTCAGCAGTTAACTCTTACCTCCTTGAAACAAACCAAAACACATACACAAAAATCCTTTCTTGTTTTTACTTCTTAAAGTAGGTCAAGGTCACTTCATAATGACTTGGATTTCTCTCCTGTGATTAATTTAGTTTCCTCTTTTGCCAAAGAGGTTTTGGAAATGTTTATGCACTTCTTCCTCCCTACCTCCAGCAATATATTAGATTGATAAGTATAATTCTGAAGAATTTGGAGGGTTTTTGTTCATAGAATATTGAAAGTGACAGGGACTGTCTTGTGGAGTTGCAGAATCTATGAGATCAATTGTCTGATGTAAAATGTGGTGCGTGGCTACACAGAATAAAGCATTGCCTTTACAGGAGACTTCTTTGTGTTCTACTGATTAGGTGAACTAGTTTTTCATTTAAGCAGTCTTAGATATAAACAAGTAAAGTTTTTAAATATTGGGTTGAATATTAACAGCTTGTTATTTGGCACAGTTCCAGGAAATCTCCTTCTTGTTACCCTACCCCTGCCTTGTTGAAAGGGCACTGACAACAGAATATTACTCCAATGAAATCTGCTGATTTTCCCATTTCTTCTCACAATAGCATCCTGGTTCTTAATTTGCTAGTCCAAAACCAACTGTTTTTATGCTTTACTGTGGAAATTGCACATAAAACTTACATTTTATCCATAAGAATAGCTTGATATTTCTTAGTTTTGATCTTTGTCCAAATCCTCTTTTGTCTCAGACTTGTGCAATTCTTTTTCCAGAGTAACCTTCTCTGTTCTGAGTATGTACAATTGTCTCTTTAAAAAAAAAAAAAAGGGTCTGATACATTACTTTTTTAATAGTCAAGATGCATGTTGTGTTCTTCCTCTTGGCTTCTGTTTAAAACTGTAGCATCTTTAAACAGTTACAGTAAAGCTAATGCAAAAAAGTCAAAAGTAAAAGATGAGGGGGTTCATTCCTTTTTTCGTTCACAAATATCAGCTTGTGGCTGATATCAGTTGCAGCTGCAATGCCTTTGATTCTCCTGCTGAGTCTCCCAATCTGTCATAAATTAGCTGGAAGTTGCAAGGAATAAGCAAAAGTCCCCTTTATTCCTACAGGATGCGTATTCTTTAGGACTGAAACATGATCTAGAACTACTAAGTTATCATCTTAGTCTGAGGACAATTTTAAAGAGTGAACATCGTATGATACAAAGAAACAGACCTCAGAGTCCAAGGCTAGACTAGCTAAACACCCACAGCTCAATGACTAAAGTCCTCTTCTGAGGTGATGGAACCATTGATGACAACCCATTTCCCAACTAAACATTCTAATCATCATGCTAGTACAGAAAAGGCAGGCAACATTTCCTCCCTTTCTACACAGACTTCAAAAAGATTGAGTCCTCTCAGGAATCCTGCCTCAGGAGAAACCTCTGTAGTTAGAGGTCACCCCCAAAAAATGGAAGCAGACGACTTGCAGTGAGGTGCTTACACAGCAGAAAAGTCTGATTTTCTTTGTCTATAATTTCTCATTCTGCTTAATGGTCCTTATGCTCTACCTCCAGGCAGTTCCATGATCAGCGAGTAGGAAGCATGAAAGACATGTTTATGTGAAGAGGTGTTTATATTTTAGTCATGGAAACACCCACAGCATTGAAACAAGCAAGCAGTCTAATACTTATCCTCTCATCTCTTAAGTAAGTGCAGTGGACCCACGGAATGAAGGTCTAGATAAAACAGAAATGGAATACATTGTAACTAATTTTTGTACATGTCTGGCCTGTTGAGGGCGATTTGGTGTGAATCAGCATCTTTCTGTTCCTGAGTACAATTAACTATATTTTCTATTGTCCCAAGCTACATATTTGTTAATCTCATTCTCCAACTGAATGTATTAATATATCACTCATGGTACCTCTGAAAGTGAAAATGTGATTACTGCACAGTGTCTCTGTACAGGCAAACCATACACTTACTGCAGGAATTTTTATGCTGCTACAGATTTATGATCATTTCCTTGATTTGACTGACTTGAAATAGTAACTTTTCTTCGGTGTGCTTTTTAAACTTCTCTTCATACACATTCAATTGTTTTCATCTATCTTGCAAGATACCTGACTTGCAAGATTCTTATATCCCATTACACTTTTTCTTCCTTTAATATGCATGCTTTCCTTCCCTTGACAAAGCACACATACTGAAGAAAGAATAGACACCTTAATCCTGCTTGGCAAGATTTCCCCTCTAAGCTTTAGTTCCAACCAGGCATGTGTAGTGTTTGTTGACCTTTTGCACCAGACCAATCAGTCCTTTGTGGTCTGAAGTAAGACTTCCTTCTCTTGGCAGGCAGCAAGGCAGAATTTGATGACAAAGTCTTTGAAGTATAGCATCTGAAGCCTCAAGTATAAAAGCTACTTGAGAAGCCATGTCAGTAGCAAAGGTTGCTACAACATTTTTTTCATTGTAGTGTAGTTTCAAATGCTTTGAAAAATTCTGGATGTTTAAAAAGCACTGTTCTAGAGAAGGATTAATGAATAAGTATCCAAGTGTAGTTACATATTTCCTTTAGACCTAATTTTCTCCATTTTGAATTCAGCATAAAATGTCAATAACTTCAATGCACTCAGGATAAGACCCAATGCCATCCTTATGTCAATATGGGAAGATCAAACTATTTTTTAAAATCAATTTAACTCCTCAAAGAATCTTAGTAGGAAGAGATCTGGGGTCCTCAAATGCTGTTAATACGGCTTCCACATTTCTGCTGTTCATTAACAGAACAGAGATCTCAGTAGTTTAGGAGACAAAAAGGAATAACTCTTTGTTAGATCTTTTTTTTCAAATTCACTAATATAAATGCCCATCTACTTCCAGTGGGTGGGTATGAAATGATATTTAAATTTCAGTATGACACATTACATAAACTATAAAAATGGCTCCAAATAGTCGTTGCCTTTAGAAATTAAATGACCAGAGAGAGAAAAGAAAAAATACTAATTTAAATCACCACCTTGCCTGAAAGTTCCATATAAACACAACTGATGTACACAAGTCTTGCAATAACTATGTTAAGGATACGTGGTCTGGTCTAAATGGTCAGCTTTCAGTGCAAGAACAAGAACAAACCGGTGGTGGTTTTTGCTGTGCTCTAATTTACAATATCAGAGTGTGGAAAAGAAATCTATAATAGTATTATAGTATGGTTTTGTAACAGCAATATTGCATTTTTTTTTTGTTTTCTCATTTTATCTTCTCCTTTTCCCCTCTCTCAAGTCTATCTACCTTTGATGACGAGTTTACGATCTAAAACTCTACTACTTCCAATGAAGTATTCTTATATGGATACTTCTTGCTGATCAATTGGTTGGTTTATCTCCATGACCTAAAAGGATACCTACCAGTATCTCCAGCTATTCTACATGAGAGAAGAACTACACATAAGAGAAGAAGAGAGACTGAAATGTCAAGACAAGATAGAGCCCACGTTCTCATGATTTTAAAATGACATCAATAAGAATTTTGGTTAAGTGATAAGAGCTTCATGGTCTCTTCCTATTTTGTAAGGAGCTCTGAATACACTGTTCTAACTACAAAATAGACTCTTGACAAGGTCATGGATGAGTAAAATGATACCCAGCTTTCCCTTGAGCTAGTTCAGTGCCTTATTTAAATAACAAGATGTTAGGTTTCTACTCCTACATTAAGGGAGTACTCTTCTGCAGGTATCAATATATTATATTTTTCATAGAATAAAGTTCACGAGTTTTCACAAAATGGATACAATATATGCTATGGTACTGTGGTAATCTCAGGTCATGAATGTTCTGTTCCTTGTGCTTTGTGCATGTATCACACACATGCCATATGGTATTACATTGGCTCTCTACCCACACTGTACCTTGAATATCCACCTGCCCATAAAGGGAGAGCTCTTTCTTGGTGTTCCTTGCTTCAAGTCACAATCACAAAATAAATGAATGGCCATCTTTCTTGAACCTCCACACACGCCTTTCAAGTTACATCAAGTTCCAACGATAAAACACTTGATCAGTTAAAAGGAATGGCCAAGCTGATACAAACTTTGAAAAATTCGGACTGGTTTATTAATTTAAGTGATTACTACACGAGCTTTTTCAAATGAAATAGAATTTTCCTGTGTGTTTTTGATTCTTATTTGAATATATTTATTTTTCTATTGATTTTTATTCTGTTTTTAAAAGATCAGAACTCATGATTCCTGCTACTTTATTTCTATTCTGTTTATCTTAGGAAAATATTTTAACCATTCTCAGAGTAACTACTTTTCATTGTCCTATCTCACTTTCCTAGGACCATTGGAAATAGCTGCTCTCCTTTTTTTCTACCCCTCTGTTCAATAAAAGCAATTGGCTGAGGATGATAATTAGACAATCACAATAGTGCAGCCAACATTAGTGCAATTGTAAATACGTATGATCCAATGTGATATGTAGGACCTAGTACAATAATAAAGGGATTCTTTTTCTGCGTAGGACAAGATTATATGAAAGGATGTACTGTTTTGGGCTTTTAATGAATTATCTTGCACAACACAATACAGGAAAAAAGGACTTGACTTCTGTGACATAAATGGCAACATGTGACTTTGAGTTTCACACCAAAATTAGCAGAGTCCAAAGATCTGCTACAACTAAACTTTGTTTTTCCACCATTTTACATTCAAATTTTAAAATTAAACATAGTTGCAAAGTTACTCAGCAGGTTCAACTCTGAGATAATGCATAATGCCATAATGCTAGAGATTATTAACCTCTTTTTTCTATGAATAGTTATAAAGAGCCTACCATATTATACCAGATGAATGGCACACAGTCTCATTTTTGATGGACAGGAAGACCTGAGAGAGGGAAAATAAAGTTGAGTTAAACACAGTCTTTCCATAAACTCATATAGAATACAGTTTTCTGGTGTTCAGTAAATCAGTATTTTCCCATAAACTTTTCATGTTTATGGCTATAAAGATATGTTTTTCATACAATAACACATTTTGTAATAATAATGATATCCCCAGATCATTTTCCTCCCTATTATTGGATAGCACTTCCAGCACTATGCAAGCACAGTTGGCTACCCATGGACCCTGATGCCAAGTTGTGGAGGATATTCTTGTAGCAGTGACAAATAGCTTGCTGGTGGGCTGTGCAGCGTGTTGTTCTGGCAGCAATGAAGCTGTCTGTGTGTCTGTCACTTGGTGAGGCTACAGAAAGTCTAGGTGGTTTGATTTTTTTTTTTTTTCCGCCTTTGGAGAACTTTCTTTTAAACTTCCATGTGCTTCTGGTGAATTATTTCATTTGACAGCAAGGTTCTTAACAGACCCCTCACAAGTGTTACATGTGAGTACCTATATGATGAAAGAGAGAAAAAATGTTCACAGTGCCATACTTGTTTTCCATACAAACCTACATGCTGCCATTACAGCCACCCACATATCGTTTGACAACTCACTCACGCATCAAGCATCTTAATGAATCAGGACTAAACAACACAGTGTCCCTGTGTAAAGCCACATATTTTAAAGGTTATTCTGAGTTTATGCCTTTCCGCTGAAAAATTGGATAGGCTGTATGATCTGTAAACAAGAATGCAGGGAGAGGTTCTGTTTTACAGCTCTTATTCCTCATACTGACAGTGTTCTATGCTATTGGTTTAATTTAAAAGATACAATTAGCAATGTCTGCTGATTACAAAAATAACCCAACAACTCTTAGTAGATAAATTAGCTTGTAGACATAGATAGTCAATTCCTGCAGTGTTTTTGGACTACCTAAGAACACATATAATTTAAAGCTTCTAGATAATTTATGGGTAAAATACCAACTAGCTGATACTGTTGGCTAAAAAATATATACATCTATTTTACTTCTGAGTTAATAAATGAAAGTAAACATGAAATTTAAATAACAAACAAAATAGCAAATATGAGTTATTTTATTTTAAAAACAGGAAACAAAGACATCAATATTTATATAGAGATGCAGGAATAATTTAAAATTCTTTGGAATGATAACTGATATACTATATAAAAGCTCTGATGAATGATGTAAGTCTAGACTAAGTAAAATGAAGTAAACACTATTTTCATGGAAGTCAATATACAATGGCAGTGTTTTAAAAGGGCCTAACAGGCTTTTAATCTTATAAAGGAAAAAAGGTTTATTTTTGTTCTTTCTGTGTATATAGATGTATTTGCTGATTTGATTATCCATATTGGCATATCAGGTTGAATGGACTTTGAAACAACCTTGAATTCTTTAGTAGATTAAGTCACTGTGCTGGTTTTACATTCACAAAAATGTTTCAAATATATATATTTTTAATTCCCTATATAAAAGAAAAAAATCTTACTGCTGGTAGTTGGAAAAACAATAAAAAAACCTCTGAGGACTTGGAAGAGATGTTGAAAGGTATTTTAACATTGTAAATTAGGGGTACAGAAAGGAAATTTCAACTGTAAGTGATGTTTGAGTTAGTTTGTTTTCACTGCGACCAGTGATAGTACTTAAGTCAGCCTTCTAGACTACATGAGTATTACTAAGCTAAACTTACCAAATTTGAAACTATATCTTTGCCAGAAACATTTTTGAAAAGTGCCGACAGCAGAGATTTTCTAGCTTTCATCACTTAGAAGCACAGAGTGAGGCTATTGATCCTAAAATTGCTGGGATTTTCGAAGGAGACTGCTTGTTTGTTCTGTTGTCACTGAAGTGGTTAGAGCTTTGTTTGTTTGTTTTGATTCTGAATGGCTCTTAATGGATTAAGCTTTCCAGCTTTCACCAAAGCTGAAACTATTTATTAAAGTATCAAGATATAAACTAACCTCTGAGAATTTTAACAAACTATATGAGGCCATGTAGTCCTAATGATCTGTCCATGTGGATCCTTTTGAAGGCTTTCGTGTGTTTGTTTTTGCAACTCATACCATACCAAATTATTTCAGGTGTTTTGAGGAAAACAAGTCTATGTGAATTTGGATATTGTAATGAAATAAGAGGGGTTTTTTTCCCCTCACAGTTTTATACAGGTGCCCCAAGTGCTTTATCAAATCATCATCACATATACAGAACATTGCAATGAAATATTTCTAGTGTTTTATTGGCACTAATTGTTTTAGTATTTATGATATTTACTACAAAAGTGGCCAAAAGAAAACCTCAGTGGTTATTAACTCAATAGATGAGCCCTGTTCTAAAAAGTCACTAATTTCAAAAGCCAGAGTGGACATGGATAAGGATACTCTAGAGCCTTAAAGATTAACATAAAATATATTTATGGATTAGATTAAGTTTGTTGGTTTTACAATCAGAATTAACCAAGTTTTCAACAGAAATTTAAAAGTCTATCTCAGAGTAACACAATAACCTACCAGAGTTGATGGAGAATAAAATTCACAAAATGACTGACAATGGGAGACCAAGCACAGAATCCTTCAATTTCCAAATTTTAACAGGTGAAGCCTAAAAAGAGGTAAAAAAGAAAAGTGTGTAATAAGAAATCTGAATCTAAACACCTATTATTATTTTAAAGATTTGCACTGCTATCTAGTCCCAGCTAGAGGTAGTCTTATACCAGGCAACATCCAGATACACAGTATTTGTCTCAGAAAATGTTGAAGTAAGAAGTTAAAAAGATCATACCAATGTAAGAGATGCATAGGCATGGAAAATGCTATTTGATATCAATTATTCAACAAGATTATAACTGTATTCAAAAAGTACCCCACCAGGCTTGGTGTATATATTTCTAATATCTTCAGTGAATTCTTTTACACTTACATGCCTTTTGATATCACATATGCATATGCACAGTATTGAACAAATATGTTCAGGTTTTGTTTCTCCTTACCTGTTTCATTGTTCCTAAACAACTCGTGTTCTAAAAGAGAAAACAATAAATAGTTCATACCAATATTTGGAAACTGCATTTCTTTATATGTTATACATACATATGTCTCACAAAAGCTTTAGGAGCCTTCAAAAGTCCTGTAATTAACTAGTGTTAATTGAATTTAAAAACAAAATAGCATGGAACCTGACATAAGCAAAAGTACTGTTCAAAGAGACTATGTTTGAAGAGTCATTGATTTCATTATAGGCCGATAATGTCTTTATGATGTCTCTGTTATTTTAGATGAAATGCATTCATTAGAAAAATAATTATCATGGTAATATTTCAGGTCCTAATATTAAGAGATGCTGTTTGAGTAAGTGCAATACACTGATGTTGCACAATTTCTTCTGCTTGCATAGCAGTACAGGAAGAAAAATTGAGTATTCTTCAACATTTCCACTGAGGGAACATTGTAAGAAGTTTTGACCTAAACTCTTAGTAAGAACATTTGAAACATTAAAAACAGTTTTTCTTCATTTAGGTATTTTTGGTTTTGCATAATAAAGAAATATGACTAGCAACAAGAATTGCCACTGTCTGTCTAACTACTATCAGAAGGCCATTTATTACATATATCATATTGTAAATACTTTCAGAGGGAAAGTCTGAAACTGATGTAAGCATTCTGAAGGTGGTGAAACTCAGGAACAGGTTGCCTAGAGAGGTGGTAAATGCCTCATCCCTGGGAACACTCAGTGTCAGTTTAGATGGGGCTCTGAGCAACCTGACCTAGTTGAAGATGTCCCTGCCTCATTTCAGGAGAGCTGGACTAGATAATCTTCAAAGATCCCTTCCAACCCAAACTATTCTATGATTCTATGACCATATGATCTATTTTATGGAAAATATACACACTGAAACCTCCATATTTTGCAGAATCATGCAAGAATCACACAGCTTCAACAGTAAAAACAGGATCAGTAGCTAAAGGCTCTAAAAACCTCATATTGTATGTCAACCATCACACATGGATGTATGTAACATTGAATAGATGGCACAAGAAATTGGAGGGAAGAAAAATTACTAGGACCTAAAGCTTTGTAAATGTTATTACCACAACAAAACAAGCTGTCCAACTCCAGTGATCCAAAACACAAGTACAGTTATTGGTCTGGACCCATAATGGGATGCTACATTACTAGAAAAACAGATTTCAGTTACTTGTTTTTCTTCCTACTATAGAAAGTTACTCTATTTTAAGATCCTTTCCTGACATTGTACTAAGAAAAAAAGTACAACAACCTTTCTTAAAGATGGCCCAATAACTTATTTTCCTTCACATAATTTTAATCTGTTATCTGACAATATAAATGTAAACTGCTTTATCCGTTTATTTCATTAATCTCCAGTAAAGGATTGAAAATACTCTGTTAACACTACCATTGACAATGAGAATGTTCTAAGCACTATGTATGTTTAAATATCTTTTTTTTTCTTTTTTTCCTTTTCTTTTTTTTTTTTTTACCACAATTAGTAGCTACAGATTTTTACCTCACTTAAAGTCGAAGTGTTTTGAGAGAAGTGTTTATGAGAGAGCAATCATAGGTTAATAAAGGGAGCAGAATGAAGGAGTGAAGAAGGCAGTAGAAATATGATCTGTAGTTCAGGTAAAATGTTAGGAGGAGCATTCATTTGTCTTTCTCTTGTTTCACAGAATGGTGTGTGTTGGAAGAGACCTCTGGAGGTCGTCTTGTCCTATCCTCCTGCTGAAGCAGGCTCACCTAGACCTCATTGCTCAGGACCATGTCCTGATGACTTTTGAATATCTCCAAGGATGGAAACTCCACAACCTCTCTCTTCATGTGAATGTTTTGAGTTTTCAAACATACATTTAATATATTAAGATTTTCCCTTCATATTCATTTTCTATGAGATTTCCTAGTAATTTACACAAGGTTGGAGTTTGTTAACATAATTCAATAACCCTCAAGCCCTATCAGCCTTTTATTTGAGGTACAATTCTATTTTAGGCAGAATAGGACTATATTGGGAAATAATTCAATAAATAATTAAGAAGTTTCTAAAGAATTTCGTTCAGATATGTAGTATGGGTAGCTGAACTATTTTTTCTAGAATGTGTATTAATACTGAACTCTGTTCATCCTAGGATTTTCTTTCATAATCAGCTGAGAAAAGAAGCCACTTGGCACCCAGAGTCAACAGAAGCAATGTGTCATTCCCTAGTAGGATCCATGCTTATAAATGGTTGGACATTCTGGGAAATACCACCAGTGTCAGCTGGTATATTGCTAAGAGAACACAGGTGGAGGAAACGTGGATGCTCATTTGTATTTGGGTGCATTTACCTTTCAAACTTTACTTATAGCTGAAGTAAAAATTAACGAGTAAAGAACATAATAGTGCCTAAATTATTACTGACCGTAGCAGCCCAAATTCACAATTGTGCTGTAGGTAAGGTACCTACTTGTATCAGTACCAAGATGAAGCAGTGCATTTGTGTGATAGAAAATAATCTAGGATATGGGAATAAACTCAATGTTTAAAGTTTATTGTAGTATTAATAGTTCTAACTCCTGCTTCCTCTCCTGTACATGGCAGAAATATCACAGAGTGAATAATATCTAAGTGATGTGCAGGTGCTATTCTTTACACACACATTCAGTCAATCTGTTTATATACAAGTCTGTGTGAGATTAATTGTACTTGCTTTCAAATTTGTGTACTGGCACATTCTGTGTTCAAAATTGCAGAAGAAGAGATTGGGAATAATGAGAACTTCCACTGTGATTTAAAAGAAAATCAGGACATCCCATTGGGCATTTTTTGCTGCTGACAAAGGTTCTTGCTTTCTGGTAAGGAACTGAATTGAGAGCTCAGAATCCTGACATCTACCAGCACAACTGTCTTCTGAACTTTGCCACTGTATTTGTGCAGGTGACAGTGAAAGCGAATGTGGATCAGTTCCTCAACCCCTGCAGCTCACGACTCAAAGTATCACATTAAATCAATCTTCATCCTGTGCTTTTCTGATCTACATTATAGGTTGATCTGCAACTCCCTGGCATTAGTAACAGGCATGATTTACCTCTGTTTATAACTTCTGTTGCCAAACAACTTTTCCTTCATGAAAATCTTATATAGCTAGTATTTTGGATCATGTTGAAATTAGCAGATGTGATAAATGTGAGTTATGTAATAATATGTAAGAATTCAGATAATACAAAGTCATACTACGTCATACAATAATCATCATTTGAAATATCAATGAAAAGTCTTGTTTTTCAGCATTTATATAAACTCGCAAGGCAAAAATATAATAATCTCACAGGGCTGATCTTAGTTAACATACTGTGACCCCTGCTATCTCCAAATTGGCTCTGAAGTTCTCCCTCAATGCAGTAAAATAGTCCAAATACCAATTCTGTGGTACCTACAGATATTTATCTTCTGATTAACAATAAAGGACTATCTAATGCAGAAGGCATGTGTGCTCTGTCCCTTCATTGTCCCTGTTCTGATCACAATATATGCAATATTTTTGCCCAAAAAGGGATGGGAGAAGTTCACAAATACTCACGATTACATCTTAAAGGACAGTTAGATGCATTTTTTGTCTATTAAGTCAATTAATGTGACTCTCCACATACAGGAAGAAATTAATTACAGGACAAAGCAGAGGAAACACCATGAGGAAGTTTTGCTTTAGAGTAAAAGATACAAAATCAGTGGAGACACTCCAGTAAATGTACTTTATGTTGAGACAGTGTTGTCCTGGTACTGAATGCATAAACTTTTAATTTTGTGAGCTTCAATTTACTAGTTCAGATCTAGTTGAAAAAGTGCAGAAATGTATGTGCGGATTTTGTTTGTAGTGTCATTGGATCATAGCAGCAGTTCATGTCTATGCATATATATCTCCTGTTTATTTCTTTGTCAGTTTTCTGGAGAAACTGATAAAAATTAGCATATCAAAGTTATGTTTTTATGAACATTACACAACTAGTGTAATTTATGTATAGAAAGGACCTCTGGTGCTCATCCTGTATTTTATTTAATATACTACCCCAAACCGATCAAGCATAACTTTAACTGTATCCCTGTAAAAGCATAACTTTAACTATATGACTATATTTCTATGTATATATGTAATCCTTTCCAATGGCTATTCCTCTGTGACTTTGGCCATTGCTGACCCTGGTCTGAGATTAAAGAGTATCCGAAAGCTCATAGCTGCCTTTTAATGTCGTGGCCTTGAGCCTTTGACCCAATGTGGTGATTGGTGATTAAATGGACCAAACATTTGTATATAACACCGAAATCCTGACCTTAAATATGTAAAAATAATTGGCTACTGACCATCATGTTGCTATGACCAGACACTATCTCCTGAGTAGAATGAGCAGCAAAAAATTAAAAAACATTTTATAAGCTGTCATGTGTAGCTAACAGCTTTCTTTTCTATTGCAGAGTTTCCCTTTGTACTTCATTATTATTTTTTTTTTATTCAAATAGGTTAGTTCTTTGACTTTCAATGAATTGCAATAAAATTTGATTACACACATTGGCTCTCAGAAAACAATTATAGGTCACCATAGGCACCTCAAGTCGTTTGTTCTTCATCACAGAGGATAGTTTAAGGACTTGTTTCTGCCAAGTTCTTTTTCATCCCTCTGCCTCCCCACCCCCATTTTCACCCTCCCCAAGTATTTTCACAGCGAATTAAAAACACCAGGATATAATAAAAAATAAAAAATAAAAGTGATATAAGGGTTGCATTTTGTAGCTGTATTTGAGTACATTTCAAATGAATGTTTGTTAAACAGGGGGAAAAATCAGACCAGCATTGTCATGATTCTAAGAGAATTAGGTGATGCAGGAACAGGAAGAATCTGAGTAGCTTGCATTTAATTAGCACTTACTGGTACAAAATAAATTAGGCAGATTTGTCTTGTTTTATGAGCAAGATCCTGTTTTTCTATTTCGTTTTCTTTGTGCTTTTGGTAAGGACAGATCTTGCTCTTTGGATACTAAATAGGCAACTAATTCAATTGGTGCTTTCTCCTAGGGTCTGCTTGCAAACCAGTGCCAGGCTCACAGGCTCTTTGTGTATTGCCCTCCCTGCATGTGTCTGTGCTCCCCTGGCTAGTCAGTTTTATTGTCTCTGATGGTTAATAAGCTTTGAGCCTAGTAGTCAAATGTGGTGGGAACGAGGACAAGACGAGGGTCCTTAGTGAAGGTGTTTGTTGTTAAATAGAACAATTCAGCTGTCTCTTTAGAAAACTTGACAAAAGGAAATGCTCCCTGCTGAAAATTTTCTTAGCCTGTTGCACAAAAGATGAAGTTTGTTTAAGAAATTGCTGCTAAAGAAAGCGTCAACCCATTAAGGTAATTATATGGAACCTGTGCCGTATAACAGCTTAATTGATGTTAATGTTTGTCTAATTGGTGATTGGGAGAGTGCAAAGGACTAAAGGTCTTCATAGCACTTTCAGTCATGGCTCTGAAAGGGGTTCTTCTGGTTTTCACAGTTATAACAATGCCTGCGCGTCTTTCTCAGATTACGCCTTGTTTTCAGCCCCTTACAGCATTCTGCTCCACTACTTAAAGCGTAAAATAAGGGTGAAGAGCCATTGTCTAATGCAGCCTTTTTCAAAGAGTGTTTCTGACAGGGATTGTTCTGGGAATCAGGCAGGAGAGAAGGGAGTGCGAGAGGTGAAAGCCACTATCACCCACTTGTGTCACATCCCCAATGAGCGGCAAGAGCCGCCTAATTGCTGCGTGGGGTTTTTTTTACCTCCAAATGCCCATTTTCTTAAACAAGATCCTTGCACCAGGGCCACATGTTCCTGTGGAATCTATCAAGCAAAACAAAACAAAAAACCCACCCCAACCTTGCTGACATTTTAAAAAATTGGCATAAAAAGAACTGTTACAGAAACTTACATAAACCAACAAAAAAAAAAAAGGGGGGGGGGGGGGAGGAAAAAAATAAAAAAGACACAACAAAACTGGACAAATTAAAGCCGAGGCACTCTAATCCAGAGTACGTATGTTTCAGATTGCATACGTCAGTATGCACACAATTCTCACATGACATAAATAGAAAACTATTAAGCAGAGAAACACTAGGTGTAAACTGCCTATTAAACGAGAAGCCTCTTGCAACCTGCTTCTTCTACCTTGTTTCTCCAGACAAAATGTCATGTTAACAAGCCAGTGGCAGCCTGTGTTGTGGAACTCAAAGGCTTTCTATATTTTGCCTATTAAGATGAAATGAGAAAGTGAAGCACCCAGTAAACTCCTTTCCCTTTGTTTTTTTTTGTGTTTGTGTGTGCATAGACACACATATGATAATTTCCTCTCTATCCTACCCCAGAGTTTCAGTCCCAGGCTTCTCTGTTTTAATATTTTACATTCCTACATTTTAAGAGAGTGATATTTTTGTATTTGTTCCCTTTTTTTCTCTCACACGAGCACTCAGAGTATATTCATCCACTGTCCTAATGAGGAAATTATTACTTTTATCAACCTTATCAAACATACACCCAGAAGATATCCATTTTAATAAGAAGTCAATTACTAAGTGTGTCTTCAGTTAGAAGGAACATAGCTTTTACCTTGTTCTTTGGCTCTCAATGTCTCTAATTAATTGAATCTTGAAATCGTTGGACTTTCAATTTAAGAGAAGACTGAAGAAGGAAACTTAACAACACTGCCTATTCCTTTATGTCTAGAAAAGGCTATTAAAAAAAAAAAAAAACACCACGAAAAAACCCACAACAACAAAAAAAACCACCACACACACAACCAAAAAAACCACCTGTAATGCTAAAAGACTCAAGGCTTTTGTCTGTTTCTAATATTACTTTTCTGCCTAATTGCCATCACTGCCACGTACATTAGGCCCTTTTTCAGCAGGGTTAAAACAGGGCCAGCGATGAATGGAAAACTGATTGTACTGCTGTCAAACTTGAATGTGAGGCTTATTCTGGAGATAGAAGTATGAGGAAAAGGACAGAGAATTGCACTTCATTAAAGCTCTACCAAGCTGATTGGAGTGGAGGAGGTAATTGAGATTTAAAGTGGCATTCCCATCACACTGTCCCTTTTTCAACTTAACAACTGTCATTCAAGCCACATAGGGCAACAATTGGCCAGATTTCCCAGCTCTTCTGAGTAATAAAACAGACACTCACCTTCTGGCTATTCGTTTTACTTACTTTGTTCTAATTTCCAATTCATGTGTCATTAGTGAACGAAGATTGACAAGAAATAGCTTTGACCTCACAGATTTGACCTTCAACCTCAGAGACCCAACTCTAGACTGAACATAGGTTGGAATATGCTAAGAAACACCTTTCCTTTGCACAAGAATGAATGGCAGTTTTTTTCATCATTGTACCACCCCCTGCTTGCCCCTACATTTAGACTATGAGGCATGTCAACTGCCTGTCACAATTACAATAGACACAGCAAACCAGAATTTTACCCAAATCCAAGGCGAACTTCCTGAACAAAGACTAAATTTTACTGCACAGATTTTGGAGACCTCCAATTTGGGCAGGCATAATGAATGCAGTCTACAGACAAATAGGTAGTTGTTAATTATCCCAGCAATTTCTTTTTTTTAATGTGCTAACAACACAGCATGCTAAGCCTTTATATCTTACACTGTTACCTGATGATCTCATCACATTTGAAAAGATGGTAATCTGAAGGATGGCTTTATTGTTGCAAGTGTTTATGACAATAAGTTACATCGGAATATTCCTTATATTTCTTATCATTTAATAACCTGTGTCAGAATAAAAACAGATGGATTCTACTACTCCTTTTGCAATGGACTGAAGTTGTCTACCTATCTAGTACTCCTTTTGGGGTAACTTAATCTTTTTGTTTTCTTTACGCAGTTATCCCAGAGCTTGTGTATACTAATTTAGTGTCATATTACTTATCAGAGCATTTTGTGAATGAATAATAACCACAGGGCAAGACCTATGACCTTAATAAGAACCTTCAACGAATTTTAGAGTAATTTGTGCCTCTTGCATCGGGGTCTTTTAAAACTCTACTGTTCCGAACAGAAACTTGATCCCAGTAAGTCTATTGTATTTAGAACATTGTTTTTGTTCCTTCATATTTAGTGAATAAATATTTGGATAGTCCCGGTATTAAGCACCGATAAACACAATAATTGAATACACCAATTCATTGTTCTCAGGTGTTTAAGAGGTTGGTTGTGGTTTGTTTTGTTTTGTTCCGTTTCATTTTCTAAGATGAAACATTTTGAAAACACAGGCAGCTTTCCTTGCTGCATTGACTTCACTTTAATGAGATGTGCAGTCATTTCTCTTTTTTTTTTTCCCCCCCTATGTAATATTCTTTCTTCTATGCATAAAGAAAACAACATGGGCAAGTTACTGCATTGACTTTACTCTAAAGGGGGACAGAGTCATTTTATTTTCTTCTATAATATTCTTTCTTCTATTATAGAATATATTTGCATAGTTCATTGTGCTGCTCTGTGTTTTCTGAATTCCCCATTCATGTTGCTGAAGAAAAAAAGAATAAAATGTACTCTATTTTCTAACAGAAGGAGGTATAAACTTTTGTGAAGTCTCACAGTTGTCACCGCGTCATTTATAAATACTGTTACAATCCTCTACCTTCCTAAAATTTAAATACAATTCAAAGAACTGGCTTTTATTGAAAGGATACTATTAGCATATAAATACAACAGAATCATTTTGGAATAGTACGCATATCCAGAGTATGACATGGTAAAGAATTTATTTGTAATTATAAAACCCATGAACTCTATTAAGTGTACAGTACTGGTCTTTGTTGAAACTGTGTTGCAATTGTGTGAGAAACATGCTTTTCTGCTGATGAAAATAAATCACTTTGCCATCACTCTGCTTTGTTTGTCAACTTAATTATTACATAGTTAAAATATTGCTTTGCATTAGTCAGAACAGACTATTTTCCTTTTATATAGTCTCCTTTTCCCAGGGGTAAATTTTAATGCCCTGAAAGGTCAACGGAGGTCAAGACTTCTTGACTGTATCTCAACAGTGCATTTCTGGTCATCAAAAGAAATAAGCCTCTGACCACTGGTAGCTGCTGTAGGGGTTTCTTTTATCCTGCACCTGTGACAATTACCCTGTGTTAGCGAAGCTAACAGGAGTCAGGTTGTAGGTTAAGGGTCAGGGCACTGTCAAGAGGAAGTTATTCTTCAGTCCACTAAATCTGTTATCATTTTCATCTAATGTGACATCCATCTGTCAATCAGGGAATTTAGGCAATTGTCTTATTCTAAGTGCTGCACTTTCTGCCTCAACCAGCTCACATTTTACTGCTTTTCCTATAATTACATTTTTCTACCTCTGAAAACCCATCTGCAAAATAAACAGGGAAAATCTTACTCAATCATTTTGAAGATCTAGGCTTTTTATACTAAAAGCTGCTTCACTTACAAAATCGAATGATTTTTCTGCAAAGTTTTATATTCATTTAATTTTCATTGTTATGGCTTTTTAACATGTAGAAATAGAATAAAGCTCTTGTAACTTTATGGATATCAAAATAAGTTTTCATATAAAACTGCCAAATCCATATTAGTCAAAAGGGGTATGCCTCATACCCTTTAGATGCTGCACTTCACAAACACCATGCAAATGGCATGCTATGTTATGAATGACAAGGGTAAGTTTTTACAACTGACTTTCGAGGAACTCGAAGCTAGCATTGAGTACAAATGAGCAAAGAATCTGAGTAGCTCCATGTATAGCACCACAGAATGAGTTTCCAAACTCTGTTAATTCTAATTCAGCACTGCTCTTTAAGATGTACTTAATTTCAAGCATGTGAAGAATGCCAGACAGTTACCAAAACAATCATATAAATGGGAGGGCATATAAACCTAGGTGTAAAGGTAAATGTTCTACTGAATATGGGTGAGATTGCTCTTATGCTTCAATTTAGACACACTTCTAATTGCTTTGATGAACAACAATCTAAATACTTTGCCAAGCATAAAAATTGTGGTGTGGTTATATGAAGCAGTTGAGCCAATCTAACAGCTTGTTACCACTGAACAGGATGGTCCCATTCCCCCTACTTCCTCCCCCAGCCTTCCCATCCCAGATTAGTCTTCTGCTGGGTTAGCAAATTTAATTGCCTCACTGAGTGGTTAGGCAAGCGTGCAAGCCAGTGTAAGGACAGTGACAAGAGTATGTGGCTGAAGAGAATGTTATTGGCAAGTCATTACATAGATCCAGTCATATAATGAAACTGTAGTTTCTCCTTTCATTATTGCCAAAATTCCCCATTTTAAAATGAAACTTAACTGATTTGCAGTCATTATCAAAAAACTCTCCAGGACCTATGCTGCTATAATTCCACTGATAGTAAAGGTGGTAGACATGACATGCTCTTACAAATTCTAGAGCAGAACCCAGTACAGCAACAATAATATTGATAGTATCTTGCCTTTAGTATGTTTTATTCAAAGTGCTTGAAAGAAGGCAAGGATCCTTATTCCTATATTACAAATGGGGAAACTGAAGCCCCGAAAGGGCATGAAAACCCACCATGGAAAGTCATTAACAGAAATAAAAAAGGACTACTGTATCCTTAAACCTACTCCAAGAGTCTGTGCTCTAGCTCACAGTATTCTTCCAGTCAGCTTTGTGGGCTTGTATATAAATTATTAGTGTCAGATGTTTAATTGCTCCAGAGCAAGTTTGGTTCTTTGCAGCACCCACAAATTCTTTCACTGTTCTACTCTTACCAGCATGGTTTGCTGTTTCAGGGGTTCTCTCCAGTTACTCAACTTCTTCCTTTTTGTAAGACTTACTGTACTTGTTTCCTCCCAATTTCTCCAGGCATGAGTTTGATACGCTTCCCTTCCTGCCACACCCTCATCTTTCACTCTTCCTGCTTTCTGGCTTTCATCAAAAACATCATAGGGTTTTCAATTAATTCTATAAGTGAGTTTTTTCCATTTCTTTTCTTTTTACTTACCTGTTTTGATACTTGAAAGTTGTCACATATGTTCAATTTCATAGCACTTGTTCTTATAAAACCTTACTTCATCCAGCCATTTAATTCTGTTTCTTGAAGAAGCCGATGACTGCAGATTCCGCTGCAGTCTCAGAATGGGTACAGAAAAAAATCATTCATGCAAGAGAGTAGTTGTGCAAAGCTGGTTGGAGAGAGGTGCAGTTAATTTCAGTATCTTGTCCTGACACAGTGGTCAGACTTTGCTGGATCATGTACGTAGATGTGGAAATAGAGAAACACTTCCTGTTTCATTGGTGTAGATATGACTCTGTAAACATTACAAGATAAATACTAGTTGTCAAATTATGTGTCCATGTGCATTTATGCTGGCAGAAATTTTCCTACACTTCCCTGCCACCACCTACAAGGTACAAGTCATCTTTGATCCAGAAGTTGGTTATCCTGTCTAGCATGACCTCTGCTCAAGACAGTAAGGTCTCAGTAGCTAAGTATGGCTGAACAGCTGGCTTGAGACTGGTCCACCATAGTCTAGTCATCCTCACTTCAGAACACCAGACATACTCCTAATTAATTGCTACATTGAGTTAACCGCATAGCAACAACATAAACTGTCCCTTGTAACTGACATGCTGATATAGGATTTATGAATGAATAATGGAGGACTTCTAGTTACCATTTTGAGAATGAAATTGTATGTTCTAAAGTTACAGTAGCACTTTGTCTTCTTTTTCTTTTTTTTTTTTTTTTTTTTTTTAATAATGACAAGCTGCTGTTTCCATATTAAAGACCACAGGAAAACTTACACAAGAAATGTCTTATTTCATATTTTGTTAACTGAAATATTCAATAGAATATTTCACGTGAAATAAGTCTAATTTTGCATAATGGAATTCTGGTAATAGTATGAGTCATCCATATCAACACTGTGTTCTGTTTACAGAAAAGCATTTTACAGCTTTGGTACCCAGCCTGGTACCTCCAAAACGCTACATGTACTACCTAAGTTCAAATAAAGTTATAGGTTTTTTTGCATCTTTGAACCGTAACAGTTTTCCACTAGATTTCCACAAAACCTCAGTACTTGATGTCCCTGAAATACTATTTTGATGTCCTCTACTACCATTTCTCTTTATTACTTATGAAGAAATTTTAAAACTACCCATTTGTGTCTCTTGCTGTGACTCCTTTGGAAATGAATAAATTCTATAGAGAAACCATTAAGTCAGAGCTGCATTGAGCAAATCCAGTTAGGTAAATATAATTCAGTTTCCTGTGCTGAGGCAGGAACACAAAGTTTTTTAAAGAGGGAAACATATGAATGATTTGGGTTTTGTTGGTTTTGATTACCTGTAATTTAAGCTGAGTTTAAGTATGTTTCACCTTTCAAATAGCAAGGCCAACAATTGGAAAGGAAGCTGCATTTGTTTCAGTGTCCAAGTTCTGCATATTCACAGAAAAAAAAAAAAAAAAGGAATATTTTTAAAACTGAAGTAGGCATATGATTCCTGTAAAAGGAAAGTATGCAATTTGCAATGATCTGGAAACAATACATTCTCCCAGGTTTTTCATCTAGAAATTTTTGTGTTCGAGTCAGCCACCAGAGACTAGTTTTCAGAAGTCAGTTATAGAAAGCAGCAAAGTTAAACTGTTGGCAGTCTCTCTGCTCTTACATGATAGATTGTAAAGAAAGACAGAGGTAAATTTAAAAAAATTGCAGAAACATCATGATGTTTTCTATTATTTATTTAAGCAACCTATGGAGGTTGCTATTATAAAATCTCCTGATTTAGTCTTAGGAATAGAATTGGTCTTAGGAACTGAACAAAATAGTTCAGTTGGAAGGGATGGACAATGATCATCTGGTCCAACTGCTTGACCATTTCAGCACTGAAAGTTAAAGCATATTATTAAGGGCATTGACCAAATGTCTCTTAAACACTGACAGGCTTGAGGCATCAACCACCTCTCTAGGAAGCCTATTCCAGTGTTTGACCACCCTATAATGAAATGAGTCCTAATGTCCTGTCTGAACCTTCCCTGGCACAGCTTTGAACCATTCCCACATGTTGTGTCACTGGATCCCAGGGAGAAGAGCTCAACACTTCCCTCTCCATGTCCCCTCCTTAGGAAACTGTAGAGAGCAATGAGGTCACCCCTCAGCCTCCTTCTCTCCAAACTAGACAAACCCAAAGTCCTCAGCCACTCCTCACACGACATGCCTTCCAGCCCTTCCACCTGGTTGCCCTCCTCTTCTGGTTTAAGATGTGAGAATTTAAACACAGCAAAATAACAACAGCTTCACTAATGTCAAAGAAAAAAAAACTAATTCACTTACACAGGTGTTGTTTCTGTTTGCAATTTCAAAATTGCCATATATTTTCTGTGCATTCTGTACATCACCTTTTAATGGGTCTAACTTTAATAAAAGGCACTGATGTTTGGTACAGTAGTTCTAATGTGTGACTGGTTTTGAAGGAAAAGTTTGCAAGACTTCATTCAAACTATCTCAATTTTCTGAACCTGGTAGTTGTTGGCTACTGAAGCATAATAGCTTATATAAACATATATATTCTATTATCTGTGTATATATATGAAGATGTAAATGAAAATAAAATCTATGCTAGATCTTAGTGGCTGTGAAGTAATGAAGATAACTGCCAGTGTTAAACTGAGAAAGTAAAAAAGCATACAACCCATATGAGACAACTTCAGGAACACAATTGTGCTTAGCTTTGGCATTTTGAGACTCTGTCTAGATCTAATGCTTCCTAAGCCCTGATGGAAAGTTTTCCTGCCTGTTTGAAGGACTAGAAGAAAACAAAAATTTAGAAATATTTATGCATTATGTTTCAAAGCCATCTTTTAATTGGCATAGAAGAAATAATTAAAATAGCATTGATTTGGCTTTGTTGTTACCACCTCACTGCCATCTGACAACAGCTATATAGGCAGACATTAGGGTCTGCTGATATCTATTGTATTTGTGTAACTAAGTGGGAAATATCTGGCTACATTTAGCCATCAGAAACTTTAGGCCCTCTACATTTCCAAATAATTGTTAGTTTAACACACTGGTTTTTAAAACCAAAAACTCTACCATGGATTTACATAACCTGGTCCCAGGTTCTGTGTTAAAAATAGGTTAAAAAAGAAGAAAGGGGTCTGTGATAATTCTGCCATTGTGCAACAATTGTCCTAATTTTCTTTTATTTTCTACCTTTAGCTGGTATTTGGAAGTCCTTTAAGGCAGATACTGTGTGTTTTTTGTTTATTAATAGTGCGTTGCCTAGAGTCATTAAGCACTAATAACAAGAATTAAAAATTATAATTATCTCTGGCACAAAAATATAGTGTTTATTCTCATATGTTTGGTTAGAGAGAGTGAATTTTAAGTAACAAAGTGTTAGTGTACACTTTAATGAGTATCTTAATAACAAATAGGAAGAGGTTGGTTTTCTAAGAAGTAAGGCTAAATAGTCAGAAAACAGTAGAATTGCACCCAGGCTTTGAAATAGCTGAATGTTTTGTGATTACAGCTTCCCATAAGCCCAGTAGAAAACCATCAAATTAGATGGAAATAGGATATGCTATCGGTTGCAAGTAGTCATCTTTTTATTAGCTCTGCAACAATCAATCAGTTATACCATAGTCTGTAACTGTAATGAAATATAGATTTCTCTTTTGTTGTTGCTGTTAAAAGGAAAACTCATCCATTTTATTAATCTACACAGCCCTTTAGTAAGGAGTAGATAGCATTATGTTCTTCATTTTTTCAAATTTCTTTAGACTTAATTTAGTACTGAGAGTACCAGACTGTCAGGTATGTGTGGCCTGGAAATTAGAGTCCTCTATTTATTTGCAGAATGGTTCCACTATGTGTTTGATTTTCCTATCCTGTCATGATAGTATGCTGGAGGCAAGATCTAGTAACGTAAGAGTAAGATGTATTTTTCCCAATAAAAGTCTCTGTTGAGACTACACGCAATTACAAGTCATTATCTATTATAATGATATCTTTTTAATTTTGCAAACACCCAGTCATTAAAACAAGACTGAAACAAAAAGTAATCATTTTACGTATGTCTCCTAATGGTTGTCCGGGGGTAAAAACCTCCAAGGAAAGGATTTTTAAATTACATGAGAATTAAAGGGTTTCAATTACTTGAAATTTTCATAACTAAGAAATTCACACCCACTGCAAATGAGGAGGAACGTAGGCTACTCCAACACAGCTTGGGCAGCCTAGCTTTAGGAGCTTCAGGTCTCAAAGTGCCTAGACATCTGGCTTTCAGAAATCATAAGTGAAGACCTAGACAACCATAAAGCTTCTAAGTCATCTGAGGCTTATCATGACAATTCCTCCTTTTTTCACTTCTAGTGGGAGGAGAAGTACACCCCATTTCCACAGCTCAGTAGTCTCCCTACCAGTATGACTTTTTGGATTGTGGGACAGTAGAAGCATGTTACAGTGGCTGAAGATCCCACCTGTTAATTTGGAGTGGACATTCTAGTGCCCTGAAATTTCCTGGTATCCGCCAGGTAGGATTTGTTTCACTTTCTTTTGACTTTGTTCAATGTGCAGCCAGGCATTTAAACTCTTTCTGTAATCAGTTGAGAATAAAATTACTCCAAAGAATAATTCATTTATCTGGCTTAGATCCTGCATGGGGAAGGATTGAATTGTTCTCTAGAGATTTGTAGCCCTGCATTTCTGTAGAGGGAGAGCTGACAAATTGCTTAGACAGTTTAAAGTTAAGTGAGATGAATCCTGCCCATCACTCCTGCATTTACACACACACCCTTGAAAGATAAATTTCAACTCCTTGAACTCTGTAGGATTCAAACATCCAAATAATTTTTAGAATTTTGTCATTCATCTTAAAACCTACTAGCTCTTCATTTGTATGAACAATTGCACATTTTTATCTTGCAAAGGCACTATGAATTTAAATGCAGTAAACACTGTGAAGCAGACAGTAATCATTGCAATTGAGGTCAGATAACGAGTAAATTCTTAATCACTGGTATTTGGAAGCAATAAAAGTAAGGTCATATCTTTTAGTGATTTGTGAATAACAGAAATAAGTTGGTTTTTGTTGGTGGCTTCATAAATCAAACCTGTATGCATTTCAAATACTTGATCTCCCTGGCGTCTGAACAACAGAATAAAGGGTACAGCTGTTTTCATGCCGTGGTCAGGAGTCTTTGTGATTATCTTCTAATGTTGGCTCTTGCTATGACTCATGAGTGAAGGCATTTATGCATAGATGATAGATATATATTAAACACTTAATTCTAGACAGTGTGCTACTTCTCATTATTAAATCAATGCTCAAAAATTTACTTGTAAGTGCACTGGGAGAAATAATTTCCACCTATACAAAAGAGACGCTCAAGAAGAAAGGTTCCTATACAGTCAAAATTTCCCCCATTGTCCCAGTTATTTCTGCTAAGGAATGAAAGTCAGTGTCATGTCATCCAAGAAAAATGAGGTTTTGATTGTAACACTGAAAAGAATACAGAAAATGTGTGTGCTAGTCAGGAACTCTTGCTTCTCAGGAGTCCAGAGACACAAGATCTGTGGTTGTAAAGTTTTGAGAATCCTTTTTCTCCTCTCCCTGCCATCTTTTACTCCTCTGTTATTAATCATTTTCAATGAAAACCCAATACCCCTTCTTCTTTAGAGAAACTAAAAATCTGTCTAAGCTGGCCAGGCACTGGAAGACTAATAGATCTGGAGCTTGAACCTGAATCCTCTGTATAACAATTGGGTTGCTTGACATGTAGCCTACTAGCTATTCTCTTTCTTGCTTTTCACAGTCACTTTGCAAAGGTTCTGATTTGTTCATAGGACACAACAAGAAACATAACTGAAATCTTGTAAAATATAATGGGACAGAAAACAAAATTACAGCTAACTTTTGATATCAATTAAATTTAAATAATTAAATATTAAGGCGTTAGTTTTTCATTCAATAACCTTCACATAATTGTCACAACCTTATCCTCACATCATCATTGAAAACAAACAGTATTTTCTGTGGCAAATATGTAATATGTTATTTCAATGTGTTGAATCAAGATTATTGTTCGTCAGGGAAGGGAAATGCTAATTTGAAGTCTGCCTGCTCCTGAGCAACAGTGTCTCTAGGAGACACCTGCAGAGCACTTCAAACATTTTTCCATAACATGTGCAAGTTTTGTTCTCAATTTAGGTATGCATACACCTTGGGTATTATTTACTGAATGAAGCTCTATGCTCATTACGTCTCATCTGAACTCACATTTACTTAAAAGAGGACCAGAAAATTTTCTACACAAAAGGATACACCTCTGTATTTCAAGCTTTCATAAATTTAACTTCAGTTACAAAGGAAGGAAGTAAAAACCAACCAACCAACCAACCAACCAACCAACCAACCAACCAACCACTACAAACCCAAAACCTTTCATCCTTTCATGTTGTCCTTCTGTGTCTTGGTTGAATCCTGTTTTTAAGTTCTGTACATATTCTTCATAATCCTACTGGAATTCCACTGCTGCTGCATTTACAACCATAGCACACTTGCAGAATTCTGAAAGGTCTATTTTCTTCCACTTAATGTAGCAAAAAGAAATCTTGCCTGAATACAAAATATATCTGTTTTGATTATGCAAACTGTTGTGTGTAATTTTGCATCTTCTTTTTATATCATCATGTCCATTGAATCCATTTTAAAGGGAAATCATTTTCTAGACTAAAATGTTATCCTAAGAACCGCTCCACTTTTGCTGACATGATTATGATTAGGAAATGTAGATCACTGCATATGAATACATTAGAAAATAATTTTTCTGATCTAAACTCTACAAGAGAACAAAATATACCACAAATAAATAATCAAGCTGCTTTTATAAGTTTAAAAATAAGTCATGTATTGCAAAGTTTAAAAAAAAAGAGTAGCCAGTTTAATCTGAAAAAATAGCATATCTAATTTACAGCAGAAAGAATCCAACAACATCGATTTTTAATTGGGTAGTAGAAGTGCTAAGGTGACAGGACTGAGAACAGGTAAATCAGCTAGGAATAGAAATGCTCTAAGACAGAAAGCCAGCTGGTGTAGTGCTTCCTTTGTGTCAGTGATCCATGTTGCATTCTGTAATAGGGACTGTTCAGACAGTCTGTTGCACAGCTGTTCTTGCTTAGAAACAAACAGCCAGGTCTGTTAGTGGTATCACTCTGCAGGTATTGTAACGACAGTAGGATTTTTTTGTTTGTTTTGTTCTGTTTTTTTAATTTTCTTTGAAAATGTATTCATCTCATTGAGGAGGAGCAGCTTCATGGCTATATATGTAAGAGCTGCTTTATGTTGCCATACGTGTTGGATTAAGCATTTACTATGTGGTTGTAGAGGGAAATTGTGGGGGTAGTATATATTTTTTTTTTAATGTCGCTATTGTTTTGGTATATAGGAGACATAGATTATTTTGGTGATGAGTCTTATCTAATATTGGAAGTAATTAATAAAACACCTGCAGCTTCATGCCTTTATCTGAAGAGTTTCATTTTCAACACCCAAATTTCATTTCTACTCCACTTACTGCTGCAGTGGTGCAAGAAGATAGACAATTCCCGAAAGAGACACTATGATGGTTTTCAAACTTACCAAGCATATCTAGAAGAATATGTTCCTGGGATAACTCTGTTCTCTGACTCTTCCTGCACATAAAACTGATCTGGATCATGGATTGGCAGCTATTTGGACAGGTTTAGTCCAGCAGTCCAAATCTTTTTCTTTTTAAGAAAATTGGCAATGTTCTACTCTCTAAACACTGTAAAGTTATTTTCCTCCAAAGCATAGAATCAAATCATAAAGGATCATAAATATTTTTAAAGTCGCAAATGAACTATGTCACACCACTAATTAGCTGATTATTTTAAAAACAAACACAAAATTAATTATGCCCGCTAGTGAGAGATTTCCACACCCTCCCCCCGCCACTCGACCACCCCACCCCCCCAGTCCTTATGGAAGGAATCTGGAGAAACAAATTGTGACGATATTGGATAATGGTATTCTGGGACTGGATTGATGCTGAAGTAGTAATAACTGTGTAAAATAAACTTAGAACGATATTGAGATATTGGTCTATGCTGGGGTTGAAACGTGAAAGTGTTGTTTCGAAATACAAAGTGACAGGGGTGATACTGAGTTTAAAATGCTGAGATGTTATTAGGGCTGAAAGGAGTTATGGAGCAGTAGAAACCAGGGCTGCTATTCCCAGCAGTGACTACCAGGGTTTACCCACAACTAGGCAAAGTTACTGTTTACTGTAATGCTTTTTTCTTGATTTCCAGGTCACTAGTGCAGGCAGGTCGCCTTTGCTGCTGTCCTTTTGCCTCACTGCTTCTGGGCAAAAGAAAGTGACCATGTGCCCCAACACCAGACTTCTGCCAGAGGCACCATTACGTGGAGGCCACTGCTCCTTTTATCCATTGCTCTGCAATGGAGAAAACATAGTAGCCACAATCCAATCCAGCTAAATTGAAGGTGTTACAACAAATGAGAGAGTTGCCAATATAAGCTGACACAGGATGGCAAATCCTTACTATATGTTGTTACCCCTGTCGCCCCAGCAGGTATGTGTAACTTGTTGAATACCATTTTTGAGTGTCAAAATTTATACCACAATACAGACTGGGGTCTGGATCCAAATTCTGGGACTCAGTATTATGCAGGCAGGAAACAATTTCCTAGGAGAAATACCAGATCCAGCATATTTGCAATGTGGTTGCAAAATTTTCCTCTCAATTTCCACCTCCAGCTGATAGATGTATCTGTCCTCAGTTTCACTAAGCCACACTACATGTACCTGCAAAGCACCTTGGGATCTAGACCTAGGAACCAGAATGAATGTCATGACCAAAAAATTCAAAATATAGGATTTAGCAGGACTTCCAGTTATTATTACAATGAATTTCTCTGTAAACATTTTAATTAAACCAGATTGCTGTTTGCAAAGAAGCTGGAGGCTTTAAAGGATCAATTCCATGATCAAAATAAATAGCTGTTAGGTACATTGACATAAAAAAGAAGCCCCTTATTCTACTGCATTTATCAGGTTAAAATTTTTGGCAGAAACAGGACAACAAGAGTACAGCATCTCCCATGGTGTCAGTGCTAAATTGTCATTCGTCAAATAGGAGAAATCATTACTGTTACTTTCTGAAGAGAGAAATTAGGGATTTAATCCAAACCCAACTGGAGCCTGAAAGATACTATTGTGAGTGACACTGATTATTTTGCAGATTCAGTCAAAACAAGCTGTAATATTAGGGAAGTTGTGGTGGATCATGAAGGAAGAGAAGAAGACCAGGTTGGTTATTCTCTTTTGTTTTAAGAAGTGTTGTTTTGAGAAGAAAGTGTTGCTAGCTATATAGAGTTAATTATTTTTCTTTCCCATGTTGCCTACAAAAGTAAGAACCATTGTTTTAAACCAGCAGGCTGATCACAAGCAAATCAAAGGAGAGAACTAAAAATGAGCATCTGTGGTGGGACATTCATATGTAAGGAACAGCTTTATCTCAAGAAAGCTCTGATAGTTTTGAATATTTTGGCTTAAGCAAGACATACCAGTAGATTTAGTAGAAATTGAGAGAGGAGGGTAAGAGACATCGATCTTTTGTCCATCCCTGGGCACACAGCATGAAATTCTGTAAAAGATGCAATACTGTGTTCCGTGTAGGTTTGTTAATTTAGTCTGGCATTTAATATGCTCTAAGCATTGTTTTTATGGCTCTTACATATTTTAAATAAATAATAACTATCCCATACATTATAAACAAAAACAATTGTTTTCTTCTCTATTTTTTACCTTTTCATACATGTGTTGTACAATAATTAAGAGCTGACCTAGACTGGTATGGGAACTATATGAACTGGTGTGTGTTGGCCAGAAGTTTTTAGTAGCAAATAGTAGAATATATTTGGCAGTAAAACTCCCGTGTATGTTGAGTTAGATTCACAGATGACTGGAGATAAAGAATACTACTTTTCTCTCTCAGTACTTTGGGATTTTTCTTGTTATGTTTATCAATAATTAAATGTTTCTGAGGACAACTTTGATAGATGCTGTCATTTTTCATTTGTTGTATATTTGATTTATCATATGTAATGTCAAATAGAAAGTAAAAAAACCCCATAAAAATATAATTATCTAATAGGTGATTTAATTAATGCATGTATGTAGAAAATATAGTCTGTTGTAATTATCTATAATTATGTTTTCCTTACAATTTAAAATAACTTGTCTTTTTCAGTAGGGAACAACCCTCTTTTTGATTTTCGTTGCCTTCCATAGTATCGATTGCCTTTTTGGCATGAAAGAATTCACCACTTGAACTAGAAGAAAAATCAAAGAGTTAGTAACTGTTTATGGTTATTCGAGGACAGAAGCCACTGAAGAGGAAAATACACTTACATGGAAGTCAAAGGACTGTTTAATTAACAGCTATTCAATAAAATAACAAGCAATGTAGATTGTTAAAGAAAATATTCCAAATGCTGAGACATGTAGCATCATTCACAAGTATCACACAGGAAAGTGGTAGAATCTTGTTTAATTCCTAATGTGAAGCTGATACTCCTGCTCATGTGTCTGCTCTCTGACAGAGACAGCAGTGGAAATTGAATGAAGCGAAGAATTAACTTTGATGAGTATCCAGGAGACTCATGAGGTTTTTGGGAGAATTTGCAAAGTTAGTAGGTCACTGAGGCAGATAGATCTGTGTGTAGAATATACAGAGGAAAAGAAGAGCTAGGTTGAAGCCTGGCATATATCTAAGCGTAATAATGCACTAGCACAGATAGTGAAGAATTATTAAAATTCTGCAAGAAGTCTGTGAGAAAACATCAAAAAATGAAGAGGCCCGCCCAGAAATAGCTATAAAAAGTCTGGATAAACACTTAGAAATATACACCCCAAATCCTACACTGGCAGATGTGTGGATTGTAGAGCACATTATTGAATTCCTATAGTAATGGAAATGTAAATAATTTAGTATCAGAATAAAAAGCTGCAATACAAAAGTTTTCTGTAGGTTTCACTTTGAAATTTTCTACTATATGGTTCTTATGCATTCTCATTTCAAGTTGAAATAATCAGAAACATTCCATTTGAATTTACTTCGTTAATAACAGATTTAATTTTTTTTTCATATAACATCCCAATCCTCACCCCTGAGATACAGCAGAGTCCTGTATATGAGCATATACCCACAGTGGATCACTGAGATCTTTTCAGATGGACATACAAGCTTCTGAGGCATTTAGCCAATCTGAAAGACATGAACATAAAATAGTTTCTGTAAGACAATCTGTTAATAGTAAAATTAAACTAATACAAAAAGCAGTTTGAACAAATAGTTACAACAAAGGAAATTATTTCAAAACAAAATAGTCTAATCATGTGTTTCCTGACAAGTATTTGGGGTTTGATTCTATTTCTGAAAAATTCATGATGTTCCTTTGATTAGAGTGAAAATGTATTTTTTCTCCATCTGACTGGAATGAAAAAACCCTGTGCTCCAGTGACCATGTTCTTGACTTCTGCTTGATGTTTGATATGGAGAGAGAAGTTGTTGATGGTGTTCTAGTGGCATAGCATACCATTAGCGATGTAGAGATAAAGATAATAATGCAAATGCCATAGATACAGCTTGAGTTTTAATATGAACTGTTCTGGAGATACTTTCAAGATAATATCATCAATATTAAAGGAAGGAATTTTCTATTAAATGTTGAATGAAAAAATCATGCATAACAATAATGAATAATATACTTTTAAAACTAGCACAGATCAAAATGAAGTAGGAATGATATCAGCTGTCTCAGAGATTCACTAAAACAGGGCAGTATGACAAGAAAATGACTCCATTAACATCTGTGTGGTTTCATTTTCCTCTGTCAAAGAAAGGTCAACAGTCAATACGAAGGCATGTCAAGACCAAATACTTTGCAAAGCATCTCGTCAACCACACTGAGAAACTGTATTCAGCACAATTTTGCAGCCACATGTTCCATGACCTCCATTGGGGATTCTCCTCACTTCTCTGCTCTTTGGAACCCAAGAGAGCGGCCATGGTAGCTCACTGCCAACAACAGTTCTTTATCTGGTCTCTTTCTTAACATAGTTTTTAGATGGTGTCAGTAAAGCTGAGGGTTTCCTTCTTTCCACCACTTTTCTTTTTGCAGCATGAAAGTCTGATTGCCACTCCTGCAAAATCTTTTTCTGAAGAATTTGCAACTTTTGCAAAGAGGACAGCTAAAGAGGGGAAAATATTCTCAGAATATGCCTTTCCAATAACTATTTCTTAGACAACAGGCAGAGATGATTGATACCATATATAAGTAAATGCAACTTGAAATGTAACTCAATTGTTTTTATTGATTGGGTTGTCACTTCTGCAATATTAAATAGCAAAGTATTTTATCTGATGCTAATTCTAGTAGTTAGTATTTTATACAGACAATGGATCATGTCTGTATGATTGCCAAAAAAGCGTTACATTCTAGCAGTTGACATTTAAGGAAAACTGGAAGCTGATTCTGTGATTTTGGAAGAAGTTGGAGAGAATCTAAAAAAAAAAAAACGGAATAAAGTAAGACACTGATCTGTAAAAGTTGTGGAGGGGTGTTTCAAATTGACATCCATAGATCTGGATATGGGATTAAGAGCCATGTTAAATAACACTTTGATCATCGTAGAAAAGATTGATGCATGAAATTCACACCAGAAACATTTAATATGATATTTCGAACTATTGATTCCTATTTTTCATTTTATTCAGTTGTGACATCCTGGGATGTCCAGAAACTCAATTCAGAAAGGGTTAGAAATCTTATATTCATTTCTAATCTGAATTTATTCATGGCTAGTTTATATCTGAATACTCTTTTACCAACATGGCTTAAATATTTCATCCTTTCTCCTGATACTTGCCTGAAGAATTTATTGGTAGCAGCTATCCTCCCTTTAACTTTCAACATGTTAGATTAGACAAGCCAGTATGGTCTTTCAACACTTTTTAGACAAGATCAGCTCACCAATCAACTGTTCATCCTACTATCCTCTCTTTGCTCCCTTACAGTTTAAATTTACCTTTTCTGGATTTCGGTATCCAGAATTGTAAATGTAGGCTCTCTTCCAACTGAAATGATTCTATGATTCTATTTCACGTGAGATTTTATACATATATAGTCATACTAAGTGCATTGCATAGATGTAAAACCAGTGGAAATGAGGTCAGACTCATGTCCTACATTGGGTGACAGGGAATATGAAACTCAAATATCAAACCACTATCACTTCTTTTCTTCATTTATCCCAGATATTAGATATGAAAAACAGAAGCACACCACAGAAAAGAATTCACTGTGGGATCCCTATTCACTGAAATTCTCTCTAGCTACTTGGAGGCATATTTTTGCTTTTATGCTATGAATATCCATAAGTATAGCTATGTTCTATTTCATATTTTTATTTCTAAAATATCACTTCAGTACCCTGTAAAATTTCAGTATTTTGCTGCTCTTATAATTGCGTATAACAATAAATCATGCACCTTTATCATATCACTTATTCCTATTCATTGAATATATAACTGTCAAGAAACAACCATCATATTTCAGTTTCAGTAAAGAGATTTTATTTTATTGTGGCTTTCACTCATTCCCAGATGTCCTCCCTTACTTGAAAGAGACAAGCCTGGGCGATGCCAGATTAAGATGAAATATCGTCACAACATATTAATTTTTCTTTGAAGATCTTAAAATAAATTTCCTATGCTTTTCTGGAACATTTTTCATCTTGCTTGAAGAGGAAAAACATGGATAGGAAAATCATCATCATAACTTCAAACTGAGTGGTATATCCTCAAAATGTGGGCTGCAAATTTAACTGCAGTGGCATAAGCACTGTGCAGAAATAAACAAATACATCCTGTTATATTGGAGAAAACATGTCCTTTTTGGAGGCTGAACCCTTTATATGTAAGTAATATTTTTCCAGGAATATTTATGAGATATATGCAAATAAGATAGAAAGGCAAACATCTCCTATGCAAATTTGAATGTTATAGGCCTGTCTTCTGAACCAGATATATAGTTTTTACTTTCTTAGAGATATATTAGCACAAATTTTGCTTGGAGAAGGTGCTTATAGGAAGCACTCAGCTCACATCGCTGAAGTGATTTTCACCAGTCTAGGATCTGAAAGTATCTACTTGTCTTAGTTCAAATGCGAGAACAGTGTTAGGCTAATAACACATAAGGTATGAAGTATTACAAGGTAACTGTAGAGAATTTTCCAAACAATTTAAAATGCAGCTAGAATATCAGTGCTGTATATTGTACAGGAAGCTTTTAGGATATATTTACATATCCATAATGTTGAAATTTTTGTTCTCACAAAATACTTTATGAAAAGAAGAAAAGAACTTCAAAAAGAGATTGCAACACAAAATAAGAGAAAAGTTAGGGATTAAAAAGTGTTCATATTAATCCAGTGTTTTCATTATCAGTCAAGATTACAGTCAGTTATAAAACACTATCAAGGGAACAGCCAAGTACGAGAAAGCAAGCAGGAAATACTTCTGCAAAGTCACATAGGCAGAGAAAGACCAGGTTCAGTCACTCTAGACTCTTTCTTTAAATGCTTAA
Source organism: Patagioenas fasciata (assembly GCF_037038585.1). Classification (NCBI taxonomy): domain Eukaryota; kingdom Metazoa; phylum Chordata; class Aves; order Columbiformes; family Columbidae; genus Patagioenas; species Patagioenas fasciata. Next base: position 41,138,226 of record NC_092524.1, read on the forward strand.
GGATGGAAATAGCTTATTTGGATTTTTATTCACTATTTTTCTGCCATATGTGGAATGTATAACATGTAGTTATAGTTACAATCTCCTGATTCATTTCAGCAATTCTATGTTCTACCTATCTCTCCCTGAAGGATCACTCAATTTTTTGGCATGATAACCAGCCCCAGGATCAATCAAAAACATTTTTGTATTATTCTGATTATTTTCCTAAGTGAGAGACCCCTTAAGCAAACAAACAAACAAACCCAGAAGCAACTTACTTCCATTTTATTAATGAGCATACTTGTATCTTCACTCTGTGATGTGTTTCTGTGATGTTAAAGACTTATTATTCAATACTGTTTCCTGGTATCTTACTGCAGACCAGGGAGCTCATTTTTTCAGGATAAGTTCTGTCCCTCCTGGCCTCAATGTGGCTATCTCTTCACCTGGCCTGTGCCGTTGAAAAGAAGAGCTGAGAAATTGATATAGTCCAGCCTCTCAGCTAAGCTTTTGCAATCATTGTGTGTGTAGAATAACTTAATCCACAATTAACTTATTATGGTCAAGCATAAATACAAGCACTTATTCACAACACTCAAAGCAGTCAACATGGTTACAAATGTTTATAGAAGACAGAGATGCTGAAATGGAAGAAAGAAAACATACCTCATCTGCTTACACTAGGGATATGTAAGATGCATTTCTTTGTCCCTCTCTTTTGTCCCCTCACCTGGCTGATTTTTCTTCCTGAATATGTAGCATTCATGGCCACAGGGAGAGAAACTTCTCTGTGGGAAAGCTGCTGTCTGAGACTTCCATCAGAGAACACTTTCAGGAGTGTGTCCAAGAAGGTACCTTCAGAAGTATAATATATCCAGGTTTTAATGTTCAGTTCCTGTGGAACATGATATTTAACTGCTCACCATGACTAAAAGTGGCAGAAAGAGCAAGAGAAGTATGAGAGGAAAATAAAATACTGCTTATTCATTTTGTAAGCAGTAATCTATTATGTCAAGGTAACTGCTTTTGAGATGGTAATCTTTTCTCTTATGACCCTGAGATAGCCATTTGGGGAAAGCATGTTTCCCCTTACAGTTCATCTGCTTTTTGAAGTCCTTGCGTGATTCCAGAGAGTTTTAATTTTGTAAAAAGTACCACAACTATAACAATGAATAATTCAGTAAACTGTAATATATAATAATAGAACCAAAGATGACAGGAAAAATCATTAGTGAATTGTGGTGCAAGGAATTTTGTGTGCCCTGAAATCTTACATTAAGCTTGTGTAAGCAATACTTACATTGTATCATGTATTTTTTCCTAACTGGTCTAAAATTGTAGCGTGTAGACAGAAGCATTCATTCACGTCAGGAGTTCACTAGGGTCAATACAGATGTTGAATGATGTAGGCAAGAATGACTGTAATGATGTAATTATTAAATCAGGATGACCCATATAAATACGTAAGCCACTAGAACCTATTCTGTTAATACCAGGTCCATTCTTACTTCTATGTTACAGGCATGACCATTCCTTGCTACCGTTGAGTTTACCTTCTTACCATGACTGTCCAGTGTCTCTTGCTTTTCCCTCCTTACTATAAATAATGTCCTCCCACTCACCTGTGTATCTGACCAGGAGATAAACATTTCATCAGCTGATTTCAGCTGAGAGGTTAGTTGAAAGCCGATCCAAGAGGTACACCCTGCTTTTTATAACAGTACACAATGCTCTTACATAGCTGGCATGCTCGGGAAGCTGTTCTGCAGGCTGCATGAAGTCCCTGAGCCATATGTTATGCAGGTTTGTTCTCCAATTTAGTTTTGTTTATTTCTCTGTGTGTCAATGGCAGGATATGGACCTGTGATCCCTTTTCTTATTTAGATATATCAATATATTTCAATGGCAGAGTCTTTTAAAAATCATTATTGCATTGGTATGTTCCCATTTATTTTTAATATTAATTTTTATATATGGTAGTTAGTCATCTCAGAGTAAACAACAGATGTATACACCTATATTATGGTTTAGCACTGATGCTAGTATTAAACAATAATAAGAAAACATGTCAGAAACTTTAATGATTAATAAATGTGGCAAGAAGATAAAACACTCAAAGTTCAGTTCTGTTTTCAAAAAAATGACTGAAAAAGTCTCATACTTCTTTCCAGGACATTCTAAAATGCCCAAATTCCTGGTCAGACATATATAGTTTCTACTGAAAGTGAAAACTAATTTAGCACAGATTTGAGTTTTGTTACTATTTTCCCCTAGGCCGTACCTCCCCCTGCTTCTGGAGTAAACAAGGAATTAAAAAATGTTATTGCTACAGTATACCAACTCCAACTGCCATAGGCATGTTTAGCTTTAGACCTGAATAAAAATAAAGGCTTTCTAACCTTTGATGCACTCTAGAAGTTTTAAGCCTCACTAATGTTCAAATTGATGTACAGCATTAACTGTGAGGTGCCAAACATGAGTTTTTAGCTCTGTTATAGGAGTTGAGTCACTCCCGTCTGTGTCAGTAAAAACCCAGCAAATGTGTGACTCCAACATGGAGAAAGAAGTAGTAACTTAGGCAACAAATAAGAGAATGGAGTTGATGTGGATGACTGCATCACCTTCAAAGAAACCAGTGCAGGGCCAGAGGACAGATCTGACCATCTCAGGGTGTGGAGTGAGACGTACTGAAGTTTAACATATTAATAAAATTTATTTATTTTGAGCATGGGCACATTGCATGGCAGTAGTCTGTACAGGAGATAATCAAGACTATCATCATCAGGATAGAATAAATTTTTTGTAGCTAGCTGGAGATGATGGAAAATATTCCCATAAAGTACTGTGTGGTATCTTAACATAAACAAGATAGTCATGAGCACTTATGACCCAAATTGTTTAATTGTGTGCATTCATTTTCTAAGCAGCATGATTTAATATTCTCCAGCATGCTCTCTTTTTGTTCTTTGTCATCTCTAACAGAACTGTGGTTTCAACTTGACTAGCTGGGAAGGGGTAGCTCGGGACAGGAGGAACTTGTTTATAATTGCACAGTTGTAGAGGTGAAGATTAGGTAGATAAAATATTATTTGTGGTACAATGAAGAAGAAGAAGAAGAAGAAAGGGAGGGAGGGAGGGAGGGAGGGAGGGAGGGAGGGAGGAAGGAAGGAAGGAAGGAAGGAAGGAAGGAAGGAAGGAAGGAAGGAAGGAAGGAAGGAAGGAAGGAAGGGAGGGAGGAAGGGAGGGAGGAAGGGAGGGAGGAAGGCATAGAAGAAACTGCATCAGCATTTTAAAAATGTGTCTGTTTATACATACAGATAGTATTTGATTTGTCAGTTGACAAAGACTGTATTGCAAAATGGTAGAGGCACAAAAAAACAAGTCTTGTTGATCACCTTGGGGAACATTATAAGCAGGAAAAACAAGTTTCTTTTTCACTTTGCAACTAACAAATCACAACAGAGTAAGCGTAAATGATTTTTAGAAGGGGACAGCAGGAAACCTTAGCTATGGAAAGACAAAAAACCTTATGGTTAAGGTGTTATGAACCTTGTTCTTGTCATCTACTTCATATTTGCATTCTTTCTGAGTGGTACAATGCAGTGTAAAAGTGTGTTGCAGGAAATTCTTTCAGAGTATGAGAAACAGAAGTTCAGAGGGTAACTCGTTCATCTGCACACACCTTTAATGCCTCTCAAGTTGTCCAAGTGAGTGATGATTACAGATAAGACAAATTCATTGTGTAAAAGCAAGTCCTATCGAATCTGCAGTTGACCACAGAAAATTTGCAGCCAGGTATGAACTAGCATCCATTCCAAATAAGACTGGACCAACAGAGATGTATATTTTCAGCAACAGAGCCCTACCAACATTTCATATTCTGAAACACTCTGTGTATTGTGTGATTCCTTAGATCTAACATGTTTAAATACTGCAACTTATCCATTAAATGGTGTGGTGATAAGTCTATTGCTATTCAAAAAGATAAAATGTCTACAGTTTCTATATTGGTATTCTATCTGTTTGTCATTACTGTTATTGTTGAAAGGAATGTAATTCTTCGACAGAAACAGGATATTCTGCTGCTCAGCTCTCTTCTGCCGTTATGACTGTCCTCCTATCTTGCTGTTTTGTGAATTACAAGAATGTGCTCACTGTGTGACCTGATCATCTATGAAGAAAATTTGTGGCTCAAACAATTTTTCTTTAAAACATGTTCGCTAAGGTTTGAAAGTTCATAAAATCTCATCTGTAAATTCAGTTTTTCATGCGTCATTCTTCACATTTTAGATAATTCATGTTGGTTTATATAACTTCAGCTTTTTATTTTTAAATAGTATTTTAATATGCAGTCAAGATTTGTAATTTTTAATTAATAAATAGACAGTGTACAGAATTTATTAGCTATTATCACCTTAGACATTTTTGCAAAATGGTTGAAGATTTCAGACATTATGGATAAGTTATTTAACAAATCTGTAAAAGGAATACTGCTTAACTAGGCTGAATCACTTCCACACTTGCAATTTCCTTACTGTGTCTATCATATATTTAAGAATATTCTCATAATTGTATCTAATTGCACAGGAAAAAATGAGCCATGAGTTCACTCAAACCAATACTAACCAAGTTTTGTTACATGTTTTTAGTTTATATCTTGCAAAGAAAGTTCATATTATTTTACACTATTCTTTTATGATATAAATTTTGAACTATTTCTAATTGATGTGAGCAATCAGAATTTCCCTTTCTTTCTCTCACTGTGGTGACTAGCCTTTGGTAGTAATTGAATGGTAGCCTTAAACAAGGTGAGGTCATGAAGCTTATTTATCTGACACCATGAATTCTATGCCTGTGTAAGAGCGAAAAAGGATGGTTTTTTGCCCTCAGGGTATTAGTCATGGTCCGTAGGTTCGTGGGAAAAACGTAGGAAGTCTTAAAAGTTTGTTCCTATTATTTCAATTTTTCTTAGACTTACTTCATTTGAATCCCAAAGTGAATTTTCTATTATTCCTTTGAAGGGTGCATAGGAGGGTACCAACAGTCTTTGAGGAGCAACACCTGCAGTTGCATTCAAAGGCATGACTTTTCCAAGCAGTTTCTGAGCTGCCTGGTATTGTCCCAGGAAAGATAAAGGCCTAGGTTTTTTACCTGACTGGCAGAACATTCCACCACCAATAGAACTCTAAACATTGTTTTAGAAGTAATGAGTCCTGCTGGTTTCATCCTGCAAGACCTTGAAATCCCACAGGGCAATGTGGTTAGAAATAAAACAGAAGGCTGAGGCTTTTAATGAGTTTCCTATCCACAGATGCCATCAAGCTTTTATACTATTCATTTTATTTCTACAGCTTCAACAAAGCAACTCAAAGTTGTGGGCAATACTCTGACAAGTGCAGTTCACAAACTTGGCAGAAATTTAGACGTTAGACAATAAAAGTTCACTGAAAGAAGTAAAAGAAAAAGCAAAATAATTTGAAAAATGAACTTAGATATGGGATACTTTACTTACAAAAAGTGAACATAATGCAATTCAGAAAAGCTAAACTGCTTGGAGCATAGAATGAGGGTAGGACTGCAGGTTTCCATGATGTTACAGGGGTTATGACGGCAAAGAAAAGCGAACTCAATAGGGCCAGTGTGAGGGCAGTGTGTATTTTGGGAATGTCCTTCAAGTAATGCTAAATTGACCAGTCTCAAACTCTTCACTCTGCATGGACCATAACAATTTGAATTCTTCCATACAGCCAGAGAAAATGAAGAATGTTAATGAAGAAGCAGTTTCTCTCTTATAAGAAGATGAGGGTGGGGTGAAAGCATCTGTGCCTACATACAGGAATGTAGAATATGCATGTGTAGGTTTGGGAGACTCTACATTTTATATTAGTTTTTCCTTATTTTACCTCTTTCTCTTTTACCTCTGTCACCTCTTTCTGGCATTCCCGTAAAGGAAGATCCTGGAACAAATGTGGCATAAAGTAATCCATGGTTCTCAGAGCTCCGATCCGGATTGGATAGCGTCATGCTGATTGCCCTTGATTCATCCCTAGTAAAATGTCAAAGATTTTGTCACTCTAAGAATAAACAGACTCCACAGACTCCACTTGCCTTTCATCTTATCTTCCCACCCCTTGTTCAAATACAAATGAAAATTCTTATTGAGAAGCACATAAATATTTTCTTCTCAGTGGTTTCTTCCTGCACCTTCCTGTCCATGTTGAATGCTCTTGTGAGAATGGTCCGAATCAATTCAAATGCCAGAAATGACTTTCACTGTAACTGCACCCAATTTTATTAAAAAAGCTATTTTTCTAAGATTTCCAGTACAATTTTGCAGTCTTGGGAGTTTTCACCAAAATGTTTAGATCCACTATAAACTAAATATCCATCTAGAACAGTTTTCCAACTATTATGCATTGTGCACTTCACTGTTTTTTAGATGGCAAAACTATTGATGACATTTAAAAAATAAATATTTCTCAAACCAGTAGCAGCATGGACTTGTCAGGTGCATGTAACGCACAGTTGTACTCTAAATGTTAAGATTCATCTTTGTTTTGGTTTTCATTGCTACAAGTAAAGGTACAATGTGCAGAAAACCTTTACAAGCCCTGGAGAGCTAGCAGAGCAGATTGTAAATACTTAGAATCTTTTTCTGTTCAGCTTTAAATTCTTTAAATGGTGTTTGCTTCGTATCTAATTTATATGTCTGTAATTTCAGCTATGGACTGTAAACACTAAGTCATGCGTAGCCTATTGACTTAGTCGTAACCAGGTAGACTGAAACAGAGAAGAAACAAGTTCAAAAGTCTTGAACTTCTGTGTACTTTCATTCTAAGAATTTTCCAGGACTCTCAGAAACACTTACTCAATCAGTATTTCCAGATCCACACTTTGGCACTTCTCAAATCTGAACATTACATCTCTCATTCTGTCCTCTGTTAGTATCTTACATTAATTAGCTGTACCAGGTTTAAATTTTGCTATTCAATATTGAAGGGAGACAGGCATTCCATCCTCATGCTGTCTTTGACATTTCTTTTTATATATATCATGTATTACTTGTGATGCTGTCATAAAGACAGCATTTAGCAAGAAAATAATTTTAAAGAATTTAAAGAATATGTATATATATGCTACATAATCGTATATGCAAGCATATACATACATCCATAATCATATACATGATTACTGTTACCAGACCTCATTTGTACAGAAGAAAATAATGCAGGATTGTAGTGGTTTACCTTTTAATGAAAACTTCAGCCTGATTATAAATTAAGCAGGATCTAATGTATAATGCTGCCAGTAATGATTAACTAGACATCCACTGATAATTTCCAATATTTGTTACATATTACATCTTTTGAAATAAAATTGAGATGACTTAATAATCAACTGACATATTAAATATATAACCTGCAACTACACATTCTTACCACTTCTACCTAAATGCATACTCCCATATTTCCCTCTACAGAACTCAATTCAGCACCTTTTGAAATTAATTGGCAATTTTACAATGAAATTTTGGCATTTCTCAAATCTGAATATTTCTCCTCTGTTAGTACTTTACTAACAATGAGCAAACCGTGCTTATTAATTGTAGCATCTAGTTTTGTACCAAAGTCTAAAATTAGATTTCAGCCCTGCAACTGAATCTACAGCAGCATATGTGTCTACTCAGCACTCCAGTCACTTCAAGTAGGCTCTGATTTGATATGGGAACCTTGAACACAACATTTGGTTTTGACGGTTTGGTATTTGGGGCATAGACTAATTTTCTAAATGTGTCTATATGTCCTACTATAATTTGGTAATATCCTGAAAAAGATTAGTATTTAGTAATGGGAATGTAGGAAAATGAATATTAAAGGAATAATGGTAAATTAAAGTTTTGCTTGGTTTAAGTTTATATGGCTGTTTATGGTAAAGCCACTAAAATTCTTCGTGTGTGTGTATGTCTTTCAGTACAGTTCACTTTGAAAAAAGGAAACAACTGAAATATTGAAGAAAGTAGAATGATTTTTTAAAAAATATGTTGCAAATTATGTTTTTTTCTAGTTTAGAGCAAGTTTAAGTGCTAACTAGTATTTTGAATACTTGCCATGAGATATCAAACAGCATGTGCTTTCTATTTATATTGGTTACCAATCTCAATATTCAGAGGAAGAGTGTATAAAGTTAACAAGCAATTATTTGCCAAATTAGTACTCAACAACCCTGAGTAAATAGGAAGTTTGAAACCTATCTGTTATACAGCTACTTTAATTTGCATAGCACACTGGTGTGTTTGCTTTGCAAATACTTTGCAATGAATCATCATTTGTACTATACAGTCCAAAGAAAAGCAATCAAAATTCACAGCAAGACAATGAAATTAATTATAACTGTTGAATTCTGTGGTGGTAATTCCTCCTCATGCAGGAAGATTAATTGCATTGCACTTTCCTTGCACTCCACTAAATGATCTGATGAATGTATAATCATTTACAGATTTCTCAAATGCTGAAAATTGATTACCTTTGATTAGCTCCGATCTGCACAAAGAGCTCTGACAGAGTATCAGTGAAACATTACAACATTACAGACAAAGTAACAAATGATTTAATTACCAGTGTGCTTATTAATGTTAGATTCCCTGCAGTGATCCTGGCAAATCAGGGGCCTGTAATAGACCTGTGAGTTTCACTGAATTCCATTAGGATTTAAATAATATTTCTCACTATTTCTCAAATCCTTCTTTTCATGGCTTCTTAATAACTCTAATTAATTCTAATTTGCACAAAAATCCATTGCATCTCCATAAACTTTTAATTAGATGTAAAGTAAGATAAGTCACTGCTTTCAGAGACTGAGGAAAATGCAAACTGCAGCTTTATATGCTTCCAAATAAGTTTTACATTAACAAAAGATATTTCTCTGTAAAGCTATTTAATGAAAGTTTAGAACTAATTCTGAATTAGGCATGTGGTCCTGCTATACACTTTTAGTTACAAACATAATAATGGTTGCTTATACATGAAGAGAGTGAAAAAACAAGATGGTAAAATGTTTAGCTAACTAGACGGTAAACATAATTTTAATACCTTTTTATGTATTGCCAATATATACATTCACTCATTTTGTTAATTGTGGTAGATAAAACACTCTGATTAAGCAGCTACACTGTACACTGAATGACTGTTTGAAAATGAAATAGCAAGGGAACACTAGCCCAGTTACAGACCATGCTGAATGTTGTTGGCACAAACAAATCAAGCTTTTCTAGGCTTAGATCAGTTCAGATTGGCAGCTTCTTTGGTTTTCCCTGGTTTTATGTCATTATATATGACATTAAATTATTATGAAGCAGTGACAATGAAAACCCAGATGATCAGAGAAGTCAAACAGAGCTCAAATTAAGCTCTGTTTCTGCTAGTGTTTCTTAGAGAAAAAAATAAATGTAGGTAATTAAAAACTTATTTAGCACTGAAGTACTAATACATAGACAACTTATAATAATATTTTTATATTTCAGTTGAAGTAGGAAAGGAGTGGCTGTAATACTGCAGGTGTTACTTTGTCATTTGTAATGCACAAGACAGAAAACGTAAAAAATAGAATTATTCAGCCTCCAGTGTGGATGATTACATTTATTACATTCACTGCTGTCAGCCGCTGAAAAGCTATCCATCACACTGAAACAGCGACGAGAGTCAGAAGTCTCTTTTTGTGGAGAAATATTGAAGTCAGATTGTTGATGTCAAAAGTCAAACTCTAGTTCAGCTATCTGTTTTATGAATCTGACTGAGACACATTGTGCCTGTGTTCAAACTGATATCTAGCAGAGCTCATTTTAGCAAATGTGTGAGTTAAAAGTCAGAAAAACATTCGTACCAGCAAAATATTAAGAGGAAACTGATAGGGCACTCGACTGCTTTTATATTTAAATATCACATCATTCAATAGCAACGTATCATTTATTTTTCACTGATGGTTAAAAACTTACTGTGTATGATACAACGACTTCATCATACTTGCATACAGTAGTCATAAAACTATTTTATAAATACAGAAAAGCATTTGAAATATGACAGCTTTTACCACACTAATGTAGACTTCTCTGTTGGCATCAGAATATTCATTTTTCATTTTATTTTGGATACGCATACACACACATGCATATAGGAGGAATGATACATTCAACTAGTTTCGAAAGGCAAGTAGAAGACTTACATGAAGGTGTACTGACATAAGGATGAAGCAGTGAACATATAATAGCTGAGTGAGAAAATCCAGTGTAGACAGGATGAGAAAAAAATAATGTTTTAAGCCTTGAAAGGCTGATTACACATTCAACATTGGAATTATCTATCTTTACCGACCACAGCTACCATTCGCTGCACTCTGATAGCGTAAGTAGGAATCTTAGAAAAGCAGTACTGAATAAAAATGTCTAACATAATGTATTTTCAACTCTGCCTAATTCTCCAGGTCTGACATCTGAAAAACTGAAATAAATCAACTGTCTTTTTTCACTTCATTAGAATTTTTAAAACAGAATTTTACAAATAATTGGGAGCAAAAAAGGTTCCAGATCATAAATTGTACTCTATTGAAAAACACTAAAAGTAAATCAAGAAATGTACTCACAGCTTGGGGAGTACTACTTAATATGGTATCTTCAGTAGTTTACATTGAATATTTTAAAAGCATTTCTTAAGGAAGGTGCTTTGTAGCCGAGAGAAAAACGCATGCACTACACGTTATTGAACTTGCTACCGTCACTGCAGATTTTGTTCTGTTTAACAAAAACAAGCACGGTTTGTGAATTCAAGTCAGGGACTTCCTTTTATTTTTGCTAATTTCACCATCCTTTTTCTTTTTAAGCACAGCCCTCAGGGTACATGATGTAATGGTCACCATTATAGTACAGAACAGGAAAAAAGGGTATCGTGAAATGCAGAATTGAATGGTATTCTTAGAAAAGAAAAATGTATGCCAGATTTTTTCCAAGGGAGCTCTACTCAAAAACAAACAAATGTGCAGATAGTGTACAGAGCTTCTTGAATCATCATTAGTGGATGGAAAAAAAAAAAAAATTGGCAAAAAAGAAAGTGGACGGTTAAAAAAAAAAAAAAAGCCAAAATGGAAGGACTAATTCAATGATACCAGATGTAACACATGACTGTGGGGATTGAAGGGTCATGAGTTTGAGTCAAAACTCAACTTCGAGTTAATTGGCTGGCAGTGGGGCTGCACAAATTGCAGAGATAGAGTACTTGTTTCCTAGTGCAGGAGGTCAGCCTTCTTATGCATTTGCACTCTTTGCATGGCATCCAAGAGCTAACACTTGTATTTGCTAGAAAAGAGTTTGCTTGCTTGTCATCTTTTTAAGTAGAAGAAAAAGAACTGGCTGAGTATAAAACAGAATGACATGTTTAAAATTATTCAAAAGCTGCTCTGTCTTGAACTACATGTATTTTCTTCCTCATTTTTTGTCTCTACACACAATCCAGAAAACAAATGGTATACAATAATTCCAGAGAATATTTTAACCCAGCGCTATGAATTCATTGGTATGAAAACCATATATAAAATATATAATCTTAACATATTTTTCTTTTGAAAAGACCAATATAGTTCTTTCCACCTTTTCCAAGTTGAAATGTTATTATGTTTAAAAGAGGAAAATAATTGTGGTTACTGGCTTTGCTGGGGAAAGAAAAATATAAATGTTCCTTAAAACATTTAAACAGGCAAGGGGGAAGAAATTTTTTTAGAAAAGCTTCTAGCTGTGTGCGTGGAAACTCTGGCTATGTGCCCGAGACATACAGCAAAAAACAACATATGGAACTCACCAGTTCCTAAAATCCCTTTCCACAAAATTCATGCCACTCTTCACCACAATAAAATGACTCATGGAGGGGTGTGTTTTGTGCCTCCCAGGCAGTACTCCATAGTCCACAATTAGTCTATCTATTGAAAGGCCAAAATACCTTATTGTTTTACTTGCTGTATAATTATCTGTTATGATGAACTGTGATTCTAAGGACTATTGTCCCGAGGCTTGGATCTGTGTGTGGAGTAGTTCCCTGGCTGAGACCCAGGAGTGGACCTTCCATTTAGAATCCATGCCTGAGTGATTTCTCCAGTCTCTTCCCGGCTGGCTGAAGCAGGGACTGTTTCTGCATGATTTCTTGGGTTGATGAGAAGCAATTATGCCTTAAATGAAGTCATTCATGTCTGCCATTTTGTTTGCATATTTTTCAGCATTCACCTGTTATCAGACCTGGTTTTAAACTGTAAACTAGTTTCAAGTAGACTTTTGTGTCTAACACTGTTCAGTAATCAGAAAAAAATATGTAGGTAATGTTTTCTTCGCAAATCACTCAACCAGGAAATCTAATAGCGTGATTTAGAAGTAGAATAGCATTTAAGAATGTCCCAGGCATTTTATTTCTGAAGCGATAACATATAAAGATAATAATCTTGAGATGTTCACCAAGATTTTTAATGTGTATTCTTTAAATAACTTCATCTGGAGGAAAAAATTGCCGAAGCAGTTACACTTGTAGTGTAAACAAAATACTATTTTAATTTTCAAGAACGTATTTGCATGTTAGGCAAGCTATTGTGTGCCATTTCTCATAATTATTTTTGAAACATATGAACACTTTGAATGGCCAGATTTTTTGCAAACCATTTCTTGTAATGGGTCTTAAATTATTACCAAAATTCCTTCACTGTGTATAGAATCTTCTAAGTATTTATCAAATAATTATCTTCTTTCTTTCCCAGTGTCTGGTAGAGCTTTTTCACAAAGCAGTTACCAAGGTGATGTTAGGTATGATGCTGATAAAAGGTAGCCATGTTATGAAAACAAATACTGTAGAAAAAGCTTTGTCAATTTGTATTAAACTGGATATATTTTATGCTAATTTACCAAATCTTCTGTTGATTTGTCAGGATTCTGAATGCCTTTTTTTTTTTTTAAATGAAGATGAGTGAATTTTGATAGGTGCAATTTATGTCTGAAAATCTCCTCCCAAGAAACAAATTACTTTGTCACATTTTTCCCCATGGTACATATGCAAGAAAAAAATGTGTGTAGGTTTGACAGATCTTTATGTAATTGTAAAGCTTAAAACACAAACCAATTTTCAGATATTTGAATGAACTATATGTGTAGATCACTGATTACAACTGTAAAAGTACTTTGAAAAGGATCCTCTTTTAATACTGAATAATCCCCGCAGCTAAATATAATGAAATTAAACGGACAATATATTTAGGATTTTTAAAAAATTATATAAAATATTGGAAGTTGTGAGTAGTTTTGAAGTGCATCATTATCTGGGTAGAAAAGGGTTTTTTATTGTTGTTGAGGGCTGTTTTTTCAGAAGAGACTTGTACTAAGGTGACCTCTACTGTTTAAAAAAAAGGCTTGCAAAAGCAGCCCTCTCCTAAATCATTCAACAATCCTAAATTGCCAAGACAGACATGGATACTGCTGTGCTTAAAACTATTTGCTTAATTCACTGCTGTTTGGATTACTACAAATGATTTTAAGGTTTCTTTCTCATGCATTGGAAAGTTCTCCTGCCATTTACTTCCTAGCCATTTGCGTGCAAATTCTGCCTGTACTGGGATCTCTGCCATTAAATTTTCTTCACACTGAAGGGTTTTCTCTGCTCCTGGCGGGGCAAAGTCATGACCCAGAAAAAAATTGATTCATGAATTCTCAGGGTGCAGCTAAAGAAGAGAGGAAATATGCCTTGGCTGAGCTCCTACTAGTGACAATTTAAAACCTGTAATTAGTTTGGATTCAAGCTGCAAAAGGAATCTGAATTTAAAATGCATTAATTCAAACTGATATATTAACTTTAACAAAGTAGATCCCTTATTATGTAGAATCGTTATTACAGTCTGTTTTGCTAACTGTTGGATTCCAGACTTTATTAACTTAAATTTTATTAGAAAATGCAAGTAATTGCTGGTGAACACTTTACCTATGTGATAGTTTTCTTGGAGAAACAGAACTTTTTATTGGGGTTAGTTAGCTTTAACACCTCAGTTATGGATTCTATTTTTGTAAATTCCCATCATCCACATGGTGCACAATGGCTGAGGCCACTTACCCCCCACTGATATCAGGACCCCACATCCCCTTTAGCTAACTCCCTGACATTTCTATGAACTACACAGCTGAAATGTTATACAGTAATTAATGTTGATCCTAGCACACACACAGCCTCCAGTACAAATTAGGATAGAAAAGGTTATCATAATATTTTGCTAGTCTGTTTGGTAGACTTGAATTGCTCCCTGTGGGGGACAAACAAAAAAGGTATTTTTAAGATTTGCATGATGAAGGAGCATCCAGTTATTTTTATTCAAATAAAGTAAAAACTATTTTGAACATTTCTTCTAGGAATAATTAGTCTTACTATTTGCATGTTTTGATACCTGCAAGGTCATGGGTCCATTAGGAGTAATTTGTTTGTAGCATGTGTTTTTGCAGATGAAGAAATATACAGTGACTAAAACTCTTCACTAAAACTCGGTTATCTTGCGGAGTTCAAATCCAGGTACAATGAGCAGCTGGATCCTCTCGGACTGTCAGTGGTGTCTGAAAAACACCCAGAGACTAAATAATTTAGATTACACCATTCTGACCTGTATAATTGTTTAAATGAGTAATGCAGCCACTAACTGAAAGAGGTCAACCATCTGTAGAGGAAACATAGAATTTGGTTTCATTTCCAAACAAACTTTTGAAGCTCAATACTGTGGGAGGTAGGAAAAAGTCTGCTGACAGATCAATGGCTTATCTGCCTCACCAAGGTTAAAACTTCTATTACTTGCAGAAAGCAACATTAATAGAAAATGTCCCTGAGAAAGCACAAATAAAGTTTCATCCACTCAATATGCCATTAATTGTTTTTTTAATTTTATGCGGTTTACCATGAATGTGCCTTAAACAGTTATGATTAGTACTGATGGTTTATCATTACTCATTAAGGAAGACCACTATCTTTTTAAAATATTTTTCAAGAAAATAGATTCATCATGGAATCACTGAAAATTGTGTCGCTTGTCAGGTTTTTTTCTTTGGAAAGAAAAAAAGCTCTGCAAAAATTGCTGCTAGGCTAGGAATTACAATCCCACATCCTTTCTGAAATTGTGAAGAGAACAGGTTCCTTATCGTGAAGCAGGCATTTGTGCATATGTGTCCGGAATTTTTATTATTTAGCGCATGTAAATACATAATATTTCCCTTCCCTCTCATTTGTTAATATGCTCATTTTCATAAGTAATTAATGATTTTGCATGAGTAAGGGTAATTCTTTCAATTTAAATCCCAAGGTAGAATTCTTCTCACAGGTTTGTGCACAGTAAACCCAATGTGAAACAACATTTCCAATGATTAAAGCCCTCTCAGCAATTTTGATAGCACACATAGCTGCATAAAAGTTTTTCCCTGCCATTTTCGGTCTTAATTTTTGTTTTTATTAGAGAATATATTTTATATGCAGACAGAACCTTCCTTAACACTGTGTTTAACACTGTACAAGATTGCAACTTGACAAACATATATTATTGAATGATGCCATTCATCACACTCAGAAGCAGAAGTGAAGGCCAATTCCATTTAACAGACAGTGTGAGGACTGCTGCTGAATGCACAAATGGTTCTTTGTAAATGTTACCCCACTCATTTATTAAAGCACTCTTAAAAGAGAACTGTGCTTTGGAGATGGTAGACAAGAATCTAAGATTTCATATTAAAATTTACAAGAAGGATGCTTTTCCATGAAAACAGGCTTGAACTCATATAAACTCATAGCAATCAATGCAAACTGATGAGTAGGGGAAAACCATTGTGCTTTCTTACCCAGAAATGTGAAATTCAACTTCTTTTATATAGGTAACAGAATAAATTTGGGGAATGTCCCAAAGCAATGTTTACCAGTCCTCCCTCAAAAATCTTACACAGTAGGATGCTAGGACAATATTCATACAAATCAGCATAATGATGGTGGAAAAGAACCATGTCTGTGCCTGAGAAAATATTCATCCTTTTGAAATGAGGACTGAGTTCCCCAGATCCAGACTATCCTGGTAGAAAATCTTCATCACAGGTCTGTGAATTAATGCGTCCCCTAGTTAACTTTCTTTCTGTACTCTTTGCTGATCAGTGTCCTAACTCAAAGGGATAAGGAATAAGTTAAGTCCCACCTGATACTGCTTTGTCACCAGATGCAGGTTTAAATATAGGTTTGGGAGATCCTAGAACCTATATTCTCTGTCTTCTGGTTATATACTTTAGCCATTGCAATATAATGTGTCAGAAACATTTTGTCCTCTGAAGGTATAATGAGATGAAACAGAAAGGGATGATTTGAGAGTCACTCAAGAATAAGAGCATGAACTGTAAATCTCAGTCTTTCATGGCATCTATGTCAAGATTTGAAAGAGTCTTGACAGGTGTATCGCAAGGAAAGTATTACGCAAGGAGGTCATATGAGAGATTGACCGGGAATAGGTACATTCCAAAGATGGACATACACTCCTTGTTTTTATAAAGGAATCGTATCTCATTTATCTTCACAATTTCAACTTGGATTTTTTCTTCCAAAATTCAGTTGTTCAAGAATTGCAACATAATATTGAGCCACTGATCCATAAGTATTACCCCATCAATAACCTGTATCTGACATTTCAGACAAAGGTGAAATTCCAGTCATATGACATCAATGCATTTATATATCCTCCAGTACCACCCATGCTAGACACTAACATAGTATTATCTCAGAAATATTTGATTTTTTTTAATAGAACAGTCTTCTAGAAAGGCTTTATTACAGATGGATAGATAGAAAAGGATTATGGGATTTTGGCTGTACTTTATATGAGAAAATTTGAAATAAATATTATTTTATGTCCATGCATACTGGGTTTTTTTAGAATTACAATTTTGAAAAAAAAAATACTGATTTATTAGTACAAGTATGACATTATTTTTACCACCATAAATATCCTGTATTACAACACAGATTGAAAAGTATGTAAATAATCCAATTCTACTTTTTACATTGTTTTAAATTAGAGTCAGTTGAGATAGATGGATTTTAACAAGTGTAACTGAAAGAAGAATCTCTTTTGGAACAGAAAATTTTTACAGGTAAGCAAAAATAGTCCTCTGTTTGAAAGCCTGAGTGAGGGCTGAGCACTTCTTGGAATCTGAAAAATTACTGCTCTACAGTCCGAGTACCTGACAGCTTGAATCACCCAAACACTTGTCCAACAAGTACAGAAAGGAGCTGTGATCTTCAGGATGGGTCATGAGAGGCAAGCAAGGAGTGACAGATCATGACACTCAAGCAACAGATCTTCACTGTCTGTTCCTCACTCTTTGTTAAAATTACAATGTTTCACTAGAATAGAAAGTTAGATTCACAGATTTAAATTTACTATGCTCATAATGACATGTGAATATGAAGTTCCTGAAAAGAAAGAATTCCAAAAAATGACATTTTGTTTTGGTTGTTTGGTCTTTACCAATAGCATGAAGATAAATGGTAAATAAATGGTAGATTTTATGGTAATGGAGCTTTTCTGTTTGTTTGTTATTGGTTTGTTTTTCTTGGTAGCGCTGAATATAATGATAGCAGTACCTAATATCGTGAATAGTAGCCACAAAACTGATGTACCAGAATTCATTCCTAGAATATTAATGTTTTCTGGTGTAAGTAGGAGTAATTCTTCTGTAAGCTCCAGACAGAAAGAAAACTACATGCATCTAAAAAATACATGCATCTTTTATTTCTAGTAGCAGAAGTACATGAGCAGAAAAACAAAGTTTGTTCTTTTTCATGGTACATTAATCTCTGCTAGTTTACACAGTCTCTGCCAGTTCTTGAATATCTGCATTCCTAAACTGAGGTTTATGAACATCATGAGGAAAACATGCAGTGCAGTTGATGTTTGTCATCATCTGATCTATACATCATCAAAATCATGATGTAGGAGTGTCATGTTATGGTACTGTGCTGTCACATTTAAAAGACGGATATTTTAAAAGATGGGTATTTAGGATACTTTAAAAGATTTTATCAGAGTTCCTATCTCTTAATTGATAAGTCAATATTCCACATCATGTTTAGAAGGAAAATTCAGGATATTGATGTGTTGCAATAAACTCAGTTTCACATCCCACTCCTTATTCTTATATTCTTACCTGTCAGATAGCATTATATGAAGAAACAGGAAATGCAAACTGATAATTCAGGATATCTACCAATGTACTACCTGCTTCGTGGTTAGTTAGGGCATTGGCCACCTATTTTGTATTTTTAAAAGATAACTTTTTTTTTTTAAATGAGTTGCAGAAATGCAAAGTAAAATATATTCATATAGTTGTGATGACACTTTTTAAATTTTGTTACAGTCTTCGCAATATTTTGTATTTTTGTTCAAGCATAATTTTGGAGACATTTAAATTTGAGAGACACTAAACTGTCATTTAAAAAAAGTGTTTTGGTGAAGTGCTGGAAGGCCTAAAAGACTCAAGCAAGAGGAATTGAATGAAGGGAACCAAAACTTTCTAGTTTCACACAAAATATTTTTTTATAATTTGAATGGAATGTAATCATAGTACTGGATTATTGACAGTGTGTACTAAGGGTATAAAGTCCTGACAAATGAATGTTGTACAACCTGTGGAATAGGTCACATTGGTAAGTCATGATTTATTTTTACATTAATACTATAAAGATAAAAAGAAGTAATGATCCAGAGATTTTATAAGATAGTACAATTTCTTTAAAATTAATACAACCTAAAAATAGAAATAATATTCTGTTTCTAATGGGAAGAAATGCTAGTTTATAATTGCAGTATACAGTTGTGTTTATTATAGACAACATGCCTTCTCCTTTAAAGTATTTTAAGAACTGTATAAGCCACTTTTGAGTTACCAAACCTGGGACCTCTTATACAAAACTATGCCATCACATCAGCATGTAAGTGCACTCTGCATAAAAAAGGATGGGGATTGATTTAGGCCACACTACGGAGCCAACCCCAGGCTGAGAGTACCTTTATTCTCTGCTTGTTTTCTCAGCTTTTTATTCATTTGCAATGAGGGAGTGTGGTGCTTTTTTGAAAATGACTCTCTTGATGAGGCCTCTGATTGTAAAGTACTTTCAAACTGGGAACTTCACCACCTTTGTTGCTGAGTGGATAACTTTTCCATTAAAAAAATGTGAACCTGCTTTCCACCAGCATCTTTCCTCCTCCTTATTATTGTTCATGTGCATTGAAAGCGACTTTCCATACCAGACTGCTCATGGGAATCTAGCAAAAAAGTACCCATGTTCCAATGCAATTGCATGATAGCAACCAATATTTTCATTACCAGATGGTACTAATACCAGATCTCTAAATGTGACTTGAGTATTTATCCAAACCACTTTATCTCCGCAGATCTCCTATAGCCTTCCCATCTCAAATTACCTCTTCTTATAACACCTGTACACTGAGCATGTAGACATGAAACCATACAATGAATTTTAGTCACAAAAGTAGCTGGCTTAATGACAGACTTTTAGTGAGAATTTTTCCCAGAAAATCTTTCATTTCTGAGCTTTTTTCTTTTTCCAAAAATATACAAGAATGCACTCTATCAGTACAGACTACTACTCACTACCCATGGTACTTCCACTCTTCTGATGCTTCTGCCCAGACTGAGTTCACATTGACTTATTCTCTTGCTCTCTCTCAGAAATAGAGTGGTTTCCTTCCTCATGAAAATTGGATGTTTTTTTCTCATCACGATTTGGAGAGTACCTCTCCTATACACTAACTGTTCTTCCTACTATACTATGGCTGTAGCTGTCAGATCTTCAAATCAATGGTAATTTACTAGTGGAAAAAAAATATAGATGCTTAACATTTTAGCAAAACTTTGGGCAATATTTAGCACTTGAGTGTTAAAGGAAGTGAGAATTCAAATTGTCAGCACTTAGCACTTTCATTCATATTCACTAATCTCAGGAAATTATGTCCTGAGAAACCAGTACATACTTAAAATTGAAACAGGCAGTTTAAAAAATAGTGTGCATGGCATTATATTTGTCAGTATTCAAAACAGAGATTGATTATTTTTCTTTTTCTTGCTAGATTGATGGTTATATCTCTTAATAATTTATTGCCGCTTTGTTTGCAGCATCCCAGGACAGAACCTCTCACAACCTATTATTGGAAGACATTACCAAACTCTGTCAAATTTGGATGTGACATTATGTTATACATTATAAATTACAGCAGCAGATGTTCTTTTAAAAAGTTGTGGTTTCTTTAAATGATCTAGCTGATGCAACTCTTTGAGTCACCGTGGTGAGAGACGAAATTGATGACAGGCTGATTTATTGGTGCGCTTTTCAAACCAACAGTTCAAAGAGATTAGGAGTTTGTCAGAAGGATCTCAAGAGAGGTAAATTTCAAAATTAATTTTAAATAAAAAATTAATGGCTAGCTTTCTCTGAAAACTTTTTTTCCAGCTGGCATCAACTGAATGGAAAATCAACTATAAAAAAAAGTTTTCATTTAGTATTATTTTAACTTTTTGTTTGTTTTTTTTTTTTTTCCTTAGGCAGACAGTTTCGGGGTGCCCAGTAGCCTACTAATTTGTCTTAGAAAAATGCAACGTGAACATTTCTTGGTGAACACTTAAATCAGTTAAGTCTCTTAAATATTTCTTCATCCCTGAAAGGTTTAAACTTTAACAACAATAAAAGATGTCTATCAAGTCAATAGACAGGAATATGTTTGCCTTGACAGATAAATATTTTAAATAAAATGTGTAATTGTCATTGAAGAACAGTAATGAAGATCAAAAACTGCAATTAAAATATTTTTTAAAAAATCTATAGCAAAGTAAGTTAACGTGCACAAAATTTGAATTAAAATATGTTTATAACTACACAAGAAAAAGGTTTCTTATCAGAAGATGCTGGCGTGGAAGATGAGATATGGATAAATTGATAACATGTGATGCAAGACAGTAAAGTTTTCAATGTTATAAACAATCCATGCCTTGATAATAATATCGGAATTTTTAGCCTACTGGTCCACTATTATTTTCTACAAGGGGAAGCTCTACTCAAGCACAAAAAAAGAGATCTGGGAACTGCCTAAGGCTTTTACTCCTGGGTGATTCCATGCAGTGGCTTAAATTTCACGATTCGTTGCCCCAGGTAGTACCCCAGAACTGAAGTTATTCAGTTCTTTTCATCATGAGAACTACTTTTTCAGCATGTTCCAGCTTTGCCAAAATATAATAACCCTACCTGAACTCTATCCAAATTTCTACCTGAAATTTGACATTTTGGTGTTTGCTTCAAGCTAATTAATTATTTGTGTTCATACATGCATGTGTATATTTGAAAAAAACATGTAAAATAAAGCTACTGTTTCTAAGATTAGTAGAAAGAAGAAAAAAATCCCTCCCCAGTGTGGTTCATGTTCAAAAAATTACCCCAGTTAATTTGTTCAGCTGCTCTAGTGCAGAGCACCTCACGGTCCTCTCAAGAGTAACAGATAATGAACATTTGATGTACATGTTGAAATTTGCCTAAGATTAACACAATTATAAAACTGTAAAAAAATCTGGAATCATGTTCAATCAGAGGTCTTGTCTCTGTGCAGCCCATCTCTGAGTATTGTCCCCTTTTGGATCCAAGGCAAGGTGAATGTAGGCGGGTATACCATGAGGAAGCAATTGCACAGAATATATGTGTATATATATGTGTGCATATATATATATGTATATATGTAGCCAAGAAGCAAAGGAAGGTAACAGAAGCTTGGGTAACATATTTACAGAGGGGAAAAGATTCAGTATGAAGATACTGGATAATTGCAGAGGGAAGCCCGAAGGGAGAAGTGGGACTTGGAAGGTGACCAGTAAAAAACAAGGAGAAAGAAATGAGACATAAAGGCAGAGTAGTCTGATCATTATGCTCTAGAATTAGGGTTGGAAACAGCATCCCAGTGAGTCTCACATTTCTGCAGTTAAAAAGTAGCTCTGAAGTTATTAATTTCATACATCGATAAGGGTTGGTCCACATGAAAAGTCATTACTGTGTTGACTTCTGATACCAGAAACTCCATAGTTCTAAAAGTCTTCTTCTAGACATGAAAGTCCTTTTTTTTTTTTTATTAGAAACTGTTCTAAACTTGTTTGTTTTCACAGCTAGCAAACCAAAATATTATAACTAAAGATATTGTATTTTCTAAAATACTGCAATTAATACTTTGGTATAGATGCATCATGGTACAGTCCTTCACTAGATGATCCTATTGTATTTCTTTCAGAGTAGCTGCACCTTTTTCACCTAAACCAGAAATTTCTCCATACACCAGGTTCTCACCTACAGAGCAGGAATAATAGCACCATCTATCTTCACAGAACTTTGTGAAGATAAATCCATTAACTTTTTGCAGCATTCGGATGCTGTAGTAAGCATATCAAAATACTGAAGAAGACATGTAACACCGTGGTGAATACTAAAAAAAAGACAGATCACACTTTGAATAACTAGTCAAATATTGAATAACTAATCATTCATTTAAAAAAAAAAGCAGAAACTGTACAAAAATAGATAGACTCAAGCAAAGAAACAGCATCATGATACATGCATAAAGGAGCTGAATTAACATTGCTCCAGCTGTATTAGTTTTAGCATTGTAAGACTTGGATTTCATATGTATAGTTTCTTTTTATAACCTTCAGGGCATATCTGTCTCTTTATGGAGAATATATATGACACACTATAGGAGAGTAAATATTTTGAAATCTTCCTTTTACTTATGTTCACAACATACTCCTTTGAGTCCAGAAAGGACTGTTTCTCTGATGTGACTTCTTTAAAGTTGCACATGAATATTCTATAAAGCACAAAAATTAGTCTCCCATTTCCAGGTTTTATTTTATCCATCAGATCACACTTCATTCTCTGTTTGTCTCTATTTTAAAAGAGTGAAATGAAGTAATGTGCAAAAGAAAGGGTGAACGGTAAAGTACAAATACAAAGTAAGAAACAGCCATATGGGAATTGTAAAGTATTCCCTGTGCATTACATAGGAAGTGGTGTAACTCATTGTGTTCTAGTCCATATTCATGCATGCATTTGGTGTATATAACAACACAGAAAAAGGGAGAGTGACCAGTAGGCTTATTTTTCTCTATGCCTGTGTCCTATGCTTAAGCACAAAAGATGGTAAAGCCTACCAGTAAATAAGTTTGAAGTGGTCCAGCAGGAAGCAGACTAGTGTTCTTTCTAGTAATATGTCTGTATTTCTACAGATGTCATCTTCAGCCTAACTCTACTGCCATGTAGCAGCTACAGCAGCTCTTTGAAGTTTTCATTAATGCAGGATTTAGCAAACTCATTTTCTATAAATTCTACTGTTCTTTATTTTATACTTATATAATGCAAACTCTTTTGCATCCTGCCACAATTCACCACAAAAGGAATGTAAATTATTACAGTGTGAAAGCAAGCATCATCTTTTAGTTCACTAACCAACAGAGTAGCTAGATCTCAACATTCCTTAATCACATTCATATCACAATGGAGTGAAGCAATAAAGAGGACTTTCAAATATTTTGGCAGGACACATGTTCTCCCATCTATTATAACTCCCAGAGTGCTCCTGTATGACTGTCACCTATGCTGTGCTGTTAACCACACCAAAGCAGAGGTTGTGCTGACTCCGGGAACATACTCAGAGTCATGAATCAGCTCAGGGCCCCCCAGCCTGTGCTGTGCCATCACCCTACCACTAGTGACACTACTGTTGTTACCACTCACCGTTCCTGATACTTCCATACCACCTGACTTCCCATGCTGCACAGAATTTTTCAGCACTCACCATCCAAGTGCTGTAAAACCCACCATTCAAGTGCTTAAAAATATCTGTGATATACATATATATATACTCTCACACTACCCACAAAGGAGTAGCAGAACTATAGGCAAGTAAAACTGAGAGAGTCAAGACAGAGTGACTGAGTGGAAGGATGAGAAGCTGAGTAAGAGTTCAGAACAGTCTTCTCAAAAGCAGAGATTGGATGTAGCCATGGCTGGGTAAATCCTTGGCCAGAACCAGTCAGCGGTCAGAGCATTCTTATTCCTGTACTGATCAGAAATCTGTCCAGGATTGCTTAACAGGACTGAAACCTTTATCCCATACTTGGCAATAAGACTTAGAAATAGCTTCACTGTTAATTTTGCCACTGATCAAATAACTTTAAAATTTCCAGTACTGCAGGCAGTTCTAAAATATGCACCAGGGCTGTTATAAAATCCAGATACTCTAAATACTGTCAGCAGTGACTCTGAAGACTCTTTGAGCTACAATGCAGTCATACTGGTCACTTAAATATTTTATACGGAAATTTAGTGCATTGTGTCCACTACTTCAGGTTGTTTAGTATAAGCCCTAATGGACAGGTAATGCAATAAACTGGTCCAGAATAGGTGGTATACAACCACCTTTTGGGATGTAGAGGCACAAGGGAGTCAAGTGTGTACTTGTATATAAGACCTAGAACTTTAGATCTACAATGAAGGTCTGCACATGAAAAAACAGGACCTGCAAATCACAGAATCTCCATTTAAATCAAAACTGCTTCCTCAGGGATTCAGCTGGGCCATTGTCATTTTCTAGGGAGATTATATCACTCTTTCACAGGTGACATATATGTATTTGATTAGGACCTTAGCAGTCGTACCCTAGAAAAAAAAAATTGCCTTCATAATGTTACAGTGCTGTTTAAAGGATCTCATAAAATGTTTGGGTTTTTTTTTAAATGGTAGATGAGAGATACAGATCCAAATGGAGTTTATTGTGGAATGTAGTCTTCCTTAAAGTCTCCCACAATTCAGATATAGACACCTTTTCCATTCTTTTAAAAATTTAGTTAGAGGCAGGGGAATTGTAGGTTTCTAATTTGTTTGTTGTACTCAGAATAGTTGCAAGACAGAGAGCAGAGAAACTTGCTGTATATCTATCTGTCTAAGAATGTTCCATGTAAACTTCTTCACAGAATTTTCAGCACTCTCATGTTAAGATAAATCCTTATGTAAATAACAAAACAATTCTTGAGTGGTCAGTAAGAATCATAGATTCAACTCTGAAATCTTGGTAGCTACTTTTCTGTAATTCAAGTGACCCTTATTGTCCCTGCTACACCTTCTCTGCTGGGGATGTTATCCCATAATCAATATACAAAGCAACAAGAGTAGGTGATAGCAACTGGGGATCCATTTCTCTAATCACACACTCACTTGTGAAAAAATATTTGCAGGAAAACAAAAGATATTGAGTCCAAGAGGACAAGAAACAAGGATCTGCTCAGATTCTGCGCCCAAAGCAAGGACTGTACCTTGAGCATCTTCCTAGCCTGATTTTAGCAATCTGTTTCAGGCAATGAGCAACGGCAGTTTGTAAAATCTACAGTAAAATATGATGCTATAGCAGATTTTCTGCTCAGAAACAGTAACTC
Organism: Patagioenas fasciata; assembly: GCF_037038585.1. NCBI lineage: Eukaryota > Metazoa > Chordata > Aves > Columbiformes > Columbidae > Patagioenas > Patagioenas fasciata. Next base: position 41,163,769 of record NC_092524.1, read on the forward strand.
TACCTCAATTGGGTTTTAAATGTCTCCCTAGTCCTGACATAATCCTAGCTCCAGGCTTTGTTGAACCAACTGGTGTTTATTTTGAAACTGACATCTTAATTCCAGTAATCTGGATGCTCCTTGTAGGTCATTATCTCACCAGTAACACACTGACCAGCATACAAAGAGGTGGAAAGAACCTTTAACTGATACATTAAAATTCATGCAGTTTTGTTTGAATTACTGTGAAAGTTGTATTCATGTTTCTGTTTTCCACCCCACTCATCAGTTGTTTGTAACTGTGCTAGAAAAGATTCTCTCCTGGCTGGAACCCAGCAGATTGGTGCTCAGCTTGAGAGGAACAGTATTATTTAACTTTGAAAATATTTATTGATTCATGTTTTAATTAGCAGTAAAAAGCATTTTGTTTATTTTCAGAACATTTTCCCCCTCACATTTAAGGGCAAATTCTACTCGTTTTGTGTTTCACTTGCATAAAGGTGACATTTTCATAGATGCTTGCTTGGCACAAGGCAAAATCATGTACTTGGTATCCTGCCCTTGCTTTTTGGAAGATCCAGAATTGGCAGCTATGGCTATGCGTAGGGGGTTTTTGCTCTCTCTATAATTTGCTACCCAGATCAAATATGGAAATTTTTAACCCATATTTTGTGGGTTTATTGCATTTTTGCATTTGTAGGTGTTTTTTCCTGTAATATGCTTTGTTCTGACATTTAAACACAGAACAGATATGTTTAAAATGCTTATACTTAAAATACCATTCATCATGTTTCTATGTTTGTACAGCACATTCCAATGAATAGTTAACATTTTGGGTCCCAAAATAATCTCTACAAAGCACCATTTCATGGAGAAGCCAGGAAAAATGGTGGCAAGTAAATCCAGGTTTAAATGATTATGTGTTCTGATCCAAAATCATGCATCTTGTCTATCTCAGCAGCATTCAGATTAGGAACTTTTAACAATGTCACTAATGTTACTGGTACTTGCAATGAATATCAAGTAGTGATAGAAAGTATTAATTACTATTATTGCAGCCTTGAAAGTTGAAGCAATGTTATTTTATAGCACAAATGCTTCGAACATCCAATAGTGCTTCTAATACAGTAGCAATGGGAGAAATATTCAGGAGGAATGCATTACTTATTTGTTTTCAACATCAAAAAAATCTATTTTCTAAATTGCAATTGATTTAAAAAAAGATAATGACATATTCAAAGTAGTGAAATTTCATTATTCATGATGACGTTATTTACAGAAACTTGAGAAATATGTCTTTTCATACCCGTATTTTCACTTGTGAATTTTTAAAACCACTTAATGAACTATATGGACTGTGGGAGCTAGGATGTTTTTGCACATCAGAGTCGTTCTTATCAGAGAAATATTTTTAACCATTCTTTATGTACTGGGAAACCAATGCTCAGATAAGTCAAGGTGTGTTACTATTAATATGTATGCCTATTCTCCAATTTATGCTTTCCAAACTACAATGGGCTGCATTAATTCATTGATGACTATTTAAGTATAGGTATTAGGATGTGAAACACAAAGCCCCATTTTGCTGACCAAACACCTTGATGAGGTGTCAATATCTAGCAGAGAAACAGAGCAGATAACTAGGAGTAATAATTTCTTACATTGTCTCACCATGAATTATCAATTTTCTTGAAAGAGCCCTGGGATCCCTCTCAGCCAACTTAGTCACATAAAAATTAAACATCTGGTTTAACATAATTATTTAGGTTCTCTCTGTCGTCACCTGGACAGCAGATGCCTTCATAGAGGGACTGATCCCTTTCACCTCAGGACAGGACAAAATGGCCCTTAGTGGTTTCTTCTTTTCTTCACGGCTATAAAGAGGTATACAGATGAGAGAACAAGGCTCGCCTGGACAACTGTTTACAGAGCAGATGTTATGTGAGTTGAACACCACACTCACGGTGTTTGCAGAGAAATTCTAGCAACCCCGGGTGCCTGTGTAAGAAGTTGCTGTCTTCAAGTGTCCATTTACATGAGAGGATTAGCTCTGTAGTAATGATACCAGAATGGCTGGTATGTGTTCAGCACCATTACTGCAACTTGCTACAAAAGAATTCAGAGCAAAACCAAGGATTCTTGATGTCAGTCTTCAGACCTCCTGTACTCATAAACAGTGGTCTAATTGTCCAGTAATACCTTTTAACTCATGCAATTAATCACAGTTTTTTAGCACTTCAGTGGAAAAGTTTGTGAGTTTAATTCATGAATATATTAGTCTCATTTTGACCCACTGAGTGAGAAGCCCTGTAAAATGAATCAGCCTACACACATTTCTTTAGATCCAATTTATATTTCTTTTTCATACACAGTTTTTATACTTCAGAGAAAAAAGGAAAAATGTTGTTAGTTTCCTCACCAGCAGGACAATAGCTCCTCTCAAGGTTTTCACTTGCTCATCTCCCTACTTCAGCCTCAGATATTTCTAACATACTGTCAGTACCTTTGTCTAGCAGAGAGGTTCCAAATCTGCCATTCAAAGTGTTTCTCTCCCCACAGATGGAAGCAGATCTATTATCCATAGCATCACCAATCTTTGTCAGCCAATCTGTCAGCTATGAAGTCATAAATTATAGCATCCAAAAATTCTTTCTGTTCATATTTTTTCACTATTGTTTAAAAAAAAAAAAAATATATATATATATAAAAATAAATATTTGAATAATACAAATAAAAATCTGAATTTAGCACTTCTTACAGTGGAATTCCTTTTCTTCCACCATAAATCTCTAGTGGTGGTGATGGAATGGCATAATCATGGGAATTAGTGCACGTCTTACTAGAAACAAATACTGTGACTTACAGTTTATGGTTTCCTCCAAGCAAAGAGTTTAGATGAGAGGAAAAGTTATTTTGCATCTTTGAAAGTGTTTTAGTCATACTGTGTAATTCCATGCAGTTTCACATCTAATAAACAAAAAAAGAACAAGCGATGTTAACCTACAGGTCTACACAGGCACCGTTTCCATTAGTGCCAATGTTTATACTCTGTTACTGCTGTCTTTCCTGGAAAAGACCTTCAAGATCACCAAGTCCAATGCACCACCGCCACACAGACAAGCATTGTATATATGTACACTTATTAAGCCCTCAAAACCAGCTAAACAGCTTGCCTGCACTGCAGGTGGAGTGTTCTTGATGTTCAGACATGCTCCTGAATCGGCTTGGACATCTGTCTGAACCTCTTCATATATCTACACAAATCAAAGCCATCTCTATTAATCCGTTCCTATAAGATCCACCCCAATCATCCCAGTAGTTCTTTTCACTTATTTCAGTATGAGTTTATCTTCAGTGACTATGGGTGATCAGAACTACACACAGTAGTAAAATAATCCTACCAGTTTCTTGTGTAATGGCATTAGCAGGTACATGCCTCTTCTGGAAATATCTTGATTAATCCAAAATTAGTAAAGCAGAGGATTACATTTGCTTTTTTACCTCTACACCTTGGAAAAGAATATGGACCAGTTAAATCTAACAAGTCCTTCTCTTCCTTTAATTTTTTACAGATAATGATTTCTCATATATGCTTCATCACATTTCCCTAATTTCACTCCTTAGTATCCAGATGTCTTCTGTGGAACATTTTGATTATGACTCCCTGATTTGTGTTGTTGGCAAATTTCAAAACCTTTTTTTTTTTTTTTTTTTTATCAGTGTTATTAATGAAAATGCTAAGTAGCGTCAGATCCCACACCAGTCCCAGGGAAAACTGGTAATCTGTTAGTTTAAGCATTTGGTTTCAGTTTAGCTCCTTCTTTTCTCTATTTTACCAATCTTACATCTCTTTTACTCATTTTCCTGTTAGCACATCTCTCCAGTTAAGTTAATGACTAGTTAAGATAAGTTCAGATGGTTTATATAACCTGCTACATTTCTACCTGAAAATTAGGGTAATGATTGCTTTCTAGAAATGCAATGGTTTGAAGAAAGCTTGCACTCATTTCCCAATAGTGCTAATTGTTTTGTAGAGTCCTAGAAGCCCTTGGTCCTTTGTTTTTCTTCCTCTACATTCTCTTTTTCCTGTTTCATTCTCATTTGACCTCTTTCACTGTTCCAGAGTGCTAAATTCTGTAATCTCAATCCCTTCTTTCTGATCCTATTCACATATCTCTTCCAAGCTGAACTCTAGACTTTTCTTTCTGAACCACACAGCCTGCCCCTCTTTGAGCAATTCCTTTTGTGTTGTTCTGTTCTTTCCACAGCTTCTCATCACTGACAGTGATGAGAAGGAAGGAGGGAAGGAGAGATGGAGGGAGGGAGAGAGGGAGGGAGGAAGGAAGGGAGGAAGGAAGGGAGGAAGGGAGGGAGGAAGGGAGAAAGGGAGGGAGGAAGGGAGGAAGGAAGGGAGGAGGGAAGGAAGGGAGGCAGGGAGGAAGGGAGGGAGGAAGGGAGGAAGGGAGGAAGGGAGGAAGGGAGAGAGGGAGGGAGGAAGGGAGGAAGGGAGGAAGGGAGGGAGGAAGGGAGGGAGGAAGGGAGGGACGGAGGGAGGAAGGGAGGAAGGAAGGAAGGGAGGGAGGGAGGGAGGGAGGGAGGGAGGGAGGAAGGGAGGAAGGGAGGAAGGAAGGGAGGGAGGAAGGAAGGGAGGAAGGAAGGGAGGAAGGAAGGGAGGAAGGAAGGGAGGAAGGAAGGAAGGGAGGAAGGGAGGAAGGGAGGAAGGAAGGAAGGAAGGAAGGAAGGAAGGAAGGAAGGAAGACATAATGGATATAAACAGACATGTAGGGAGAATATTGAAGTGGAAAAAAAAAAAAAGCTTATTTACATCACAGAGTTTTATGTCACAGGGAATTAAATTTTTCACCAGGTTTCTTTTCTGACATTGGTGATACCTGAATTTTATTTATGAGGTGATATACCTGAAGACTACATGTATTCAAGGTCCTTTAGAGGAACTAGTGGCACAAGTATTCTAGGGTTATGATAATTTCATCAATTTTGGATCATTTATAAAGAACCATACATGTTATAAAAGTTCTGAAACAAATATTTTTCTAGATATTTCTTAAGTCTGTAAATCTTTGGCCTGTTAAATTTACACAGTGTAGAACAAAAAAATGTCAATTGACAATTGTCTGCATATATGAAAAGAGAGGCAGTGCTTGCACATATAGACATATGTATATGAACATACATATACCTACCTATATGTGTATAAATCTATGATACTCCAAAACTAGTTACTCTGAAACAGTTAGTATGTATAATGCACATTCCCATGAGGTATCACACAGCATTCAGAGAACGAGATAAGAGACTACCACATAATTTGCAGCTCTGGAAGATGATGTGGCCAAAGAAAGAAAAGGCTACCTCTATCCTGCTTTTTAAATTTAGCTTATTTATATATTGAATACAGCTAGGGTATTAAAGCCCTGTCCTCTGCAAAGATATTTTGAATAAGAATACATTAAGTATAGTTCAAGTAAATCATCAATCAATGAAATGTATGGTTATCAAGAAGTCCCTTCAGAATTCATGCAGTTGTAACAGTCAGCAGATTAGGTTGTTTTATGTAATACAAGAGGTGTCATTTTGCAGCATAATTAATGGTTCTTGTTTAAATACAACACTGTAGATGATCCAGTCCGTAGTTATCTTGGAGGAAACATCCAAGGTAGCCATTCCCCTCTCCTTTTGTTACTGAAATTACAGCTGAAAACACCTGAACCTGCAGTGTTAAACAGAAGAACAAGGTATTGTCAGTGGTAAACCCTTATTCTGAAAGATATTTCATGCAGTGCTCCTGAACTTCAAGACATTAAATTATTTTAACTCTAAACTTCTCAGAGCCATACAGGTGAAGACCGGTGCTGTAACTAGGAGATTTCATGTATATGACTTAGCTAATTTTGCAGTTCTGTTACACAATAAATATATTTACTGTGGTTTCTTTTGGACTGGAAACACCTGATTAATACTATGTAAATTAAAATCATTTTAACCAGTATAGAATATTTGGAGGAATATGTGTATTCACTCACAGAGGATGAAAGAGGTGACTAAACACAGCATGTGATGGCACAGGAATACTATAGTGTGATTGTACCACGGAAGTGTGAAACAAATGGAAGATATGGAAACATTTTGAATGTCCATTGAACTACAATCTGAATGCCTTGGCTTACAAATACATATGAAAATTCTGCTTTGCAATAAACAAAATATAACCTTTTACAAAGGAACATAAGATGTGGAAAAGAAAGAGCATGGAATATACCCATGTCACCACAAAAACACCATGATTTGTTTGTTACTAAATATAAGGTTATTCTTTCAACAAGGTTTCCTCCTTAAATTTATTATTCCCAATACCTGTGGTCTCTGTGGAACAGAAGTTGGATGATCAAGCTAGAACACCATTAAAAACATTGAAATCCATGTTTTCTAAAATTATATCCACTGAGTCCTGCTAACTTTGGATTCAGGAGAGGGCAGATATCCACCCATGGAGAACATTTGTACTTTAATTGATCCTTAGGTCTTTTAACATCATTTTGTTAATGTTATTTACCCTGCATTTTCTTTCCATTTAACTCCTCTACTAAAACTTATAACTGTCTAGTTTATGATCAAGCTATCAAAGTATTTGGTTATTGCTATCAAAGCTAGGATTTGCTTTATAAGATTTCATGTCTAGCACATGGCTTTTCAGAATTTCTGTTGTATTTTATGCAGTTCATGCTGACAAGATCTCTGTTTTGGGGAGAACTGGGCAAAAATACGTTCTTCTTGACAAAGAAGGCATTTTGAAAGATGTTATTTCAATCTCAAATATAACTATGCATGAAATACAGAATTTTGGATATTCACAGAAGCTGATAATCAAAACTCTTTGATTTTGATTTTATAAGTATTTAAGTAAATGTATATTCTGGAACTAACCCTACATTTACAATATCACATCAGCTTTTACTACCTGATAACTAACCATTTCTTCTATGTCTTTATTATTTTATTAGAATATTTATTATTATACTCATTGAAAAGCAGGAATTTAATAATATCAATTAGCATGTCTTCTAGCACAAAAGATGAAATGATCTTTAAAAAACAAACAAACAAACAAACAAACAAACAAACAAACAAAAAACCCACACCCTGCTTTTATTCAGTTGTAGAAGTCTTAAAAAGAAATAGCTTCTTTCTCCAACTATTTATTAGAAATGTATTTGTGAAATGCTGGAAGAAAGAAAACGGTGTTTTCTCCCTTCCTTTTTTTATTTTCTTCGTTGTATTTTTTTCCAAGGTAGTGTGAAAACTCATGGTACCTGACATATATAATACAGTTAATTAATTCTAGAGAAGTAAAAAGTTATACTGGTCATCTTTCTTTCTTCCCTCTTTGTAAATAAAATCTGATTTTAAGTCAAAATTTTACATTTTTTAAAAGTACTAATTTAGTTTTCCTATCAATTTAGCGTAATTCAGAATACTTCTCAGTGTTCCCACAGTGAATGCAGAAATACGTTTTGAGTTAGTCCATAAATGCCCTCTGGTGACTATCTCCAAAAATGCAAGCAATTTTCCCTTTGACATTACGTTTTTCAATACCCAGTACTGTAGTTCAGCCAACTAATGTTGAAATCATAACAGAAAAAAGGCAAACAACAACTTCAGAGATCAAACACCTATGCCTATGTCTTTAATTTTTGTTTTGTTTCTCAAGCCTGAGACTTTAAGGGAAATAATGGCAATATACAGATATACATGATAGATAACTTCAATTTATGTAAAGAAAAATTTAAAAAATAGGGGTGAGTTGACATCTTGTTCAAGTTTGTTGTAGAAAAATTTCTGAGAGAGGTCAAGATAAGCTTTCCCAGTTTGAAGTCTGAAAATGCACAGAGTGAAGTCAATGACTCAGAACCATCAGTAGTTAAGAAAAGAACGAATCTTAGAACTTGGAAAGGTAAGGGTAGAAAAATGTGTCTTTATCCACTTAAATGAACCTGATGACCAAGTAACAAAAATATGTAATTTACTGTGTCAGTTCCCACAAGTCAGTGGGACATTCAGTAGAACATATCAGGCCAATAAATGTACATGTTTAATTCTCCAATTAAAAGCATTCTAACCAAACACTGCATGCCCTAACACAAAAGGGAAGGGAAGGGAAGGGAAGGGAAGGGAAGGGAAGGGAAGGGAAGGGAAGGGAAGGGAAGGGAAGGGAAGGGAAGGGAAGGGAAGGGAAGGGAAGGGAAGGGAAGGGAAGGGAAGGGAAGGGAAGGGAAGGGAAGGGAAGGGAAGGGAAGGGAAGGGAAGGGAAGGGAAGGAAAGGAAAGGAAAGGAAAGGAAAGGAAAGGAAAGGAAAGGAAAGGAAAGGAAAGGAAAGGAAAGGAAAGGAAAGGAAAGGAAAGGAAAGGAAAGGAAAGGAAAGGAAAGGAAAGGAAAGGAAAGGAAAGGAAAGGAAAGGAAAGGAAAGGAAAGGAAAGGAAAGGAAAGGAATAAAACAGGTTACAATATCCTCTTATAATATTTTCCTCTGGGAAATCTAAAAGGCTTTAAATTTACACTAAAATAAGACAGCCTGAGTGCATCCAGGAACGTTCCAGCAATGAGTCCAGGAAATTATTTTGTAGCAGTTGCTTTGATCAAAAATTTCTGTACTGGAAGATAATCTCAAATTTCTGATTGCCTTAAACTCACTGTGGTAACATAAGTTACTTTGATAAAATAAATACACAAAGAAAGAAAAATTCCCACCTTGCATTTCAATTCTATTTGAGGAATCTGGCCAAGAGCAAAAAGTATGGTTTTTCTGTGAGCTAACAGAGAAATACCCATCTTTTAAAATGCTGTGATAATATCACAGTATCACAGTATCACAGTATCACAGTATGTTTGAGATTGGAAGGGACCTCAAAAGATCATCTAGTCCAATCCCCCTGCTGGAGCAGGAACGCCTAGGTGAGGTTGCACAGGAATGTGTCCAGGCGGGCTTTGAATGTCTCCAGGGAAGGAGACTCCACAACCTCCCTGGGTAGCCTGTTCCAGTGCTCTGTTACCCTCACTGAGAAGAAGTTCTTTCTCAAATTTAAGTGGAACCTCTTGTGTTCCAGCTTGATCCCATTGCCCCTTGTCCTATCATTGTTTGCCACTGAGAAGAGCCTGACTCCATCCTCGTGGCACTCACCCTTTATATATTTATAAACATTAATAAGGTCACCCCTCAGTCTCCTCTTCTCCAAACTAAAGAGCCCCAGCTCCCTCAGCTTTTCTTCATAAGGGAGATGCTCCACTCCCTTAATCATCTTTGTTGCCCTACGCTGGACCCTCTCCAGCAGTTCCCTGTCCTTCTTGAACTGAGGGGCCCAGAACTGGACACAATATTCCAGATGGGGTCTCACCAGGGCGGAGTAGAGGGGAAGGAGGACCTCTCTCGATCTACTGACCACCCCCCTTGTAATACACCCAAGGATGCCATTAGCCTTCCTGGCCACAAGGGCACAGTGCTGGCTCATGGTCATCCTGTTGTCCAACAGGACCCCCAGGTCCCTTTCCCCTACACTGCTCTCTAATAGGTCATTCCCCAACCTATACTGGAACTTGGGATTGTTCCTGCCCAGATGCAGGACTCTACACTTTCCCTTGTTAAATTTCATCAGGTTATCCCCCGCCCAACTCTCCAGCCTGTCCAGGTCCCGCTGGATGGCAGCACAGCCTTCTGGCGTGTCAGCCACTCCTCCCAGCTTAGTGTCATCAGCAAACTTGCCGATAGTACACTCAATTCCCTCGTCTAAATCATTAATGAATATCAACCAACATTCACATTGAATATTGATTACATTTGCTACATTATCTCAAATGCATGATTAAACAGTGAAAATCATGTCTCAATAAAGACATCCTAGCTGTGTCAACAATTTAAACTTCAGAGAAGTTTGATTTGTGCCGTGTGTGACAATATGCCAAATCATGAGGTTTCCTAAATAACCAAACCTAAGCACTGTAATGAAAGAGAACAAAAAGGAATCATTGGTTCCAGCAAAAGCACTTCAAAAAAAAAAAAAAAAAAAAGATAGATAATACTGTCCTTATACCACTATAAGTACTAGTGGTAACATAGATGGTTTATGTTAACTTTCAGTAGTTTAGAAGTTTGCTAAATCACTGGAAGAGTTCAATAAGCCTTAGTATTGATCGGGAAAAAAAAATAAAAATGTTGCTTTAAGTGCCCCTTGACTGTTCCTTGGACTGAGAAATAAGGTTTATTTGCTTTAGGAGTTTCAATGTTATCTGGTGTCAGGTTCCTGGGATGTTGGAATAGGTTGGTTCAGTGTTTGTGGGGAGACAATTGTAACAGACAAGCAGGCAGTGAGGCAGGTAGAGAGATCTCCGTCTTTTGTATGCCCATAAAAGTATCTTGTGTAGCCATGAGTTTTACCACTGTTATCTTCATCTTTCCCTAGTTTCTCACTTCTTAGTTAAATTCACAAGTTGTATCAATTTCTTCATGTTTGCAGCTTCTATATTTTCCTATGTTTTCACCACATAGCTACTTCAGAGTGATGCTGGTGGTGATAAATAATCCTGCCTGTTAGATATGGCAGGTGAAATGAAAATGTTTCACATAGACTGTAGCTCCTGGAAATGGTCAATAGTTTTATTTTTACATTCAATGTATTTTTGGTATTTCTGGTGGCATTGTTGTAGACAAAGGAACCCTGCCCAGTATGAATACCATACTTTTATCAAGATGAATCTGGAATGCTTCCTAGGTTATACATCTGCTTGCTCCATCTAATTTACATATCAGAAGATATGCTGACCAGTGGATATGGAGAGTAATTATATGTATTACAAGTTGTTAGGCTACTATTTCCACAACTGCCAAAGACTCATCACCACCACCCCCTAAATCTAAATAAGCTTCTGGTTAGCTGGCTGTCAGAAGCAAGTTAGCATGCTTGTGTGCCAGATACAACTAGCTGTACTGTGTTTACATGCTATCATGGACATATTGCAAGACTTGTCACAGGCTAAACATTTTGCCACTGACTAGAGGACGATAGCTTTCATTCTAACATTATATGTTGCAATTAAGATTCTTTATCCTTTTTTAACAATTTCCCTTTTCTTTACTAAATGTTTTTCCTAAGGTATGTTCATCTTGTAAATGAGGTCTGGACACAAGCAGTGGTAAAGACAGACTGAAAACAAATGGGTTCCCTTTAAGGGACATAGTCTCGTCTTATAGTAGCCTCTATCATTGGTTCTCCTGATGGGGCCCAAATATGCAGGAATATTGTCAATACAGGAAAACACCACAATATTTGTTTGTACTGTGCTTCATAAGTGAAGTGGCACGTTGTAGTAAGGCTAGCGCTGGAGAAAGTCACTGAAGTTTTGCTACTGTGAATGTACCTTGATACATACCCAACAACGAAGAGGATAATTGTTGAGTAGTGTAATAACTTGTATCTTAGTTTTCAAGAATTTAAAATCATTTGTCTGAATATCAGCTATCAATTGGTATCTGTCAGTACTCAGGCCAATTACTAAAGACTGAGGTTTCTAATGTTTCCCTGGAGATTCTGATACAAAGGTTGATTCTTTGTTCATCCTCACCTGTCAGGAGTGACGAAACATTAGCCCAGGTCTTTTATACACACATAGAGTAAGTGTATAATCTGGTGTCAGATCCAGAATGGTTTAAAAAAGATTAGCAAGGAACATGCAGTCTTGACTAAGTGGATGTATTGCTCAGCAGTGAACACATTTGAAAGTCAGCCTGTCATTGTGAAGTGGAGAGAAGAACACCTTGGTGCATTCAGTTAAACAAGTACCTGTATATAAACCTTATGGCATCAATCTGAATTTGCACCATACTCCACACTTGCTCAAAGTTCTGCTTGCTACTGACTGAGTAATGTAAAATCAAAATTCTCTGACACAGATTTTCAGAAGTGTCCAACCAGGGCAAGTGCATTATTTTTTAATGGAGATGCACTGGATAATTTTAGCATCAGCAGCTCAGCGGAAGGCATTGCTCCATCTGCTTACCCAGCCAGGTGTTGCATGCTGTCTTCTGAGCAATAGCACACTAAAATTATCCTTAACTGCCCCTTAAAGGACTAGGGAGAAATATGGGATGTCCAGGAAACATGCAGGACATATCTATGTCCATGGTCTTGAAGAGATCAGGGCAAAGTTTATCCCAGATCTGGGTTCAGATGAGAATCTCTCTCCACTTGGTTTGATATAACTTACTGAGATTTCTTTGCTTGTTAAAAGTGCGTGCTCAAAAAAGCATATTTCTGAAGAAAGACTTCCTCAATGATATGTTAATACAGGTACCTAAGCTCATGCTCTAAACTTCAGTAGCCACTTCTGAAAAATAGTCTTTGTCAGAAACATTTATGTGTTTCAAATTAGTAGCTTTGGCTTGTACAAAGAGGATCACAGTAGCAACAGTGACAAAATCCCGTAACTATGACTTCGTATGAAACAGTAGACAATATTCAAAACTTTGACATGGTGGAGCTAGTAAATTTTCATTCATGTTGATTTAGGCTATCATCTGCCTCTATCTGAACATAATGACTTTTCCACAAAAGGCTTATATTAGTTGTTTAGCATTCTATAATTTGTTTCAAATCATATCTTCTCCATAACAGTTGCAAAATATACACAGATACCTAAGGAGAAGCATTTTGTTTGATAATGAAAAATAGTTTAAATACTTAGATTAAAAGAAAAACAGGATAAATTCAACAATGAATTAATTTCTTTCTGTTTATTAACTTCTGCAGTCTCTCAGAAATCAACACAGAGCTCTTGGACCCAAAGTTTTTCAGAAGATCAGAATCCTGATGACATCAGAAAGTAATTGAGATTGCACTCTACAGTAGGTAAAGAACTCCTTTTTTATTGTGTAAATCACCTCTCATGTAATTTTTCTTATTTCATCCTCTCTGTATATTCATGAAGAAATTATGGATCATATCCTCCTATCACTTATACTGGATGATGTGATTGAATATGATGTGAAAGAATATTTGAGGATTCTACACAGGTTTTGGATGAAATGTAGCTATGTAGCTACCATAAAAGTTCTGTAATCCTCAGGTTCAACAAGCTTTTCTAGTTCTTGATTTTACTTATTAAATATGGTCTTTAAAAATACCAAATGTTCAGTGTTCCCATGTGATCTTATATCAGTATGACATCCAGCTTCCAGCATGGAATTTCATTTTAGAAGCTAAGGAAACATAAACTTTAATTTCCTCAGAGAAAATGTCTTTGCATTTGAGTTAACTGAATGTTGGATGTTAGAAGAAATCTATACATTTTACAAGCTACCAATAACGCAGAACTGTGCTTGTAGTAGTGCATGTAACGAGATTTTAGGTATTCTATTAGCTATTCCTATTTATAGATGCTTTATTAACTATAACAAGAGATTATTAAATGTACTACCTACAGTACTTGAGAACTATCCAATATGAGTAACTGTATTCATTATTCTTTGAATTGTGCAATATTAAGCTAAAAATACTAACATTTAAGTCTAGAATAGGAATTTGATTTAATAGGTGCCAAATACATTTTAATGGCTAAATGCCTACAGTTGGAGGAAGGGTTTTTTTCAGACTTTACAGATTTGTTTTATTCTTCAATAAATAAAATGAAATAAAATTTAAAACATAAGTAGCTACAAAAATTAGATAAAATGTTGCAGTACTGTTTTTTGTGACCCATTCTGTCCTGTGACTATATCCCAGATGCAACTTACTATGAACTACCTTACCATAGTTTTTTCTTTTATTTTTTCTTTACAGTAGTTCACAGGACTTAATAAGATTTAATGGAATTTATTCCTATGTTCCATCATAAAGTTCCATAAATCCTCTTTAAAAAAACCCCACAGTGTTACCCATTTATTAAGTATGGTCTCTGTATGGTTCTAGAAATATTTCTCCTTGTTTTTGGGAGAGTAAAGTGGCCTACTATCCATATTGTGATAAGAAACTGAATTTTATTGAACCTTTACAGGGTATGTGCATTAGTCCAAATAACTAAAGAGCTGTAAAGACTGCTGATGACTTATTAAGTGATTGTTTGGAATATGTGCAAAAGAAAGTAGTTGTACCAGAATTTTTTTTTTTCATGACAATAATATCAAAAATGTAATGTTTATTTTAGTATAAAGTGATCAGTATGCATTACAGATGTAAAATGTTTGTTTTTAAAAACATGTATTTACAGGTATACGATGTCCTAAGAACAAGAAGGGCTGAGACTATTCTGCAGGTGCAGTCTATAACAGGAATTACCTTTCCTCATTCTCCACTTCTTTATCAAATCTTTGCAGTATCTCAATTCATATTAAGTATCAGTTCTGTCTAAGGTATATAGTACACTTTTACAGATATATATACACCAGCTTCTTCAATGAAAAAAATGTAAGATATGATCATTTAAGAGAATACAATACTTCAATTCTAGTATTTTAATGGTGTCAAAATGCTAACAAACATCTGGAAGAACAGATGAGAAGAGAAATGGTGAGCTTTGTTACAAGTAGCACACTAACACATGATTAGGTTGCAATGGTTATAACTTATCAAAACTGTTGTAAGAAATATTTTGTTTAGCATTCATTAAAAACTGCTAATATACTTGTGTACTATATTTTTATGCAAAAAAGCAAACAATTTAGTGTATTCATGTGAAAAGAAATTTTACATGAATCTTATTTTTAATCTGTATGGGAACATTTTTAACACAAATTCCATATTTTAATAATACTATCCCAACTCTATTTTTTAAACTCTTTTTGTCACTGTTTTGTAACAGAAACACTGTAAATATTATAGATGTGGTAAACTATTATACTTGTTTTCTTATAAATGAAATGATCTGTGCCAACACTGACAAAATGAATTAATGTGTTACTAAGGCAACAGTCACATTATATGCTTTCTCTTTCACAGTATGCGGTAGAGCATATGGTTTACTCTTAATGGAACACTGGCTTCTCATTAACATACCAGTAGCAATGTCAGAACTTACAAACCAGCATAACAGGGAAATGGAAAAACTTATAAATTAGACGCTTTCAGTATTATTGAGTAGGAAATGACTGATGTTGCAAGGTACAATATTTAGCTAATACAGTGCCCTTTTGTGCATCTTTCTTCTCCAAAAAGAAAAAAAACACAAACAAATAAACAAACAAAACTTTTTCTTGTTATAAATACAAATATTGAAGTGTATTTCTTTTTTCTACTTTAAAATGATTGACATTCTTATAATTTTAAACCATCTTTCAGTATTTTTCTTTCTCACACTGTGTTTTATATAAGCTTTTCTCTAGAACATATTAATACAAATAACATTATGGGGAAAATAAAAAGTGCTCACTTCTATAAATGGATTATCCCTTCAGTAGGTACATTGAAACAAACAGGAATTATAAAATGAACCACATAGCTTCCTTGGCCATACAGGATCATGCAGAAAAAATGGATACACAAGACACTGTGTCATCCTGTGGGAACAAAATAGTGTATCAGATCTTCATTGGAGTTGTTTGGTGTTGTCTGCCATGTTGAAGCCAGTTTCCCTAACTGCAAAAGTTATAAGTGGTTTATGACCACTGAAGTATTTTGTCTTTTTTACCTAGTGTGTCTCAGAAATGTCTGTGGCAGCACAGAATTATGTCATAAGTGCATGTTGTAAGAATGGATTATCTGAATGTTTCTTATTTTTTGCTTTTAGAAAGAAATTGTGTGTGAATTCTGAGTGTGAGTGAATACGGTAGCAACAGAATAAAAGCTGTATGTGTGAGATTAGTATTTCAAATTTAAAAATTCATAACAACTATTCTTTCTCTGGAAGTAAAAAAATAAAAATATTGTAGTAACTAAAAAACAAAAGGCAATTATGCTGCATTTCCTTCACTTCAGTACTCTTATCTTGACATCTCAACATAGCAACGATTCAGTCGGATGACCTGCTTGTATGTGGTTGTCTGCTATCCAAGTCACTACATGGGTAAAACCTGAACTGTCTAAGACTGAGTCAGCCCAAAATTTTGTGAGAACTGAAATCTGGAACTGAAATTTCAAACACTTGATGCCGCAAACTGTTCGATATTGAGACCCTTGCTATGCTGCAAAACATACCAAGGAAGAAAAAGAGCCACATCTGAATGGAATCAGCATGACTGCAGTGCTTTTACCAACAGTGAAATTCTGATTTCAAAAGTAGTCCTATGTGATCCAGCAAAATTATACTAACACTACAGAGCATAAGGAAGATCACCACGATCTTGTTCTCTACATTATTTTACTTTATATCTCTTTATATCTATAGGTGGTTTTAGAAGTTTAAGATTGTTCTGCAGTAGTCAGGGCATGAGAATTACTTGATTTTTAAAATCTAAATGCCGTTGAATGTTTATGGTGATGCAAGACAGCAAGTTTATTCAGCTGAGTCTGCTGAGGATTTTCTTCCAATTCATTCTCAAATTTTTAATGCCCGCTTTCCATCCATTCTTATTCCTTTTTTTTTTTTTTTTTAATGTGACAAAAAGTTTTCACCACGGTTATTGAGGTTTCTAAAACTACCAGTTAAGGACTGTGTATTAAGAACTAAGCCAGATCCATCTGCACTCCTTAAGGTTTTTAGCAAACAGTAGCAACATCCACCACAGGCCGAGGGCAGTGAGCGAGCAGCGCTTACAGCAAAGACTCTGAAGTCAAAAAGCAAGAAGTGTTTACACCCAGGTGTTGGGGGGCGGTGTCTGTGTGTGTGTGTAAATAAACACAGTAAGGCATACTTCATTTGTGGAATCCTATTCTTTCATTGAAAGGAAGTCATCAACAAGAAAGTGTAATTATCAGACTAGCTTAGCTTCTCTTTTTTTCTAACTGTATTGTGTATCCGCACCTGAGTGAACCCTTATCTCACCTCATCGAGGATATCTAAGCTGAGTATCAGTTTAACTTCAATAACACAAACTGTTACTGCAATTAGTTCTATACTAATTCAGCAGTGATGTTTGTCCTGTATATTTTTTTACTAACTAGAGGTAGTACATCCATATCATTTGTAGAACATATACAGGGTAGGGAGGAGGAAGCTTTGCAAACTCCCTTAACTTTACGAAACACAGAGATAATTGCCCTGAGCACAAATTGCTTGTTAACTCTCTATTCTTTGACAATCAACCTCCGCTAAAGAAGTATTCATTTTTACCATTCACCTTTGCACTTCAGCATTATAAGAAGCATATTGAAGAGTAGCACTGCTAACTCTTGCCACTCCAATAAAAATAAAATGCAAAGGGCTGTTTATTATTTAGATGTAGACTGTGTCATTACTTGATCTGGTCACTCCCTCATTGGCCTATACTGCTTCTACAGGGAGAAATCAGTGTTTATGAAGACATCATGTAGTCATTTGTAGTTACTTTACCATACAGTAGATGGTAATGTCTCTGAATGAAGTTCCTGACTGAAAAAGATGATTAAAACATCGCTCTGACCCCAGTTGCTGCCAGCTCTATGTAGCCACCATGCTGCCAGTATCTTTGTTTTGTTTAGACAAAGAAACTCTATGTTGTACTAACAATAACATTGAAAACAGTTGCTGAAATAAGCGTTTGGTCCAAACTGGAGGGATACATCACTCTTAATTCCGGTGAGGCTTATGTACTATAACATTTTTTTTTTATTATTATTATTATTATTATTTTTTTTCCCCAGGAAAAGCATTATTTCATTGCATTCCATTGGTGTTAAGACTTTAAGACTCAGCCTAGGCACCATGCAATTCTAGATAACCTCTTCAAGTGAGAAAATTAATTAGAGAGCAAAGGAAGCCAGCATGCTTATCATTTGATCAGGTCATTGACATAAGTGCTTCACACTTTTTTAAAGCAAAAAGCTGCCTTGTACACCTGCTCAGAGGTCTCATCAATTTTATCCGAGCAACACCAGTTCTTTTAAGCTTGTCCAAGGAAAAAGGTGGCAATTGTGATGTGGAGGCAAAAAGAAAGAAAGCTGTGTTGCAAGCTCTTTATCTTGATCTGACTGTTTGTTTTTGCACTGATGTATGTAACAAAACAAAGAGGATTTAATCGTGGCAAACAGGAGCCTATTGGCACCCAAAGAGATCTCATTTTCTCTCTTACAAGTCTTTTTCGTTTCAGGTTGCAACGTCTTCTTTTCAGCCTATCCACAAGACTGAGTTTCTTACCTGGGGCTCAAACTTGTGAGGCATGAAGCTCTTTTGTTTTGACAGGTGCTCTTTGCTACCCATCAACCTAGCATTAGTGGTGCTAATACACAGGACAGACTTCAAATATGCTAATGATTGTAGTTACCAAAATTCTGTCCGTAATGACTTTTATTAGCTTACTTCACTGTTAGTTCTTAGGATAAAGTGGTAAAAACAAATTACACCAACAGAAGACTGAGAAAGTTTGTTGCTTGTTATATATTTCATTAATTTCTTCAGCTTCTAGAAAACCTCTAGAGTAAAGGGAATATCATAAAATAGTATGTAAGAACCAGATTATAGCCTCTTGCATAGTATGGCTGCATGAAATGTGTTTCAAACATGAAAGGTGCAGAGGAAACCTATAATGGACCTTTAATTAATGGCTTCCCAGGTCTCCCAGAAATGAACATCCTTTTTTTTCTGTTGACCAGCTGCCATGAATGCTGCCATGACCAGAATATTACCTTAACTGGTAACCCAGAAGGTCATTATACTATCAACAATAAATAATAACATATTGTTTGAGATGAAAACGTGGACATTTAGGCATTTGAGTTGCAAAGGCGATTGCCTTGCCTTGCCTTCCCGTCCCAGGACCCTCCGTTATGGAGGCACGTCACAGATACATCACAGATACCGTTAGATGACTAAATTCTAGATATCCGTTTTCTCAATTAACTAGCATGGAGCTGATGCACATGTTGTCCTGTGGTTTAGAAGGAATTTTCAGGGCTCCAACTGTGGTTAAAAAGCCTGAAGAAGCAAAGAATATTGGGTATGGACAAAAGGTAGGGGAAAAGATGGAAAATTCACCAATTTTTTGTAATGTTTTTAATGTTTTATAATGTTTTAGGTTTTTTTTTAATTAATGGATAGAAATTACATGCACAGTATAATGTAGTAAAATCATTAGTAAACAGTAATTCAATTGTAATTTATTTCACTACTCTAGTGATCTCAATCCAGTTTTAGAAGAACATTTTTCGCAGTGGATTGACTTTGTTTTCTATGCTTGTCTTGGTAGTTTGGGAAAAAAAAGAAAATCAGAACAGTGGAACCTTGTAGAAACAAGAATGTATAACATCACTGGAAGCTGTTCAGATCTTATTTTATCTGAACTGTCTATGAGAGGCCAACCATTCTAGTAACTTGAACTTGATAACTTCAAAGGTTTTTATTTTCCTCACCTCTAATTTTATCCTACAAGTGAACATTGGGAAAAGTAGAGATTTCAGTGTCCCTCTAAGGCACTGGCTAGAAAGGTCTGTCTATCCTGTCATCTCTATTTCAAATAGATATGTGTTCTGGTTTCGTTAAAAAACAAGTGAATTTGCCTGTCAGCTAAAGCCTTCATATTAGCTGCATTTTCCTGGAGAACCAGACACGTTTTGGTAAACATAGCAATGAAATGCGAAGTTATTGACAAGCATGGATGGGCATCTCGCGAGAGGGGCAACGAGAAACAGGTGACCAAGAAACTGACCAACTGTGTATAACATCCCATTCACATGAATACTTTATATAAAAGTGGGAGATCACAAGGATCTTGTCCCTTTCCTTCTCTTTTCCCTTTAGCTTATGGTCGACATTAGGAGAGGACCTTGCTGGTCGTCCCTGTGAACTGAGGCCTAATGACAGCCTGAATCCAGCTCCAGTTGGCTGCAGAGTCCAATCCAGGACTTTGGGTGCCGGCTCTGTAGTTGCTGAGACTTTCAAGATTGGTTTTGTATATTTTGTATTATTTTCTCTATTCTTATTAGTAGCATTGGTAAAACATTTTTAATTTTTCCAACTCTCTCCTTTCTGTCCTTCTTTTCCTCCCTGTCCTTAGTGGGAACGGGGGAGATGGAGAGGGAAACAGGGGAAAGGGTGGGGAGAGGAGGTAAACTATACATCTGCCAGGGTTTTATTGTCACCCCGCAATCTAAACCCTCGACACTATGACAGAGTATATCTTTTTTAATCTTGTCACTTTGAATAAACTTATTTGACTGCTATGATCAAGACAATCTTACAAAATCTATGCCAACCTAAAACCAGAGTGCAGTACCACTTGTCAGAAATTGTAGGTTTTTAGGTCTCAACTTCCTTTTTGCATAAAAGCAAACTGATTTTTTTACAGCTAAGTGTGTTAACCTCTGTATTTTTTTTTTCTAGAAGGTACACTTGATAATTAAAAACATAATTCTGCATACATAACTGTTTGGATGAAAAATATTTGATCAGTCTTATTTACAGCTTCCAAGAGCTACATTCAAACAGAGTCTGCTACTACTAGAAAGGGTCATTATTAAGACTGTGAAACGTGGAAGGGAAATTTTGACCCAGACCACCAACACACTTCTTACTCACGGCTGAACTTTTAGGAGATATTTTAACTTAGTACTGGCAGGTGCTTATCTTTCAAGGTTTCATCCTGATGTTCTGTGCTTGCTTCCATTAGATACTATGGAAAGCTCAAGAGCTGAATTAATCCTGCTGATATCTGACCTGTGATTCTGAAGCCTAGTCATCAATGATCTATTGCTTTTTAGTACACTCATCAGCTTCTCTCAGTGAGCTGGACAGGAAGCAGAGAGGAAAGCCTTCCAATGTTGCCCTAGTTCTGTTGCTTTCAGATGGCTATATTTAAAGCCATAGTTCTTGGTAACATTATACAGACAGATGGACCTAAAGTCTTGCAATCCACATTAAAATTTACATGAAAACATATAAAAGGAGCAGTAAAGATACGTGCAACAACTTGCTAAAAGTCAGTAGAGAGGGACTGGCTTACTAGGTGTTTTGGTAAATGTCTGGAGTGCAGTGGAATATGCCTCAGTGTGTCTCCATTAAGCCTGGGATCACTGAAGTACCTCAATAGGTTTTAGCTCCGACTAGATCTACTGTTGGTGAACTTTTCCTGGCTGTTACATTGGTCACTAAATCAGATTTTGGACAGGACTACAAAGACCAAGAACTAGTTGAAAAATAGTCCAATGTTTAACAATAAACATGGTGGTTTGGGGTTTGTTTGTTTGTTTGTTGGGTTTGTTGGTTGTTTGTTGTTGTTGTTTCTTTTCTTTTCTTTTCTTTTCTTTTCTTTTCTTTTCTTTTCTTTTCTTTTCTTTTCTTTTCTTTTCTTTTCTTTTCTTTTCTTTTCTTTTCTCTTTTCTTTTCTTTTCTTTTCTTCTTTTTTTTCTTTCTTCCTTTCCTTTCCTTTCCTTTCCTTTCCTTTCCTTTCCTTTCCTTTCCTTTCCTTTCCTTTCCTTTCCTTTCCTTTCCTTTCCTTTCCTTTCCTTTCCTTTCCTTTCCTTTCCTTTCCTTTCCTTTCCTTTCCTTTCCTTTCATTGTTGCTTGTGGGGTTTTTTGTTGTTTGTGTGTCTGGGTTTTTTTGTTTTGTTTTTGTGTGTGTGTGTTGGGGATTTTTTTGTTTTAGTTTTGGTTTTTTTTTACAACATTTAAGCTTTTGGATGCAAGTGTTGTCAGGTTGGGGGATGTCTGGAGGTAAAGCTGCATTTCTTTGTAGGAAGTGAGGATCAAAATCAGCAAGTTTAAGTTTTATTCCACCATGTGGAATGTTTCACTTTTTCATTTCCTCCTCTAATCAATTCTGAAACAGAAACATAAGGACAGAAGAAGTACATCAAAAGGAACTTAATACCTGAAGTTTGTGGAAACAAGTTTTCTGTAGGTCTTATATAAAACAGCTTCCCACTCCCTGACTGGCTTACTAGGAATAACTTCTGTGACTGCTGACCTGACCCTGTACTCTACACAGTCTCCAAGGGTACAAGTTTTCTGACAGCAGCTCATTCTTTAGCAAGATTTCCTGGCTGGAAACTGAAGTTAGGCATCTTTTACTAGAAATAAGGTGTATGTTTTAAATACTGAGACCTCTCAATCACTAAGTAAAATTTGCTAAGTAATGCAACAGACCCTTTAATATTTGATGTATTTAATTAAAGATTTGAGTTTTTTCTGCAATTTCTAATCCAAAGTTCTAGGTCTTGATAGTGAAGATAACTAGGATGAGATTCTACAGTCTATCCTGTGTAAGAATTTAGAGTGGCTATACACATAATTTCTCCTGGATTAAAAAAATCAGTTGCCTCTGTAAGTCTCATCCTGGTCCCTTAGTACTGTTCATTTCCAGATTTGTGGCAACCACATCAGAGAGAATCTACCACTCTTGTCTTTGTGCCTCCTGCATACTACCTCCTTTCTGTTCTGTCTTAACCCAGGCTGACACAGTGCTTTCCTTGGAGTCTCTTCACAGGAGGTTTGTCCTAGTTGCTTCCAGCTTTTTTAGTGTGCTACAAAATATTTAGTTTGATTAGTCTAGTTATAAATATTTGCTCCTTTGGGGGAGTGTTGTATTCAGCCCATATTTTACTTGGAAAAACACACTCAATGTGTGAATCTATCACGTATCTTTTGCAGTGGTAACATTGTAGTAATTTACATGAGATTGAAAAATCCACCTTGATTTCAAGTCTAACCAATGTTTTCCTACTTTCACACTTCAGCTTTTATTTCTAGGGACTGCTGTCACAAGACCTGTAACTGTAAGCTATAAATGCTCTAAGCAGTGGAGAGTCATCTTGGCAGCAAATTTTACCTGCAGATAATTGTAGAAGCTAAAATGAGAAGTTTTGCGACTGATGAAGCATCCTGCTGAAGGAAGGCATCTTTTTTCCCTGTATTCCTGAAGAAAAATGAACTTTCAAGAATTCCACAAATAGGGAGAGATACAGAGAAAGCATTGCATTTAGGATGTGTGTTCTTTCCCCAGTGATTTGTAATCTCTCTGTTTTATTATGTAAAAACCAGGTCTTATTTTAAAAAGTGAGGACAAAACTTGTGCTACTGGGAAGTTTGATCATATCATTGATTTGGCTCTTAAAGGCTCAAATTATAAGCCAGAGACCTCACTTTTCAGGAAGATTCTAGAAGTTTGACAATGGGAGTTCGGATTTACTCCTGAGATAGGAAGTTGAACGGCAAGGTTCAGCTCTCATGAGGGAACCTAAAGGCAAGCCAAGAAGCTAGAAACCTAAAGGGCAGTGCTCAGGCTTCCCATTGGCTCCAGAGACTCCAAATATTCAGGCATTCAGTGGTTGGATTCCATCATGATAATCAGATGACTGGCCAGTAGGGGTGCAGAGCTAAAACTGATCCTGCTTTTACCTCACGGTTATGTGTCACCTGCCCTCATTCATTTAAATGGAGGTAATAACTGAAGAATAATTCTACGAAAAGTCATAGGCAAGAAGAATTGAAGAGAAAAAAATAGATTCTCAGATGTCTTTAAGTCTTAATTCTCTGGTTTTTGAACTGCAGACAGAAATGTAGGTAAAACCGTTGCATGCTCAGAGAGCCTGGTCTCTATTGTATCTTTCACCATGTCTGTGTGCAGTACAGTATATTTTGCACTAAATATAGCTTTTTAGAGGGCATAGTTTAGGAGAGCTTCTTGCAGGATGTAGCATAGAGGGCTTACTAAAGCTCAAAGCACAAGCTTTAGTAAATTACAGGTTGGAAGTTAGGGAAGATGAGGAGACCTGTTACAGAAATCATTGTACAGTAGAAAGACCAATTAATACTATAAAAATTATTGGCAGCCCCAAGCAGCTAGGTTGTGCTGCTGTTGTTAGGATAAGAAATGTATTCTGAGTTCTGGTTTGTTACAAAGATCACGCACTTTTTTATTTCCCTTTCCACTGTAGATAACAAAAAGGTAAGAACATCCTTGTTCATAATTCCATGTGTTTTTCCAATTGTTGATTTATCCTCAGTTCTTTCATTTTTGACAGCATTACACTACTTTTACTTTATTTAGTCTATTTCTATGACGAATAAAATAACACCATATTGAAATCTTGCTTCCTGGTCTCCTGATGATCTCTACACTAGTTTGTTCTCAGTCCCTTGTGTTTGTTTTCAATCACAGTGCCCATATATTTTGCCTTCTGACTGGTTTTGCATGTTTTGAGCAAAGGCATCCATAACTTCTGTTTTCTGTTTGAGTAGAGGAATGAAGGCTTTGTGCCTACATGGGCACTAGCATGTTTCAAGAAAATTTTATACTTTCTATCTTACAACAGCAATTTCATCACAGTTTTTAGTGCTGCCTAATTTGATATCCCCTGGGGTTTTTTTCATATTCTGGCTTGTTTATAATAACACACATGTACAACTCCTGTCCTTACCTCACTAGAAAGGTAAAATTTGAGCTCAATTTTTCTTTCCTTAATTTAGCTGTCTAAAACCTCACCACGAACTGAAGGAATAAATAAGAAATCTTAATCTAGAAGATGTTTTAACCATGCCTAAAGGGGCTTCTGTGCCAGAGTCTGACTGTCTTGCAAAGAGCTTCCTGCAATGTTTGTAAAACCCTATTTTCTATTGTTTCCCATTTCATTTGCAAGAGATTTATTCATAATCTCATATGCTGTGGCATATGAAAAATGCAAGTTTGACAACAGATACTGGTAACAAGGGCTTTTTTTTTCTTCAATTGTTTTTTTGGCAGGAAGTGATGATGGAGACAGGACCAAAAAAAAAAAAAAAAAAGCTGCAAACACCAGATCTATATAATGAATCCTTTAAACCAAAACACATGAAATTTAGCTCCCTGGGTGCTGAGACAACATATATGTGACTAGTTACTATGATTCACAAAGACCCATCTTGCCATTTAAGTACACTTTCAGCTACAACAGCTGTTTTGATTCATAATCTGTGATACAGCAAGGTTTATTTTAAAATACCAAGCAGGGGACAGGGCATTCAAACATCAATTACTTAACCAAGAGGATTCAAAACCTAAAGTGCTTGAAACTGAAATGAAACACATGGCAAATATTTTGCTTCCTGTCACACAAGGGATCCAATCCTGCAAGCTGTGTGAATGCAAAGCTTCAGTTTGTCTGCAGTCAACAGGTGAAATTCTGACATTATTGTAATCAACCAAAATCTTTCGTTCACCTTCCACAGGATGATTTGACCACAGGGTTGTTCTCTGAGCAGGGGAGGGTAACGTCTCAGAGTCTTTAAATTTTTGTCGTTTTAAGTTGGATTCCCTACAGGTTTGTAAATACAAAATCATTTAATGCTATTCTTTGGAGGTGCTGGAAGAATGACAAACAATGCCATACCTTCAGTCTCCTGGAAGGAGTGTTTGAATACCTGCATTTGGCTCTTGCGACTCTAATTGGAGCCAGGCCACTTCACATCAGCACGTCTCTGAGAATTTGCATTCAGTCTTTCATGAAACTTAATTGCAGACTATATATGGCAGACTAAAAGCAAAAACAGAAACAAAAACACCCCCCCCCCCAACAAAACAAAACAAAACAAAACAAAACAAAACAAAACAAAACAAAACACTAATAAAACAATGTTTAGACATATATGGACAGACATGTATCCCTATATCCCGCCCCCTATATATGCTTATCAGAAAGGAAAATACTGGCCA
The DNA here is from genome assembly GCF_037038585.1 of Patagioenas fasciata. Lineage (NCBI taxonomy): Eukaryota > Metazoa > Chordata > Aves > Columbiformes > Columbidae > Patagioenas > Patagioenas fasciata. The sequence continues at coordinate 41,189,504 of NC_092524.1, forward strand.
GTAACTATTAGTCTCTTCCTGTATTTGGTCAGCACAAGTCCTGATCTGCCAACCCAAGCAAATAAGTCACCAGTCATGCAGGATGCAGGACCCTTTCACCATGCCTTGGATCACTCACAGGTGAGGATTGTCTGGACAAATTATTTGCAGGGTCGGGTTCAGACAACACCTGGAATTGTCAAAGCCTTCAGACATACAAATGGTTGAAATAAACGTGTATGTGGCACTCAAATTATTTTGTTAATGGTGCCATCTCCTGGTAGCAATTTGCTAGACTAATCTTTGGCTTCACAAACTTGTTAAATACTTATACTTTCTATTTTAATACTAAAACACTGAAAAGAGGTAAGCAAATTAGATTGCTTTGTCTGCTAATTTTGTTTTTATTGTTTCATAAGGTTTATTCAAATAGGAAACAAGCTCTTATAAAACAATGTGCATTTTGGAACGTAACTTGAAAGATGTAGACCCAGTGTTTTTTGAGAAGATCACATTTTTTCCCACTCAAGTTCGTATCTTTTATTTCTTTCAGAAGTACCAAACTATATAAAACTGAGTAAAGGTAGATGATACTCATAGAAGGTAATAGGTCTACATAGCAGTGCAGATCCTAAATGACTCCATTTTGGGGAAAGCAATAGTGCAGTTCACAGTGGGTTCAAGAATGTTTGACAAACGAACAAAGGAACTGTACACCGGAAGAGACTGATAGTTCGCCTAAGAAGAGACATCTTCAAATTTTGAACGGGACTACTAATGTCTGAATGCCATGTTCAGAGCCCTGCAATGCTCCACTTTTCAGGAGAAAAAAGTGCTGTTGGATTTGAAAATACTAAGACATCATAGTGGAACAAGTGAAATATTCAAGTGATGGATCTAATTACCTGACATTACACTGAGGAAGAATGTTTTCCTGAGCTAATCAAATAATTTCTTTCACTGATACAACAGGATAAGCACCTTTTTATTGTGGCAAAGATATTGTAAATTCATTTTCTGGAGCTCTGATTCTGTTTCTGCTCTGGTTCTGCCATAGACTTTGTTGTTGCTGTGAAAAAAGCTGCTTGGTTGATACACATCTCAGTGCTCTTTATCCAAAGAAAGAACTTGTAGCAGGATTAATGGTAGTTTGTCCTTCACAAGATTTCTGTAAAGATCAATAAAATAAAATTTGCAATGTGCTTGTTCAGAACCATCCAGTAGTTAATCTAACTTGTAATACTACTCCTGTAAATAGGTAGACTTCTTAGTAATGCTGAATTTGGCTTTAACTGTGCTTAGATTTGATATACAAATTTCTGTAGGATAATAGGGCAACTACCTTTTCAGAAACATACATAGTCTCTTGAATGTATGGATAAACTTCACTTACAATCAGGAATAACATGCATTCAGTGTAAGGATTTTGCTGCTGTAGATTACATTTTGATGCAATATTTGTTGTTCTTCACATTGTTATACTTGGAAACCAGCACCAAAGTTAATCTACTTTGCACTTGAACAATGTTATCGTACTCCAAAGTTTAATCAGCCAACACCTCTGTCTTTTCTGAAGTGAACCTCTTTGACTGGAGGAAAGTAGTTTTGTATTTTCATTTGTCACCTGTTTGCCTATATTTTTTGACACTCATCCTGTTGCTCTGTAGCATCTTCTCAGTCTTCCCAGTAAAGACAAAGACATGCAAAGGTAATCCATTAACAAACTGCCACTTCAGAACTGCAGCTGTTTTGCCCTTACAAATGTGAAGATCCTCTAGCAGAAAGGCTTTGTTGGAAGTAGGTCTTATTCAATAAATACATAAAGGAGCCCAACCATCACCAGTTTTGGGACATCTCGCAAAAGAATCACAGAGGAAGACATTGCAGGGGAAGAGACCATTTCTATTAACATATGATGCCTGATGTGCAGATAAGCTGAAACGGTAGCAAGGAAAATAGGGAAAATGTTTCCATAAATAGTAGGTGGACTACAACACAACAATTTGGAAGGGAATGAAGGATTGAACAGCACATCTACTGGCAAAGGTCACATTATGTAAATGGCAGAGTATTTACTTGTGGAACTCTAATGGTGAACAGATGTGAACTACACACTATGATGCTCAGTGGTGTTGGGTATCTAGTTGTTTGTGGAAAAAACTTAGCTGAAGGTAGACTTTAAAAACACAGAATTAGGAGGAGGTGACAGTCAAAATGGTGAATATCAAAGCAAACTGACATAGTTTTCAATATATGTTAGACGCCAAATACTGAACAGTTTGAAAGCAAAATAGTGGTGGGACCAAACAGGGGGAATACCAAGAAGTAAGCAGGAGAAAAAAGTTTAAGAGCAATAATGAGTTCATATCAATTTTTAGGTTGTTTTGTATCTTACCTTTCTTTTTTTATCCCCAAGTGTCTCTCATTACAGTTGAGCTGTGGTTTTAACTATTTTTTCCACTATGCAGCCTGTATTGAGAGAAAAATCACTTAAATGGAGAGAAAAAGAATACTGCATTTGGCTTCTGAGGATGTAAGTAAACCAGATTATTTTTTACTCCCGTGAGTACATTTTTTCTTTGACCAACTCTACCAAAGAACTTTCGGCATCTTATTTATATTCAAATCATTTAACTTTTTTTATGCAAGCTAACCTTTTTACTTCACATAAACTCTTTGCCCCATATGTTGATTATCAGTTAAAGGGTTAATAGTTTCAATGAATATATTTTAGTTCTATGTCTTCTTGACTAATGCTTTTAGACTGAAAGTGGGGCATTCAGCACTCTTTTTATGCAGCATTATTTTAAAATTTATCTGGAAGGGGTTGTCTGTAAGTAACTTGGCAGCACTGCACTGTGAACTCCACTGCCTAGAAGCTGCCAGTAGTACAGTGTTGATTCCTGGCTGATGGGCATCTGCTTCTACATTTAAAAGTAAGTTCTTGCTTTATTGTGGGAACTGAAGGCACAGGGGAACCTTATTGTTCCAAAACTCAGAGTAATTAGCAACAGTGGTGGAAACTCTGAAACATTCTAACATTAGACAGGAGATGACTTAGTACCTATCTTATAATGAATTATTGTGTTTTCACGTGAAGAATGTCATAGGAAACTGGCATATTACATACTTTGTATAAGACTACAGCTTTGCAAAACCAGTACGATCACTGATCAATTTGCAACAAGCCTCAGGCCTTGAGCATCCCAGTTAATGAACTCATTTATGCATATATCGAAGATGGCCAGTAGGTGGCAAGGTCCACAAATCCACAAAGCTTTTACTGTGTCTGGAGACTACAAATTGTATGAGAACTACTTAGCAGTAAGCCTGAAAGGACTGCAACAGGAAAAGATGACATTTCCTATTGAATTTAAGCATTTTCAGTTTTCTTGAAGGATGATTCCTTATTTAACATTACAGCTTAATGCTAAAGTCTGCACGGAGTTGGAGATAAGAGGTAATACGTATCTTAAAAAAAAAAAAAAGTATGAAAATATTTTAGGAAAGGAGTAAAATCACGCAGCCTCTTACTTCACAGTTGCCATGCAAATCAGACAACACAAGGTCTGGTTACTCGATAGCTCAGAAAACTGGCATTACCCTGGTATTTTTGTCTCTGATCACCGGTTTGAGTTCTATCCAGGACAGGAATAGCTATCCGCTTGACTTAAAAGAAATAGCTTTGGTGATTTCAGGCTAATGCAGGATTGTCCACATAATAAAATTATCACAGCTACTTGGCAAAGTGATTTGAAAAGGGAGGCCAAGGCTTTGAACAGTGAAGTTGTGCTACTTATGTGAATTTGGTTAAAAGTGATATTATTGTCTGTATCTAGTCATGCTTGTGTACCTATTTCTGTATGAGCAGGAATTTAAGCCCTATAGTTGGATTCGCCATGGATAGCTAGTGCCTCTTATGAGGATTTCAAGAGCCGTGCCTTTACTCAGCAGCTAGCATGTGAACACCACGATCTCTGAGACAGCTGTGGTTGTAGTTGCAGAAAGTCTGTGTATTTATAAGTCCTTTAAATGTCTGGCATAAAGATTTCTTTGTAAATGGATTGTAATTCCCACTTCACACACACAGAGGCCTTTGCCTCCCACAGGACATCTCATCTAAAGATGCATATTCTTTGAATGGATCCAAGCTGACCTGGAAGGGTGAGAAAACATCACCTAGTACACCTGCCTTTTCTTTGCTTTGCGTTCCAGATTACTGCTTTATGTTCCCAAGTCATTCATTTACTTTCTTTGTCAGTTTGCCATGTACAAATGGAGTTAAATATAGAAACTTAATGAGGGGGTCAGTGAGAATATTGTACATTCCTGCATATTTTTGAATGTTGTATTCCAAGCGTCATTAATTCCATAAGAAAACTAAGACGTAAGTCAGGATAATGTCTGGCTGTGAAGGTACTCTTTTTTTGGAGATTGTTTTTGAGAATGTTTGGGTTGTCCATTGTTTTTTGGGGGATTTTGTTCGTTTGTTTGGTTTTGGCTTTTTGTTTTTTAATATTAGCTTGTTTTGAGCAGCTGTGAAGCATGAACAGTGGTATTTGCTGACCCTCTCACAGACAGGCAGCTAATATTCATAAATTTTTAGAAAAGGTAAAAGTATTAGGCATCTCAACAGAAAAGCTGCAAAAAGGGAAACATAATTCTGGATATCTAGAAGTTTTGTTTTGTGCACCTTGCAATTTCTAAGTATGGATTAATCATCCCAATCCTACACCTTTCTCTTTGAATTTTCTGAAATGTTGTAACCTTGAAAACCAACAGTCCATGAAATTTTCCCTTGATGTTCTACTGATTTCTGAGAATGACAAGGTGTACTTCAATTTTAAATGCATAGTACTATCTGATGATGCTTTGTTTAACAGGAACTCTTCCCACTTTCCATTAACATATACGCATATACATACATACGCATTTTTTAAGCGAGGGAGGCTGTTTTCAGGCCACAATGAATACAAAAACAGCCTTTATCAGACTCAAGGTAGTTAATCTTGAATTGGCCCATTTTCTGGATGGAACTTTGATGTACAAAACTTCCCATTAGGATTAAAGTAAAGTTGAGTTCAGCCCAGGAACATAAAAAGTGCTTCTTAATAAAAGCTCCTTATTTGCCTATGAAAGACTGCAGTCATTATTTTTCTGCTAGCAGGTCTCATTTTGCCTGTTAGAGGTTTCCAGTGTGGATCTGTGAGCCAAATACCTACTCTAACTTTTCTCTTTCTGTCATGCATATTCTTGGTTGTACAGGCTTTTGAACATACTTCCTTTTGACAGAATAATGCCTGTGGATATATACATTTTACATGAACATGTGTATTTAACATCACCTTAATTATTGTTTTTATTAAGATTTCTATTTATAACACCTGCAGCGATAATCTCTAGTGAGCACAGGTCAAGATACAATGCCACAAGCAAGAGTGGCAGGGTTAGAAATCTCAGCAGTCCTTCATTACTTACTGAGAACTTTAAATTCTATTTCAGAAGAAATCTGGAAGTCTAAAACACCTAGAAATAATCAGAGATTCAGTCTTGCAAGCTCCTAATTCATTTTCGAGAAATGCAATTAAGGACCCTGGCATGTGATTTCTGGCAAATCTGGCTACAGTAGTTTAATACCTGCACTCTCCCTCCTGCCCCTTTTCCAGATGTCTCCCTGTGGAAGAGCTGGCAGAATGGAGCAATGCAGCTCTAACTCACAATCAGGCAAATTAACTTAAACATTACGATAAAAATTGTGCTCAGATGCTTTTGAGTGTCAACTAGAAAAGCTGAAAAGTTCTATTTTTACTCTGTTATAAGGCCAGTAACAAACAGCTGGGGGCTGAGACAATAACATCTTCAACTGCTGCAGCTGTTTACTTGGTAAATGTGAGCCAGGTCCCCCAGGTCAACTTTTATATTTTCTTGAGAATGTGTCAGTACACTTTCCACTTATTAAATTTAGTGACCTAACTGCTCAAAACTAACTCATGCTTTTGTATGCCTAAGTCAACAGTGGAACCAAAACGAACTTCTTGCTTTTTAAAAGGTAGTTATTAAGACTTTCTGAAAAATCAGTCCCCATTAAAAGTAAAAGAGGTCATGACCAAGAACTCACTATTCATTTTTGAAGTTATACTGGAAACTATTTATATTATAGTTGGCAAAAATATCACAAATTCATTGGAAAATAGCTTGTCTGAATAAAAATTCTTCAACAGAATCTGCCAATTTTTTGTCAAACTTTGGCAGCACACAAGTGCTTGCAGATTTTGATATTTGCCTTAAAGGCACGTTTTCATCGTGCCTGCTTTCCTTGTGGCTCTCCTGGTTGGCGCTCTGCCTGGTAGACTTCGGCAGTGTGAGGCCTTGGGCCCTCCAGGCTCACAGCAGAGCTAGATGCTCTTGGGTGTAGGACTGAAGTGCTTGGATGCACTACTTCATTTCCAGGGACCTTTCAAAATAATAACTTTTCAGTCTGAAACTTGAGTAGACTTTTCTAATTGTTTGTGAATAGCTTATGTTCAAGTTTGTAGATGTGCTCAGTAAGGCACCAAAATCATTTACACTCCTTACAGTATGTGCTCCAAGGTCTTTGCCTAAGCAAAGCAAAAATCAGTAAAAAGCACAAATATTAGCTTGTCCAGTAGACTCTGATTTCAGCATTCAATTGCTTCAGTTGCTAAAAACAAGCCAAATAAAAAGGAAGGTGTTACCTATTTAGGTGTCAAATATGTCACCACTGAAAAGTAACTGATTTACCAAGACATTTCAATACATTTCCTCTGATTTACACTTGATTCAGTTGAGCTCTTTCCCATCTGTCACATGCCAGGAATATAAGACCATGAGACACTCGTTTCAGATGTGATAGGTCTGGTCATGAGGTAAAAAGTGGCCAGCTCAGTATGTGGTTGGCTTCCTTTGTTGCTAGAATAAATGATAACCTCTTTTCTGGGGGAAAAAAATATTAAAAAAATCAGTGTCTCTGTGAAAATGCTAAGTTGAGCAAAGTTTGGGGTGCTAAACAGCTACAGTGACATGGCTCTGCTTTGTCTGCATGAAGCAGAATTTTCAGGATGTCAATATTTTGGTAGATCTATTGGAATAATACTGTACCATAATCCATAACTGCTCAACTCTGACCCTTCTCCCTGTGTCTTACAGACTGAAGTAGTACATGGAAGTTAGCCTGTCCAGTGATTAATTCTTTAAAATTTCCCTAGAAGCTTTCCTTTATTTTTCCTTTCTCTCTAATTTCACAGGATGCTGAGTATCTGGTCTGATTAGTCCAGTAAGAGTTTGGGTTTTTTTCAGCTCATTAATATTTTCTGTGTCACTTGTGTGACTTCATTGTTCAGGATAAATTCAGATGTGCAGAAGAGGTGTTGATTTATCCAATAATGGAAAATAACTTGGTATGCCTAACCTCTCAAACTAAAAACAAGACTGTTGTTGACACAAAAAACAGGTGGTTGTTGTTTTGACATGAGGTCAGAATCCAGAACTTTCTAACCAATGGAGAAGCCAGAGTCTAAGAAGGGTTTTCAGTAGAGAAGTATAGAGGGGAAAGAGGAAGGAGAAGGAAGAAAAGGGAAAGACAGAATATCCAACTAGTTTTGAAGAGATCCTGCTAAGATGAGAACAAGGTCTGATGAAGTAGCTGAGACAAGGGGAGACAAGGCCCACTGACAGGAAGTCCTTTCCATCCTGCAATGTGAAGGTGTGGATGGATGGTCACATGTATCTGAGCAATTGTGTGACAACCGAGATGCACAGGTGCATGCATTTTGCTCACCTGATTTGCTGAGTTAGTTAAACTGCCTGGGCAAGACATAGGGATAAAGAAAGTCTATCTGAATCAATAAAGAAGGTGTTAGAAGTAAAAATGGCAACTTAACATAAATCAGAAGTTCTAGCTTCCAGGTACCTGTTGGCTACTTCTCTGCACTTCACAGCTAAGCTTTGACACAACAAATGTATCTACAGATGTATGATATGTGTATACACATTTGATATGCATATGATACACCATCAATAGATCCTCAGGTTGATATATATGTGCAGCATAACCATCATTGGTCTTCCTTCCATGATGCATGCGCAGGAACTCTTGGCCTAATGGAAAATATAAAGGCTATGGAAACACTACTACAGAGGGCCCACCATTCCTTTTTCCTGAGTAAAATGAGCAAAGGAAAATCATGAATGACCACAAAATCCCAGATGTGCTTCAGTGTACTTTGATGCTGATGTATCTGGAAGAGCAAGTTTCCATTTAGGCTTTGAGTTAGGAATCAGTGAATTCATCTGTTTGGCTGAACTGCAAGCAGTTCATATTTCACAGCGCAATATTTTTGAATGGCAGCAGGGAAAGTTTTCATTTATTACATTGGCTAATGGCAGGCTCTTTTTGAAAAGAAATAAATATTTCTACAAGTTTCTTAAAGCAATGGAGCAAGCTTCAGTGCGGAAAAAAACCAAACCAAAACAAAAACAACCAAACCAAGCCAAACCAAACCAAGAAAACACCAAAAAAGATGACCAAACAGGCATGGGGAAGAGAAAGCATAATATGCCTCTAATAATAAAACAAGAGTTCCTTTGAAATCATGTTTAATAGCTACTCAGAAAGTTTCTCAGAATACTAAGTTATTTATTTTTTCTCTGTCCTGTTGGCAAATAGTTTATCAAAAGTGCTCCATTAGATTACATGCCTATTAACATAGGTCTATGCTTAGCAAACCCTTGTGCATGCTAAGCATTGTTATGGCAGAAGTCAGAAGGGGATGGACTTTAGTCTAAGTACTAAATGTCCTTCCTTCATTAAAAGTTGCACTGTTTTAGTTTCGTCAGCCAGATTCTTGGAGATGCCATTGCAAGCTGCAAAGTAGTTTACTTTCGCTTTTAATCTCCTGCCTCGTGTCTATGCTTGAGAACACTGTAGCAGTATGCTATTTGATATTTTTGAAAATTTAACTATGTTGTTGAAAATTACCCTTGCTCAAGGTACACTAATAGTAAATAAAACCAAGCCACCAATAAAATCCTGACTCACCTAAGTTGATGAATATGAAAGCAGTGCTCTAAAAATCTCTGTTACTGGCTAACATAGAGGAATGACACAACAAAATTAAGGCACTTTTGTGAAATCATGGCTCCTTATGAACAGTCATGATATCAGCATCTGAACAAAGTCCAGATGATTCTGATAATTTCCCTCCATTTCCTTTAAGAAAAGTTAGTTATTTTGTCTTGACTCCTGGAGCTGTTAAAAAACAGTATAAAGTTTATACATCTGTGAGTCCACCACTGGACCTTTAAGTAGTCTTCCTTTTAAATATATACATACATATACAGTTTTATTGACAGAAATCTCATCCTGGGATAGACTCATCCTGAGTCTATTTTTCTGTTTTACAGCTGATTCAAGATTAAGGCTGGATGAAAAAGAAACAATGGCAATTATTATCCAAATTTAGCCTTGTAGGAACATCCTGACTGAAAACAGACTTCACAGCATGGCAGAACAGTCAACACATTCGAACTCTGCCCAACTAGAACTGCTTCAGAACATGTTTCAAGGCCAGTGCTATCAGGGAGGCTACCTTCAGGGCCTAGCTGAAGTGGAAAAGGACTTATATGTAATTTTCTGCAATACTTCTTAATTTTCTAGAAAATATTTTCTGTTGTTGTTCGAATAAAGGTGCCTTTTCTTCATTTTACATCTACAGTACACACTATCTCTTCAGTAGAGGTGCAAAATACCAAAGAAAAATTCTGCTGGCTTTGATCATGCTATGTACCTGGCAAAAAACTTCCTCTGGACAAATCTCTTCTTCAAGGAAAGAATGGATTTATCTACTGAAAAGCTCACGATTGTAACATAAGGGCCATATTTGAGAGGTTTATCATATGTGGTAATTAGCTTTTATAATTGCATAGATCTGCCTTTTATCCCATGTATTGTATCTTTTCCATTTTAACCTCAGTCTTCAATACCAGTATCAACTGGTTTTATTTTTCAGAGGTAGCCTGTGGCATAGAATAATTTTCAGCTTGTCACTGAGTTACTCTGGCACCTGCTTTACAGTGCAGTCTGAATCTCTCTCAGTTAAAGCTAAATGCATTACTGTTGGAACACTAATTGTTAGAAATGAAAATTAATATCTTTTGAAGTTTTCAGGGGAAGAAGAGCAGGAGAGATCCACATTACTTTGTCAGTTCAATGAAACTCAGTGGAAAAGCAGAAGCAGCACATTTATCTTAAAAGCTACATTCCCATGAACGTGTCCTCAGCTTCTCCACTCCGCTAGTATGCTTCAAAACTGACTGAACTTATGATATAAAATCTAGTCCAAGTAGGTTCTTACAAAATATGTTTTACAGGTACACAGGCTGGCCGGCAGCAATTTCCCACCTACCTCCACATGGGCTTCTGAATGATGAACTCATTTACTCCACCTACTTCTGATGGCATTCCAGGGATATTTTAAACAAAAGATTAATCAAATGAAGGCATTTTAACAAGACTTTTATTGAAAACATACACAAAGTCAACAAGTTATTTAGCTTCTGAATGTACATATTAGAGAATATTAATATTAGATAATATTTTAAGAAAAGGGGAAATAAAACCAACATATGCTGCAGTTTACACTACTAAGGCATTCAGGCTGAAGAGTAAGTTATATTGTGTGTATGTATGTGTGTATCTATATACACAAACATGCAAACACATAGAGACAGGTTATCATCTGATTTGAAACTGTACAATGCTATGCAATTTGGGTGGTGGGGTTTTTTTTGTTTGTGTTTTTTTTTGTTTTGTTTTGTTTTGTTTTTTGTTTTCCTATTTTTTCATCACTAAATAAAGTTTTTATCCAAACGGTAGAAGTTGTTCACAGAACAGCAGTTATAATCTACTCTTCAAGAGTTTGCTTACAATTACAATACTAACGATGCACAAAAACTCCCAGATCTTCATGAGAAAGTTCTCTCTTACCAAAACGAGGCTCAAGAAAAACACTAGTTTGAAAAGGCACCGTGGAGACAGGTTTTAATACATTAAATACAAGATGAATCATTCACAATAACAAGTTTAGTGTTTCTGGGAACTTTTATAAATACAACACAGTTGGTCACACAGAAACGCTTCTGTTGATTTGTCTTGGCAACTCAGATACATCAACAGTGTAACAGCATAACAGCTTTGTTCCCATCTGACAGAAAATAATGGCAGTTCTGCAAGGCAAATGTTAAACCTGACTGCATGTATTTATTAATTCCACAGTGTTTTGACAGATCATAGGGGATGCAACTTAAAGGATGCTGACACGCTCACTGAGGGCTTTCATTTCTGTTTCTTCTAGCTTGGTGTTTTCATTACGGTTAGCACTTGGACTGATAAGGTGTGCTGGATACGGTAATCCGTGTTCTCCTGAATACTGTTCCCATCGGGAGTCATCACTTTCATGGGTGATGTAACGTTCTCCCATTTTACATTCAAGTTCCCTTAAATCTAACCAGGTTTGATAGTCCTGAAATAAAATAACAGTATCATTTTTAAAATAAATTACATTCTCTTCTATTACCAATAATATGCAAAGTGCTGTTAACTCATTAATCTAAAGGTCACGCATCCCTATTGCCCCAGAATAGAAAAATCTTATAATTAAGAAATATGAAATCTACCTACAGAGATAGGTTTCATTTATAGAAGATTATTTGATAAATTTATTTTATTTAACTCTATCAAAAGCATAGTATGGACATGTTACAGCTTGTTTTGCAGAATGTATCAGTAGTCTATAGATTTCTGTGACATCTAAATCAGGCATGGGTGGTGAAATAATTCCTCTCACTAGTCACAAGATCAATAAGGAAGAAGAAACATCTTTACATCATACATGTACATCCTAGTGATCCATGTCAGGTAGCTAAGACAGTCGCTCCATCTCAGTATAATGGTGCAGGATATTAATTCAGCTGGGGCTAGAAAAAAATCCGCTTTTCTAAACTTATGCAATTGCTGCTGTGCTCGAAGAGATGTAGACATTTAAATATCATGACTATAAAAGATTTTATAAATATATATCATGTTTGCAGGGGACAAACAAGACAAAATACTTTTGTAGTGTAGTTTGAAAACATGAGAGAGGTCATAACTGGAATCTACTTATGCAAAAATTAATTAGAATATATACACAAATTGGTGGAGTATGAGCTTCTCAGGATCTGAAAACATCTTCAGGTTTGTGCTTAAAAATTAAACCTTTTGTTTACTTAGAGTGTAAATATGCAGGAAAAAAAACCATGGAATTCATAGAAATACCTGTAACCATGGGTGGCTTAACGTTTTGTCCACACTGTAGCGCTTTCTCATTTTCACTTGTAACAAATTATTTATGAGATCAATAGCTGCAACAAAATAATATTGAAAACATCAGTTTAAATATATTTGCTTCAACTAGGACATACAAACAAGATAGACAGACATCGTAGTTGTAAAAAGATGACAGGTATCCCTCCAGCTTTTTACAATCTGCAGTCAATGTTGATGTCCCTGAAGGTACCTATGCAACCCTTCCTAATGGGATTACAGTTGCCTGCTAGCGTGTACATTGTCTACCTCTGTATGTTCATTTTCAAGCATGCAGCAAAGTCTGAAGACAATTCTCACTCAGTTCCTACTTAGGTAAAAAAAAAATTCAGGTAAAAGTGAGGACTACAGTATTCCTCAGGTATCACAGTAAACACATACATGTATATGTGTATATTACTCTGAGACTCTCAATATCACTTTCAGGTGACTGACAGCAGCACCTTCCCAGACACTGTGTGGAAAAATCAGGTTTTGCAAGTCACTAAGCCTTGCAATATTACAATTTTGAACGGAGCATTGCTTCTACCTGATAGTCAGCAGTCTGGTGTTCAAGAAAGACAAAAGGGCTTCTTTACACATTTCTTAATTTCTGTGTTTTTGAAGAAGTCGATGATTCACTGAAGTTATAGTATGTGTGCTGTGGTGCCTGAAGACACCATGAGTCAATGACGAGTGCACGGAACTGTACTAAATGACCTATTTGGAAAAATGTCTGGGATGAGATTGCTGACCTTTGAAATCTTCTGATAAAGCCATTGAAAACAAACAAAGAAAAAAGCAAAAAAGAGGGTACCATGAAAGGTTAAATTCAGTTCTAGGTGATGCTGAATGTCCAGTATGTGTTCTGAGGGAAGCTTCTTGTTATAGAAAAACTGACAGACCACAAGGAATTATGTCACTGCCACTTTCCCATTTTATTACAGTATCCCTTGGCTTGCGCAAAGTATGCTGGTTTAAGTCTTTATTTCTTTGTTTATATCTCGGTGACACGAAAAGATAGTTTTGAAAGTAACACAGAAACATGGCATCACTGAGGGGAATTAGGTCTGAAACATGTCAGATGGACATCGTTGCCAGCTACATATTGAAGGAGCTGAAAAATCATCTTGTCTGTTTTAAGAGCACAAGTTAAGACAGAATTGTTTAAACTGGTATGTCTCTGAGGTTATATTTTGTGCAGCAACGTGGACAACCTTTTCTTTTTTAACAGAGGCTTCCTCTCTCCAGGCTCAATTTGCCATGGACTATCAATAATGTCTCTATTATGTAGCTTCCACCCAACCCACTGGAAGCAGGTATGACCGTGAACCTTAGAAATTATGAAATCATACATAGTTATTCAGCACTCCCAAGCTACCACAAGATGAAAAACTGTTTGCTCCCCGCTCCCCCCCCCCCCCTTTTTTTTTCCTTCTGGACAATGACATGCTACATGTAATAACATACTACATGTAATAACATTTTTCTTTGTATTCTTGGGGGAAATTACAAGTGCAGTTGGTTGAACAGATCAGAAAGACATCGGTCTAGAAACAAACACAAGAGAAGACACACGAAGACGAAAGTGAAAAGACAACGTCAAAAGATGGTTAGGACTGTCAGCATTGAGCAATCATTTGTTCTTGAGATCAGTTTGCACAGATAGCCTGCTTGTTTCACAGCCGGAATATTGCTGTCTCTTTAACAAGTTTTGGTATTTGTTTTTAGTTCTTTATCTAGTGTTCTTTTCACTAGGAAAGTTTTGAATGTCACTCACCTCTTAGCAATAAAAAAGTACAAACACAATCATGACTATTATGAGGACTTAAGGCCCAAACTATCTGATAAAATTCTCTTTGCTTTAATACTCACAGTTTTCAAATGTAAGTGAGAATGAGATCAAACGTGAGTTTCAACAGCAAAATAACTTTCTATCTTTTACCAGGATGACCACTCTAACTCAGTTAGGATGTAACCTACACATTAACACAGAAGTTTATGAAATATCTGAAAACCCTATTATGAACCTATCATTTATTTAGTCCTAACATACAAACTTTTCATGTAAGTTATATAAAAAAAATCACCTTAAGAATATCAGGAAATGCAGTGCCAAATTAACAATAAATTTATAATTGGTCCAGATTTTTTTCAAGAATACCCATAATATTAGGTACCCTTACAGCCATCACTTGTAAAAATTTAAGCTGCTGCCATTAACCTAAAACTTAAGACTTTTTAGGCCATGGATTCTTCTGAGTATAGCTCTGTTGATTAGTGGTATATTTTTTTCATACACATAAACCCCTTCCCTACTGCTGGTCAATACAGCTTTGTTGACAAATGCCGTAGCATACATGCAGTTCTTTTGGCAAAAAATAATCTTCAGCTGGCAGAGCTTACCATTTTCAGGGAGATGGACTCAAGAAATCCTTGACATTTACAAGTTGCACCTCTACAGGAGAGGTTTTCTAATACTAATCTATCCTAGCAAACATGTAAGCAGAGCCAAGACCTTAGTTTAAACAGCTAGTTTAAAATTTACTGAGGTAGAAATCATCATTGAGCTGTAACATGCATTTGACCTCCTGGTACTTAAGGCTCATTCATGTGACTTTCTCATTAATGTGTGAAACAAAGTTTCTATTCACATTATGCTGAAACAAGTCTATATAAATACTGGCTTGAAGGCAGCTGTGGTATTTATTTCTGACTTACAAGCAGTGTTAACAGGCACATCATGATCAAACTTAAAGCATGGAAGAAAATGCCTTGTTTCCTCCCAAATTACTTAATAATATGAAGTAACGTGAAGCACCTAATCAACAGTGTGCACATCACATAGATAGTATCAGGCTAGTAGTAATAACTGTGTTGGTAGCTGAGGAAAAAAAAATTACAAATACAACAGAATGAAACACACTACAAATAATTCAAAGCTTGACATAGCACATTTTAAGACCATGCAGTTCAAAAGAAGAGCCACCACAGTGGAGACACACTGGGCAAAACATACTACCAGGAAGAAGGACAAAATCTTTCAGGGAGTAACCTGTAGCTAAATCAAAGTAAGTCTTTTGAGATTACGCTAAGTTGGTGGACTGGAAGGTCAAAACTGGAAACAAACAATAATGCTGTTGAAATTATCTTCACGTGTCACAGATGTGAAACTTAAAGCTATAAAATAGGAGAGAATTCTGCAAGCAGATTCCTCTGTCTTAATTCTTAGCAAAATTCCACAAAGAAGTCTTAATTAAGGTCAAATTGTCACGTAACAATTGGGTGAACCTGGAAATACAAGCTGGCCTGACAGTCATTGAAGACAGAACAGAAATAGCAGATTGGGCAACGCAATGTTGAATGGCTGTGACAAACCTGGTTTTATACATGATTAGCACAGAAACTACTTCTCTACAGTAATTTACAATTCCGTTTTGACACACAAACACAAACCCAGTTTTTGGAGAGTATTCTTTAAAAAGAGATCAGCTATCAGGAAAAGGTGTGAAAATGCACCTGCACAGTGGAGCTGGAAGTAAGAATTTCCTATGGAGGAATCTGTGACATTGTGTGCGTGCACATATATATAACTGTGAGATTGTGTGTCTGTGTGTATATATGCACATACACAATCTCTGAAAAACCTTAATTGAGTTTGGTGAAGTTAGAGAAGAGATTTTGTGCATGAGGGCTAAGCTTTGGGAAAAGATGCTCACAGAAATGTTCTGAATGGATAATCAGTTGGAAAAAAATGCATTTCTGGAGGCTACAAAAATTCAAAGGTCTTAGTTTTTATAGGTTAAGTTTTAATGGGGGAAGAGGACAGACAAAGCATTACACATAAAAGCTAAAATTTTTCAGCAGGAAGAGCTGATGAGATTAATTCAGACACATTATAAAGAGAAAAAAAGTCATAGTCAATGACTGGACCACACTCCTGACTAGCAAAGATAGAACTGTTGTTAGTGACTAAAAGGCATTAGACACTCAAAAATGTTACCCTCAAATTGATTCTGCCTTCTTTCTTGGTTTGTGACTGTAGGTTTTTATTCTAAAAATTGCTAGAAAATGCACATAAAAAGCAATTCTCAAGAAAATAAACTAACTCAGACCGCACTATTACATTCATGACACACTTCTCCTCAAAATACAATTTCTTCCCTTATGTTTTTGCTCGCTCTAAGCCTGCCAGACTTTAGGCCTATTTTTTTATATAATCATGCAGTTTAAACTGTTATGGGTCATGTGCTTTTACAAATCTACTGCTTCATTATTAGTGTAGTTTATTATTTTAAAAGCCAATTGAATTTTACCTTAAGAATAATAACTGAATAAGGAGCACAGAATGCAAACATTGAGGCTGCTTTACCACTGTTGTAGCTTTTCCAGACACAGTGTTTAGGTATGATTTTTTTTTTTCTTTTAAAGTTTTGTTACCCTCTGCATTCCAGTTCCCAAATTAAAACACTGCTGCTTGGCAATATCAGAAAAAGCATCTACTGAGCACTAAAATCAAAATGATGACAAACACAGCATCCTTAACTCAAATTTGTGCACTATCAGTTAAATGCAAAAGCATATGTGATTTTGTTAAAAAGTAAAATATCTGAGCTTTCAATTCCACTCTAGTTGTGACAAAAACAGAAGTAAACATGGTGATAACTAAGTTCAGCTATTCTTAAACTTTCTACATGAGTAATAGTCTGAAAAGAGTGCTGAAATAATTACAGTTACAAGAGGTTTTACATCCAATTTGGATCTCTGAGACAGAGTAATAATCATAAGCAAGAAACAAAAGGTTTGAGCACTGTTCTCCTTTCCTGAGTGTCAATTTTTGCAATAAGGCATGCAAAGATTCCTAACACTGCTTTCATTAGCCATTCTGCAACAAATTATACGCCCTTTAAAAAACTGTTTGTTTCACAGACAATGGTAGTACACTTGGTTGATGATCACTTCCATTAATCTAAACTAAAAATTGCATAACAAGGTAAAAATCCCATAGCTTTAGAAGCATTTATGGTTCCACTAAAAGTACATACACAGAATTTCAAGCAAACTAGTTGCTGTGGTTAAAGAAGCAGGTAGCTCAGGTCTATCAGCTGCATATGTCTGTGATCCTAACCTGGTACAGTTGTGAAATAACCTCCTTCCCCCTGCGCATCTACTGTTTTACGGTGTTTGTCTTATCTGCCATCACTTGCTTTGGGCATGAAGCAGGATTGTTGATATAGACAGCAAAAGGTTTGAATTATTTTTTTTAGCTCAAGCTGATTTACTACTTCTAGCTGTTTTACAACAGTGTTTCTACGATTATCATATTATGAGCATTCACAGAAACTAGTACTGACATATTTCAGCAGTAAAAAAAGAATTAAAAAGTCATGCATATTGCATTTTATATGGTAGAAGAACATGAGCATTTTTATTGGCATGCATAAATCAGAGTTAATATTAATTCTTTTAGACAGTAACCAAGCTCTACTAAGTTCACCGAATTCTCAGTTTCTGCTGGCTCTTACTGAGGCATGTAACACAGTCTTTAGATAAAGTTACCACTTTAAAAATCTAGTTATAATGTACAATTCATGGAGTCCATTGTTAAAGAGCTCTTGGACTCAGTCCTGTCTTCTGGAAATATGAGAAGAATGCAGGAAATAATGGAGAAAAATAATATTTACATTAGCTTTACTTATGGTAACCTTTGGACAAATGGCTCCTATTTTTTCAAATTCACACAGCATAACACTTGAAAAAGATCTTTCTTACCTGCATTAAAGATAACATTTATTTTGTATTTATTATACCTGCTACAATGATACTTGTCTAATCAATATTGTTCTGAATTTCTTAATGCTATAGCAGTGCAGCAAAATCTTGGCTGAAAGCTCCTGTGAAGACTGTGGTTCTTTACTGTGTGTTAAAATTCTCTTTAATATTTGCACAAGTTTTAAAATGTCAATAAACAAATTAGACGAACTGCTGGATCGTCAACATTTTTCTGTCTTACAAGTAAAAATATATCTTAAATAATTATTTTCAAATTTTAAAAAAAAGGATAATGATTCTTGCAAGAAAATAACTGTGTAGATCCTTCAAGGCAAACAGTATTTTCAATCATACCAGCTTGAAAACTATAGGTTGATCAATATTTATCTACAAAGACCTTGCTGGATTCTGCAGTAGCATCACATTCCACACTGCAATATAACTCATTTCCTTGAGTGGGAGAAATAGTTGATGATAATTAACATTCTCTTGGGAGAATTAGTGCTATGATACAAATTCCAGGAAATAGTTAAAACAAGAAATCTACAATGCCTTTTAAAGAAATCTGTTATGGACCTTTTTATATGAATTAAAAAAAAAAGTTTAAAAGTAATCATTGTAATGTATGTAAAGACTTCTTCTAAAAATATTCTATGATTAAGAATAATTGGCAAAAAGAATAACAGAAAAAATACGGCAGGCAAATACTCAGTGCATTAGCTTAATCTGAAAGAGCCCATGGCAGCCTAAAGGAAGATTTCCGAGTACACAAAGGTACCCTGTTGGCATTGAAACTAATTCTCTGTCTGAATTCTATACATTTATAGCACTTAGTGCAGAGAAATTCATGAGCCCCAGTGATTGTTCCCATTTAAATACATGTACCTTTTCAAAGAGTTTTTATTTGCAGTGTTGAGTAAGTAACTTCATAAAATCTTTCCCCCCCAAATGCTTCAGTGATTTATAGCATCAAATATGATGGCACGGTTGAGCATTGTAATCCAAATTAGATATGTTAGGACTCCGGGTACAGATTTGCATTTTAACTGTGCCACATGGTCACAGGTAATAGAAACTGGCTGGGCCAGCAGACATACAGGGCCCATGCACCTGCCCTCTGGTGACCTGTGCGGGAACGTGGACCAAAGTAGTTGACATGCGAAAACCACTCCTTTATTTCCCCGAGCACACCTGGACTTTGAGTTCAATTTTGAGCTCTAAAAGTCAGCATTATCAAGTAATACTTGGACAGAGATCTAGACTCCAACTCTCTGCATTAAACATAGTGGATCTGTTCAGACTTTTTTCAGGTTTTCGTTTAGCACAACAGAGAGTCTCGTCAGCAAGGAAACCAAAATATATAATAAAATCACAATGTATAAGCAGATTTTAACTTAGTAATTTGTTGAAGTGTGTTCCTTCCCACCCTTCTGCATGCCTGCAGCCTGATATCCATCAATTCTTAATGAAGGCTGTGATTCTATGAGAAACAACACCCCAGGTGAATTTTCTGTAGGTGCTCTACTGAATCTTCACCTCTGAATGTAGAAATCGATCTTCTGTCTACCACAGCAGGAACTTGTGGGAGACAATTTCTTGCAGCCTCTTCTGTGTTGATTGCTGTTTGCTTATCTCTAGTGCCAGATAAAGCATTGCTGCCAACAGATTCTGTCAGCTTACATATCAGAAGTGTGTGTAGGTTCAGGAGGACTGCAGTGTGTAATTGTACAGATTTATAGCTGCCTTTCCCGCCCGCCCCCCCGACAGATCTCATCAACTTCATCTGCCACAGAGATAAAACAAAAGAAAATGCTTTCAAAGCATTTTTCAGCTGAGATTCTCACACAGCTATAATACATATTATAGCAAGCAGCAGGCACACTTCTCTTAAGCTATCATTAATAT
The DNA here is from genome assembly GCF_037038585.1 of Patagioenas fasciata. NCBI lineage: Eukaryota > Metazoa > Chordata > Aves > Columbiformes > Columbidae > Patagioenas > Patagioenas fasciata. The sequence goes on from NC_092524.1 coordinate 41,209,521, forward strand.
GTAAGTTAAACAAGCCACCTGAAACCCAGAAAAAATGTACTGTAAATAATGGAAATTGTAAATGCTAATATTTTAACTCAATTTGGTACATATTAAAATTCAGGAAAAAAAAAAAGTATAAGAATTTGATGCTTATAACGTTTCCTTTGCTTTAAAACTTTTGAAACAATCTCACAAAAAGTTAAAGACATACAGATAATGATTGAAAAAATCCAAAAGAAAATCAACCTGCTTGAAAATGTATGTTATGTACAAGAAAATGTTGGTGAAACCAAAACTTAGAATTTTGTTAAATGCCCTACTTAGTTGTGTTTAGAGACATTTTTGACAGAACTCATTTACCTTCCTTAAAGATGTTCATAGTGAATTATTCACATTGTTCTTTCACTATCAAAAATCTTCTCTGTCACTGAACAGAATTATAGTTTCAAAAGTCTCGTTGCTAATCTCCGAGCCTTCCCTCCACACCCCTTGCAGGAAGCCTCTTCCATGACACTTTCTCACACTGTTCTTGAAACCTCATCTGCTTGAAATTGTTCCTACAGAAAGACTATCAGGGTACAGCATCCTACTGAATGGAAACTGAAGTACTGGTACAAGTAGAATAAGAAAAAGACTAAAGTGGCACTAGATCTGAAAGAAGAGGTACAGAAGTAAATACAAGCACCACCAGTTCCAGTAGCTGAGGTTCCCCACCAGATTCTGTAGCAACCCAACCTGTAGGTGGCTATCTGCCTCCTTCAACACCTCCCATATTAGGGATATGCCACATGCAGTCTATACATGAGACATTACATTATGGTACCTCAAAATTTAGAGTATTTTTCTTTTTTCACCAGTAGGTACAGGGTGAAAAAAATAGAAAAGCAAAATAAAGTTACTCTTTTTTAGTATTTATATTAAAACAGCCACAAACAGACATTACCTTCAGGAGAAATTTCTTTCCATGGATTAGGCGGATACATGAAAGCAGCATTCTGGATTTGGTCATGTATGTCTTCATCTTCATTGAATGGAAAGGTACCGCTGAGGCTCACATAAATGATAACACCCACAGACCACATATCCAGAGATCTGTTGTAGCCTTTGTTTCTCAGCACTTCTGGAGCAAGGTATGCTGGTGTTCCTACCACTGAGCGCCGAAACGATTTCTCTCCAATGATTCGGGCAAAGCCAAAATCACAAAGTTTTACCTGTTTAAAAAGAAGACAGATGTTATTTTCATCATCAAATGCATAGTTGAGGAAGCTTCATAGTGGTTCAGTTGCAAGATGCATCTTTACTGTTCCTTCAAGGATATTTTAAACTCCTCTTTGAGAGGAAAACCTTTATTCCACAGAGATATTGGACTAGATTAGCAGTCCACTGCCTCTCTTCTATTCCTTCACTCCACAAATAAACCATGGTAAAAGAAGTAACATACGACAGCTTAGAATGAATGAATTGCCATTTTGGACTAGCCTAACAGCTCGTCCTCCTGGTGAAGGCAGTAACAGAAAGTAATATTAATTCATTCATAGCATAAACCCGCAGCAAACGGGAAAACTGGTTTACCTATGGTTTTGTCCTAAATGAAGCAAGTTGACAAAATTTATTTCTTGAACTTCCACTTTAATTTTATAGTGGACCTAGTTACACCCTGCCTCTCTGTGAACTTCCTTGTCTGATTTCTTCAGACAGACAGATTTAAACACTTAGAAGTTTAATGCTGCAGTATAGAACCTTCCTTTCCAATTACTGACACTGATATTATTTACAAATTATCAATAGTGCTCCTTCGAATATGGGCAGTTGGAGGGGATCATAAACATGAATTATGCAGATCAAAGGTAAAAGCAGCCAATACAGATATCCTTTAATGAGAAGTACAGCAATGAGCTAGAAAGTATATTTAAATATTCTGCAATCTACCTGACATTTAAAATCATAAAATTAAAGAAGGTGTTTTTCTACATGAACTCTAGTCTAACTTTCAAAAAAACCCTGTCTTTCTAGGGACTGCTTGCAAACTGTCACTTATCTAGACCAAATCAACCAGATAAGCAATTCAACCATGTAATGGTGAACAAATTAGAAACAATTGCATAAGTAGTGATGTCACATTTGAAAACCCAGTCAAATATTTTAGACAAATGGCAAAAGGCAAGGATTTTCAAACATGTCTCCTTTGCAAACTTTTTTGAACAAGTAATGAATTTTTTACTTAAAAATTCTGTGTAGTTCCTGGAAGAAATGCAGAAAGGGGACTAGTCACTTTTTTGTTTGTTCATAAAATAATAATTCCTAACATCTATTCAGTCGAACAATTTATCTTAAGAAAGGGCTTTTTCTACTTGCCTGTGGGAAAGGATCAGCTGATGCCAATAACACGTTTTCTGGTTTGAGGTCACAATGAACAATATTTTTGAAATGAAGATGTCTTAAAGCAACCAGGATCTGTGAAGAAGCAATTCAGAAAGAAATTCAGTTTTAAACGTGGCAAGGGTTTGTTTTGCTTTATATTGTTGGACAATATCTGTAATCAGAGAATCAAGGACCAGTCCAGAAAGAAACAGTCCAACAAACATGTACCTTTTACAACAATGTCTACAGTGGGCAGGGGAGCAAATATGTCAGATACCATTTGCTGTGCCTCAAGTTTTCTTGATGTTTCTCTGTATGGAATATGATCTTTCCCTCTCCAAAGACTTCATATTCTAAACATATTTTTCAAAACTGGGTTCTAAGTACTTGCTTATTTCTTTTTTTTTTCTTCCTTTTTTTTTTTTTTTTTTTGTGAAATCTTTGGATGAAGGAACATTTGCAAGATAACCTTCCAGATATAAATGCACTCAAAACATTTCACAGATATATTATGTGATCAATTTTAAACATTTTCTTGAGGAAAAAAAGCATAAGGAACCTTGATGTGTATTTTTATTCCACTCTACATAGAAGAACATGGCAACAGACCGCAACAGAAATTTTTGTCCTATTCCTGTGGCTTTAACTCCTTTCCTTATGTCTGGTCAGGGGCTGGCAGAATTTCCCACTATATTAGAGGAGGGAATGGCGAGGATGCTGTGTGAACCTGGCAAGGCAAGCAACCAAATTCTGAAGCTGGTGGCAGTTCCACTAATGAAAGCTTGAAAACAAGGGAACCTCTTACATTCTACCTCCAATAATAAACTTCCACGGTAACACTGTCGCTCCTGCTCCTTTATGTTTCCTAACTGCTCAAACGTAGGCTACTCTGACTCTGAAGTCGCTCACTACTCAAATGTGTATCTAAATTTAAACCAGTATTATGAACGAAGAAGCAATATGGTAACATGACAACAGAAAAACAACAACAACCACGAAAACCAACAACCAACCAACAAAACAGAAAAAAACTCTAAGAAAAAAAATAACACAAACAAACAAAGAAAATACCACACACACAAAAAATCCCAAAATGACCCCAAAACCAAAAAACAACCCAACAAACCCAGATAACCCAGATCACGTTATTAAGAGAAGCCATACAGGAAACCAAACTCATTTAATCAGAGGCAGTGCTGAGGTCAAATCTCAACACAGAAAAACACATAGGAAAAAAAATGCACAGAAAAGTGCATAGTACCAACTACAATTGCTGAGTATGGGCAGTTCAAGAGGCTCAAATTTCCTTGTGTGGGTCTTCAACAGTTTGCTGTTAGTGTTTTGCATCTCTTTCTTGTGCTTAATTCCCCAAGCATACGAGAAACACTAGCTTGATGGCCCTTCCATCCAGCAGACAGACAGTTGTACAGGTGTCTAGTTCTAGGTCCTCTTAACAGTTTACTACCTATCAGATAATGTACACAAAACCATCTTACCAACCCTGATATTACAATCTGGGCTTTCATAAATCAGACAGGTAAATTATGCCAAAGGCAAAGCATAATAGTGATAACAATTGACCTCAAATCTCTTTCTAGGTTTAATTTCTTACCTGAGTAATTAAAAACTTTGTTATTCTCTCTGGCAATCTGCCCTTTTCACTTGATAAGATCATCTCCAGCATGTCTCCATGGAGTTTTTCCATAACAACAAACACTCTTTCTGGCGTCTCAAACATACACTCCAGATTTACAACCCCAGGATGATGAAGATTCTATTAAGGATAAATATAGCACAGGATTTCACAACATAACCCATAGGTTTTATCGTTACATAGCCAGTCTTCAGAACCCCATAAACCAGATAACATTTCAGGACTTTCTAGAGACAGGAGAATGGATGAACCTCAAACTAAGTTAACAAGCATACATTTTCCTTATTGCGCTTGGTGCTTTAAACTGCAGAAATTGTAATTCCTAATGTGACATTGCCAATACATTTGGTCTTGGCTGTTTAAGCAGATTAAGCAGCAAAAATAATAGTGATTATCAATTAAAACAACTATCGTATTAGCTGGTATTCATGAAAGTGTATAAATGGAGTTAATGCAGCAGAAAAGAATAGAAAAATACCTGTAAAATTGCAACTTCGTTACGAAGTTGACTTTCCTGTTTAGTTGGAAACCTTAGTTTGTCAATTATTTTAATAGCAACATCTCTTCCTGTTTTGCGATGTTTTCCTGCATTAATAAAACAAAAGGTCTCTATCAATCAACATGATTAATTCTGAAAAATGTTCCACTTGCATTGGCTTGTACAAATGACCACAATCAAGTAATTCTCAGAGCAGGTTTGCAGCAAATTAAGTCATGTAAGTCATTCAAAGTTTTCTGTATTTCCCTTATTTCTAGCCTTTGACAAGACAACTTTTCTCATTATCACCTGACAAAGCTGTTTAAATATGTAAGAAACATGCATATGAGAAAGTCAGCTCTACATTTCAACAATACAGATGCAAAGTTAACTTTCTCATCAATATATATATGCTTGTTCATATGTTTAAGCTGCCTCCTCTGCAACTGGCAGATTGTAGCCTTAGTCCTCCAACAGTAGTTCCAGACTAGTAAATAATGGAATAGGTGATTGCCTTTGGACATGTGAGTGCACGTTCCAGGTTTATCAGAGACCCATAGAGATTCTTCAGTGAGAAATTTTTTGTTAGTGCTCACTTCACACTGTCCAAACAACAGCTGTACCTAAACCACTGAAAAAAGGAGGAAAAAGAGAGGAAAAAAAGGATAGAAAATGAAAACAAACAAACAAACAAAAACCCACAAAATCCAAAACCAATTCAAACAAATTACTGAAAAAAACACAGAAAAAAAGCTCACAAAACCATGTTAAGAAAAACAGTAGGAAGAAGAAATCATATTTTTTTTTTTCTTCGATTATAGTTGTCAAAAAGAACAGTTTTCTGCACTTCAGGGTTTTCTTTACCAGAGCTTATACAGAACACAAAACTATTAATATACAGTGTACTGGGTAGAAAATTTCAAGTTACAAAAAGGCTTTGTCAACAAAAGCCAGATTCATTGTTTTATGAGTGCTGCTTATATACAACAATAGGCAGCTAATTTCTGTAACAAAATATTTCAGAATCCAAATAGTTTCACCATTCAAGAAATTTTCTATCTTAAGCATAACTGTACAGCACACCAAAGTCTTACCTCCATAAACAATTCCAAACTGTCCTGATCCCAACACCTCATCTGGGAAGATTTGGTATACAGTGCTAATATCCTGTTTATACAAACATAACAAATATTAAGCCCTGAGATACGGAAACAAAATTTGTATTCAATTTGCTTTTTCTAATTGGAAATAGCAAACATTTACTATAATACATTTCAAAATACACTGTCTGCAAGACACAGCTCTGCGAGTTTTCTTAAAAGTCACGTTAACTGCTGTAAAAATTGCCACATCTGTAATAGGTTTCTGCCACTGCCAGCTTCTACCTAAGTAGTTCCCAGTGCATAATGTTACACTTTATCTTTGTGAAATTTGAAGACAAAAGTATATATGGAAATAAAGAGGATCTTGCTATACTGTTTCCCCAAAAATAAGACCTACCCTGAAAATAAGCCCTTGCATGATTTTTCAGGATTTTTGAGGATGCTTGAAATATAAGCCCTACTCCAAAAATAGGCCCTAGTTACAATTCATAAAAAAAGTCAATTTAAATAGTGTCCAGGTAGCTATGCATGTAAAAAAAAAAAAAGTAATAATATTTAGAGCAAAAATTAATATAAGACTCTGTCTTATTTTTAGGGAAACAGGGTAGCAACGTTCTACCCTGAGGTCCCAGGATACCAGTTCTGTTGTTTTTTATGTAAAGAGACAAACGATGAATTTCAAATTTCCTTGAAAAAGTTGCAATGTCAGCTCACATCAGCCATAAAAATGCAAGCGATTTCTTAGTTCATAAGAAGCTTTGTGAGTATCAGCAGTTCTGGGCTTTGGCTGTTTGCGTTTGTCCTCTGAGACAGGTAAAATGTTCCATCCATTCCAGAGGAGAAGGCTCACATCTCACCGTTTCCTAGGGCTTAAACACAGGCTAAAGCACAAGCTGTCAGCAGATTCATTTGGGAGACTCAAACAAACCTCAAAGTTTGAAGCTTGGTTTCATTTTCCTGATATTTGACCAGTAACATGTATTACACATGGAAGAGCAAAAAGAACACCAAGTAACTGATAATAAAGGCTGCCTTGCTTTTTCGTTGGAAAGGAAGGGACACATCCTTTCTTAGCAGGTAATCTTTTTCTGGCAAATGCCAGAGCTGCCCCAAAGCTGGACTCAGCTGCAGACAGTCCTGTTTAATTCCTCTGTCCATGGAACAGAAAACCAAGTGGTATGAGTGCTTACCTTGACTGTTTACCATGACTGTCTATCCTGTGCCTAACAGTCCTAGCATAAAAGCAACCCAGAATTCTTTACATATGTGTAAGTGCATATGTAACTCTTCCTTCGGGTAGAGTTTCATCTTCATACAACAGAGAATATCTGATCTCTCAGTGATGACAAGAAACAGCATATTTATCAAGGCTAGTGATTATCTTTACAAAGTTCAGTTGACAAATTCCATGAACTAATAACTTCTACAGCTCGCTTTTCCTTTTGGTAATTAACATCTTGCAAGCATCTAGCGTTACATTCTGTGTTTAGTGAAATTACCCACATGTAACTCTTGTACCTCAAGAAAAGGTGCCATGAAGATTTTTTTCAGAAATTAACAAAGCTAATTGTTTGTTAATTTCTACAAAGTAAATAAAAAATGGCTGATGAAAACTCCTTTAACATTCCTCTTTGCAAAACAGATCAATGACTTTTCAAGCTTAATCATAGCATGTCTAGCACCAGCATCCAGAGAACACTCACCACATTTTCTTGAACTTGGCAGTTTGACACAGAAATACTGATGGATATATCCCCTGGGGAAGAGAGTAAAATATACTTTAGATTGCTGTGCTTTTAGTTCAAACATGTAGTAATAGGAAATGACATTTACATTACATCAATATCTATTGACAGCTCTAGAAATGGGACCAATTAGGTCAGCTTGTTCATTTAGCAGCCAATATAAAACTATACCAGCCAGCAAATATGTGACATTAATAACAGATTTGTAGTGTATATAAAAGAACAGAATTATGCATTTCATTATTAATTTTTTAACAGTGGAATCTCATAATTTCCATTTAGAAGCTTATTATTACTTTTTCCATTCTATTTTTTGGGTTTTATATCTCATGCAAGTAACGTAATTGCAACAAGGGTAAACTGGTTTTACTTAGTGGATTTAATAATAATTTTTATTTACACTCTCACCTACAATGTATTGCTTTTCAGGTGAAGGCCAATATGCACTCAAATTGGTCTGCATACTGTTTAAAGTAATACACATTTCAACTGGCTTAAGAGACATTATTAAAACATAATGGAAATAAAAACTTCCACTTGTGCTTCAATGCAACAAACATCAGATCCAACCTCTACAAATTCAGAGCTCATTGCAGAGGGGCCTGGACTAGAAGACGTTTAAAGGTCCCTTCCAACCCAAACTATTCTATGATTCTATTGCAAAATATGCTTATTGCTAACCGTATTATACAAAGACATCATTCTGGGGAGGAAAGCATGATTCTTTGGAGCATTGCTGCTTCTGTCTCCTACATCTGCCTAGAATCCTGTTCACACTGACTTCATTTTATTAGTATGATTTCAGCCTCATCAAAACCAGTGTCCTCTACTATAAAGCCTGTATTACACACCGAAGACACTCGCTACTGTCCATCAGTACCTCTCCCAGCTGCAGTAAGTGGCATGAGGAACTTCTGCTCCATATGGCTATTCCCTTGTCCTTTCCTTAGAAATAGATTGGTTTTGAAATGGAATGTTTCAGTTACATAATGGCTTTTATAATTGCCAATTTATTTTCAAATGTATGTGCTGCTTTGTGTCTACATGAAGAAAAGCATGGACAAAAATAGGTGTCTTACACTTTGAGCACAAGACGGAAGGTTGCTATCATTCTCACTTCCCATAGGAATTTGTTCTAAAGGTCTCAGATGACCTTAATTTTTATATAAAAAAAAAACCCCAAAGATATCTACCAACTTGTAAAGAAAATTTTCAAACTTCCCAAGAGAGAGGGAATACAGCTGTCATTCCCAGTCTAGCATTTTAGGTGATTTGCTTAGCTATGCTGGGCTCAAACCAGGGCCACTAGGCAACTAGCCTGATTGAAATGGCATCCAGAATTTGACACTATTTTATGCGGGAACGCAATCGAGAAAGGAAAAGACAGAGCTGATCTCATTTTATATGTTAGCTGTTGTGCCTGGAGATGTAATGCCACAGCCTGTTGTATTACTTGGTTTCTGAAGGGCTTGTGGTCTCATTAGCATTTTGCATTGCATTAATAGCATCCAGATGTCAAGTGCTAAATTGGGTATACATTGCAACAAAAGGTCTAATCCAAATTGTGCATAGATATCCAAATTTACTTTACGCTGGCTAGGCTGAGTAGAAGTGCCAGAGCAATGACAGCTGCACATGCCTAGTAGTGGGAAATTGTTTGCCCTGTGCTACTTTGTTTTCAGTACCTGAGCTACATTTAAAGGAGTTTCATGTTTGGTTTACATAAACTGTCATCTTCGCTAGAGAATTACCCAAAGGTATGTAAACTGGAGGCAAAGATATAACATATTCAGTCCTTTAAGTCCTGGGTAACATCCATGCCTTGTGCTTAGAACAGCTGTTCTTCACAGTTAAGCTCATTTCATCTCAGCATGGGACAATGTTTGTGGCAGTTGTATAGCCAAAGCTGATGAAAGGGAGCAAATCATGCCTGCTGTAGTGACCTAAAGAGTGAAGAGCTGCTTCTGCCGACGGCTAGAAACATAAGCTCTAGTCAGGATGGGAAAAATCTATCAACTTCCACCTGGAGCTCAGAAAATTTCATGCCTCCTCTGCACATGGAGGTTGTTACTCATGGCAGCAACACAAATGTGGATGACATGCCTTACTGATATAAAAACTCTTTGCTCACTAACAAATCTGCAACTCATATATTAATACAGATGTCCTAGTATAAACTGGAAACACATGGATGAGAAACTGTGGTGTTTAAAATAACATGCAGAGAAGTGATAAGCTGTGACAGAATAGTCTTCACTAGCTGTGCAATACTTACTTGCAACATGTGCAGAAGATTGAGCAATGTAATTTGTGATATGACTCTACTTATCTGAAACAGAGGAAATGAATAAACTTACTGTGCAGGCTGGATCCTGACCCAGTTGACGTCCCTTTAGGTATGACAGGCATCAGGGCATGCTGTATTGCTATCTCCCACATTCGTGCCACATCAACGCCAATACCACTGGTGATAACACTGTTATTCAGTGGAACACTTGAGGGGTTTTCTATGTTTTCTCCAACATAATAAACTATATTTGCTGTGCTTATTTCAAAACAATGTGGATTGGCTCCTTGAGGCAGTAAAGTGAAAGTTTTTGCAGGTTCCAGAGACAAAATTTCAGACAATGGGATTTCCTAAAATGAAAAAATGTTTTACTTTCTCTGTAAAGATTATCAACATATAAAACTAAAGCATGAACTTTATTTAACTAATTTATGATATTAGCTTTTAACCATGTGTTTCTTGTACAAACAAAAAGGCTCTTGTAACCTGAAACTCCATGGCACAGAGAACTGTTGATGGTAAAATACTGTTTCTTTCCAATACGAAGTAGAAATTTCATTATTTAATTAAACTTATCAAAGAGAGCAATGAGGTACCATCAGAAAAAAAGCAGGACCATACATATGGTTAGACTGGATATTAGATTGGAAAACTGGAAATTTCTTCACAGAAAGAGTTGTCAGGCATTGGAACAGGCTGCCCAGGGAAGTGGTTGAGTCACCATCCCTGGAGGTGTTTAAAACACACATAGACGAGGTTCTTAGGGACATGGTTTAGTGGTGGACTTTACAGTGCTAGGTTAACAGTTGCACTCAATGATCTTAAAGGTCTTTCCAAACCAAAATGATTCTGTGATTCTATATATCAACAGAACTACACTAGAAAATTAAACACTGTTGACTCCTTACTTAACAAAATTTATTTTCAGTAAGTTATTTGCAGAATAAATCTATTCAATATTAAGATTCCAAATCCACCTTTCACATCAGTGTAAACTTGATCATTGCATCCTGAATAACACTTAGGTCACGTTTCATTGACATGTTTCCCTGAGAAGAAGCCATATGAAAAAGCCACTTTCCATTATTCAAACTTACTGCAGTAATGCCTAAGGAATTGAACTGCCTCAGGTAAAAGGATATGAGCATTAAAACAATCTTTCACAATCAAAATCACAACATAATGTCCAAAGGACAGAATTAAAATTATATATATATCTATATATATTTATACTATACCTAATTGTTTGGAAAGAATTTCTATTATGAATAATCAAATTTCAGATTAGTTTCTTGGCAGATTTTGTTGCTGGTACTAAACTGCCCCTGTACAAAACCCTTCCATTTCCACAACATGCATTTTACATGTCCTTGTTAGCTGACACCTTTCTGATCTGAGACTTGCTTGTGAAAGGCAAAACACACATATGCAGCTTAAATAACGAAAGCAGAGATAAAAGTTATATTACTAGTGTACTTTAAATAAGTATCTATTAATTCAGCAATTTAGTCATTATATTCTACTGCTAGGAAAAAAAAAAAAAAGAGATTGAAAAATATTCCTTACTTTGTAATATTTGCTTCCAGTATCATTTTGAAAAAGTGTAACACATTTGCTGTCCAGTCTCCAGTAGTGTCGTTTCCTCTGCAAAGAAAAACAAGGGAAAAATATTTCTAGCATTTTCCACAGGTATTAATGAAATGTTCATTTCTCAAAAGTATCTAAAATATTTCGGTTAAGTTTGAAGAAATAAATTGTGAACAATGAAGATTAATTTACTATTACAAGCTTTTATGAGGACTTCATATTTCAGTTTAGGATTTACAGGGCCACTTTGCTGTTTCACTAATAACCTAACTCTGCTCAAACTGATCAAATTTTAAAAATGTAAAATGTCACTCTGCTGTCTGCATTACATTCAGCACAATTTGCAAGAGGTATGCTGCTAAAAGAATAAACTTTCTTTTTGTATCAGTTATAACACCCCAGCTCACTTTAGAAGGCCACATGCTGAAGTTTTTATTCCTGTTTTAGCAGGTCAGAATGAAAATAACTCTTCTCTACATCTATTTTACAAAAGTCTCAATTCACCTAGCAGTAAGATATCTAGGAGACTGCCCATAAGGTGTTAACATTATTCCTTACTTCCTTCAGAATGTCTTCACATTTGGCTGCCTAAGACACTGCAACTGACATTCCGATATTTTTCTGTGTGTTTTAACTGTGTCCTGTTTCTTACAAGCAGTGCCAGCCCTCAGTTACGACAAGCATCAGGACTTTAGGAATCACAAATCCTGTGAAAAATGCCTTACATGACTGACTGTAAATTATCAAAGTATTGTTAGGATTTGATTCTGGACTATCATATAGTATGTACAGTAAGACAGATCTTCCTTAACATTCCTTACCAGTGTGTCCTTGCTTGTATAGTGAACCATCCAACCCTCCTTCATTACTGTGCTGCTTCTCCTTTTTGTGTGCTTCACAGATTGTACCACTCTCATTAGTGGAATATTGTTGCTGGTTGAAGGGCTTAAGAATAAATCAGTAAAGGCTTTTAAAAAGAAGATAACTTTGGACAGAAAGAAAAAAAAACCCCTTTTAAATCAGAATATATATATATATGTATACATAATATCCACAGCACTATCCGCACTATGAGACACAGACTGGACACTATTTTGTTTTGTCATTCCAAGTGCCTTGAGACTATGAAGGAAAAAAATTGTAATGCTACACAAGAAGAATGTCAGAGATCTTCTGAACATTTACATACACACACATACACACACACACACACTCTCCCAAAAATATTCCTACAGATGAGCTAAGAAGACAGGAAGATTATTATAGCCTCAGCTAGGGTGTGGGAGCCACAGCTCAAGCCTGTGCTATGCATGATTCAGACCAGTATTTGATCTTGAATCTCCCATAACCTAAGTAAACACTGTCCATCAGATTACTGTCCTGTGATCTTTCTTGGGTTCAAACACACAGTGAAGTTCTGATGGTTTACAGAGGAGAAAACGTGTCAGCTGAGCTGCAGCACATACCCTGGTAGGGCATCTGTTGGAACCTCTCAGAAAAAGAGGTTTAAGCTAATACATTTTAGCCTCAAACAGCTAAGGCGACATCCCATTGCCTTACACTGTGGTATATGCATGCTGACACACAGTATATCGGGAAGGCACAGGAACTCAACAGTATGCCTGACAGCACAATCAGATAAAATCTGGACTATCCAGTTGAAGAGGTTTAATAAGCAGGCAAGTTCATCTTCCCAACTTCCTTGTTGTTGCAGCTAACCATTCCTAAAGCAGATTATGCATAATGAAACATGGACTCCTAATCTGCTCAATCATAAATGTAAATGCTTTTTATTTCTGGCAGAACTTTTAAACAGAGATGCTGCATTGTACCTGCAAACACAGCACAGAGAGCTCATGAGTTCTGCCCTGCTGGCAAAGCTGTTGGTGCAACAACACCAACAAAAAAGGGCAGAAACCACCCAGAAAAAGAATAATATCTTAAGTTTCCACAGTTTTTCTGACTGTGGATATCTGCAGATGGTTCTGCTTCACTGTATTGCATGCCGGAAATAAAACATTTTAGGAACTTGTAATTTCCAATCAAAATGCAAAATGTGTGCTCTCTTAAAGCTTCATTAAGGCTGTAACATAGAGTTAACATCTCTATTTTGCCTAAAAATGATCAAATGATCTCCAGTCCCTATATAACTGTTCTTGTCTGTACTGACACAATAATTACCTTTTTATTTGCTTTTAATAGATCACTTAAAAATAATTAATGGACATGGGGACTACCCTTACAAATTTATTATTGCATACATAACAAAGCTATTACTGGAAATACAGGGGTGCTCCTCAACTAAGTAAAATATGTACCTTGGTTATTGATGGTTTTATTAGTTATATTTGGGTATTTGTGTTTTGAAATATTACCAAAACAGATTCCTAGTAAGCAAAATAAAAGAGGAAACGCAGGTCAAACTGCGACCTGTGAAAGAAAACAATTCCATAATTCTTCAAGGTACAGATCCATTACATCAAGTAAATTACAGCTGAAAGGACCTTAATTCAATTTAGGTCCCCTGACAATGAAAAATCCGTACTTTTTCCCTTCTAGTCTGTACAGTTCCAATAAGTGAATAATGCTTTCTTTTCTTTTCTTCAGACATTGCTAAGGTAAGTTGCACAACTCAGTTCCTATTTTCCTTCCCAATTAGTCATTTCAAGCCACTGATCTATTTTGGAACTTGCTTGAAACAGCTACTTAAACTTTGCTAAACTTTTCTTCTTTCCAGAAGTATCTGAAAATGCAAACAATTCCTCTAGAGCTGATTATACCACAGTTTTCTTCTTTAACATTTATTTATTTATTTAAATGACCAGGTTTTGCACTTTTAGTCAGGGAAAAAATGCTCGGGAAAATAAATTTAAAAATTTGTTCTCTATTGCTTATGTACACATGAAGTTTCACAACATCATTTTCCAAACCAAGAAGACATGCAACAATTACTTGCACATTAGTTTTCAGTTGCTACTTCAACTTGACAATAATTTTTAAGTTTAGCTTAAACTCCTTAATGTATATATTCAGTGAAGCAATCTCATTGCAATTTCAGAGTCACCGTATATATCTCTAGCTCTCCACATTCTCACGGAGTGAGAATACAGTCCATGTAGATTCCACTTGAGTCCTAGACATGATACTCACAAATAAATATAAAAGAAGACAGAAGGTATGCTTCCAGCTCACCTGATCATCCTGTTAGACTCATCATGATCTGGATCAGCATCCTGCATTTCCCCATTGTCACTATGGCATCCTGTCATTGACATCTCAGAATCATGAGCTATAGATTCTTCCATGTCATCTATAAACCCACTGTTTCTTTCACTGTCATTGTCATCACTCCCTTCTTCCATGACCACGTCAGACTCAGCTCCAGGACTAAGGAGATCTGAAATATCATTTCTGAAATTATTATCTAAAAGCATAAAATACTCCAATTACAACAATCTGACACATTTTGAGCTTCAGGAAAACTCAGGTTCTCTTTGGAATTCTATTGCCTGGTTCTACTCAGTATGCTATGTGTACTGACGCAGTGTTGTTTTTAACCAGCCATTTAGAAAATCACTACAGAAAACTGGAATTTCTTATCCATGGACTTCTATAAACCAGTCTATATTCACGAGCTTTATTTCTGAGATCTTCTGGCAGATTTTCTCTATAGTTTGAATGTTGCGTATTGACTTGATGGCTGTTGGCAGGCTACAGCTGCAAACTGATGCTAGAGGAGCAGTAATTTCAAAACTAGGAATTCTGTAATATGATGATGACATGACAATGAGCTATTGAAATAACTCCCAAGACACTTACTTATAATGTGAACATTTTTGAGGTAAAAAGACATTTCCTTTGCACCAGTGTTCTCTGTGAAGGCTACACAATGTGGCACAATAATCCATACTATTGAAATAAGACATCCCAACTTTAGAAAAGAAATATCAATAAGTATCAAAATGTCCAATGTCAGCGAAGAAAAAATAAAAATATTTAGGATTTAACAGATATGACTCTGATATAGTATTAATAATATCTTCCTGCTTATATCTGCATTATGTTAAAATTTCCAGTTTCAAGATTAGATATGTCTAAGTAAGATCCAAGTAAGAAATAACTTTTTATTGTATTCCTGGTTTTGAATGGATTTATCTGGAAGACAGAAAGGAAGAGAAAACTTTAAACTTATTTACCTGATTTGCATTCCAAAAAGAAATAAACAAAACCCCAAAACAACAACCACTACACCAAAAAAGGCATTTTGTTGAAACTCAACCTGCTGTTATACAGGCTGTGATCTAATATGTCAGAATCATCAGTCCTGTCAGAGTGTAAAGACAGAATTAGTTTTTCTGGGATGTTTGCAGTGTTTCAGAAAATTGAAGGTTAAAATCACATGGAACACACCAGATATTCTAACCAAGAAACTCTTGCCTAACTGTGGCTGTCAAGAACCTTCCTCCACAATGTTGATAATGTCCCAAAAGAAAACTGAACTGGCTGACAGCAAAATGTTTTGAATTGATGGCATTTCACTCAAATTGAAAGTGCACAGCTGAAAGGTTTATTTTGTATTTGTGTGATTAAGAGACACATTATACTTCATCTCCAGCAGAAACAGTCATCCAGTCATGACTGGCACTGACAGTGCAAGGCTCTCTCTTTACTATCCTACAACACTTTTAAAATCTCTATTTTTAATAAATCCACAATCAATTAAAAATAACCTCCCACATTTCGTATATAGTGTGTTTATTAATGAGACCATACTTGGATTTTTATTGCTTCAGCTCTTCCTTCACTTACTATTTTGGGGAAGATGTATCACACAGCAGATGGACAGAGTGACAGATACTGTATATTTTAAATGTGAAAGTAATGTGAACTAAATTACTGTAAAAACAGAAATGAGATACAAGGACAAAATTGCCTTCAATAATCCTAAGGACCCTATACCAGTCATTCAGGAGACACAACTAAGAGTTCTACTGTGATGCTATAGATATCATACTCTGGATATTATTTGGTAGGGAAAAGCCAAATTCTATAAATTTTATGGTGGAGAGTTTCAAGGAGTACACTTGGAGTAAGCTTGGAGTACATGTTCTCACACCAATGGCTTTGCACTAGCTTTTCTTCTCAGCTCTTCCTCAGAGAAACCATCACTGCCCATCAGCCTGGCACCAGATTCATGTGCAGGTGGCAAGTCAACAGAAGCAGCCTGTTGCTTGTGTGGCAAAGGTGGGGAAGGGGTACAGAGGAGGAGTTGGAAGGACGAAGTACAGTTGTCGCAGATGGAAAGAGCGAACTTCAAGGAGTAATTCAGAAATAAATGTAAATTTTGTTCAATTACTCCAGCTGTTCAAAAACAGGGCTTGCCTTCCTGTCTGCTCTTAGCGCTTTTGATCAATCCTGTTTTGCACTCCTCTCTAAAACTGCACCTGTGCAGGAAAAATGTTATCATTTATAAGCAGATTTAGTTACTTCCTCTGACTGCAAAATCTCAGGGAAAACTCTTTACTGCTATCAATGGAATTGATATTTCATGGTGTATGTTTAGCTCTTGGATTTGAAAATCAAGCCCTAAACTTCCATAAGCATTGTTACTTGCAGTCCTGAAGAAATACTTATGGGATATTTAATGGTGAAGTGAGGTTAACTGGTGTAAAGAAGGGAGGAAGGGAGGGAGGCAGGCAGAAAGGAAGCAAAGAAAGAAGGAAAAATAATAGTAATAGGGACTCCAAGAGCCCAGTTCGAGGTGTATCAGTTTGGACATGCAGTAGGAGTCCAACATCAACCTTCCAGAAAGTCATGAAACCCATCATGTTTCAAGTTGGACACTCGGTATCTGAAATATTTTTGCCTACACTAATTGCCATTAAACAGAAAAACTTTGGAGTAATACAGTCACACTCCTATGAGAAATACTATGAAAAATATTAAACATTCCTAATTTTGGAAACTTGGTATCTTTTCAATAAAGTTGAACACTGATTTAAAGTTTGAAAAAGGATGTCTAATAAGGCAATACTTCATTAACCCCAGAAGTAGTTTAGGCTGACAACTTAACATGGCAATGTGCATTACAAACTGAACACTTCACCACACTTCTCATTCCTTTATCACATAGAGAAGTGACATTTTCAAGGCAATCAACAGCTCATCCACAACCACCCTTTTTTTTTTCTCCAGTACCGTCTGTCAAGCCTACCCATACATTCCTACACTTGACACAAAACCGACAGCACATGTATGGGAAAATCAGCAGATATTCAAGCCTTTAGTTCTGGCGACTGATACAATTAGTTCTACACCAATGGTAAGCAGTTCTTCCAGGTATACTTTTCCCTTTGGGGAAGATTATCCTAAAACAAACGCTTCCCTCCCTCCCAGCCCCCCAGATTAAAAAGCAATTTGGTGCTCGTATCTGACAAGGTGAATGCCAACTTCTCAGGTGTGTGGCTTTTTGCTTTATTTTGGCATTCTGCATTCAACAGGCCGTCCAGCAGTTTTGCTGCTGACAGCACCTCTGCCTGTTCGTCAGTGATACCTATTTGGAGGACACATGCTCTGAGCTGATGGCATGTGAACCACTCCTAGAGTTCCTCCCACACTTCAATGTAACAAAGAAATATTGCAGAGGAAAGGCCACTCCCAAGCAATGAAAAAATGTGTCTTTGTAAATGTCACAGTTTTACATTTCTCCTTTATCTAACTGATGGTTTAAACAAGGACAGAAACAATTGTTAAGGCAACTTACCTCCATTAATGGCAACTTCCCCCAGGCAGTTATTTGGCACTTTAGGAGCACAGCGTTTGTGACAGTTGAACCTACAGTCTGACAAGGAAAAAAAGGATACGGTAAAACTATTTTTTCTTTTTCTGTGACACAGTTATATTTTTTTCCTGATATTCAGCCTATAAACGTCAAGCCATACTGTTTCACTAACACAATATTAATGAGTCCAGAGAGCACTCCTTAGCCTGGCTGCACACCACCTGCCAGTGACAGAGAGAGGATGAAGATGCTAAAAGTGTTCTTCCCTGAGGGGAAAGCAAAGCAGCACTGAGGGTAGCTCCGTGGAGGCACCGGCTGCAGCCAAAGTGTCTGCTAGCTCTTGTAGGGAAGTGACTGGGAGATCAGAGCGCTTGGCTTCAAAGCCAGAGCTGCTCTTCCAGTGAAGGCAGCAGACAGGGCTGCAGTATATCCACTGCAGCTTAAGAAATCAACTACATATCCAATGCTGAGAACTGAAAATTGAAACAGCAGAACCCTAGCCAACAACTGTGAGCAAATACTTGTTCTCTACATCTCAAGGCAACTTCTACGCAACTTTCACAACCCTGCTTATTTTTCAGGTATTTTTATTTCTCTCTACCTTTACTTTTTCATATGTGCAAGTAGCACTTTGGCAGAGGTCATCTTAACTGTTTTCTTTTGGCTTAAGAACACATTTTACTTAAACTAACAGTTGTAATTTATTATCACACCTGGAAAAGCAAAGAGTCAGGCAGGAAGAAATATACCAAGGTTGTCCATAACCTTGTAATTATTTAACTTCAGATTGATCGAAAAACCAACTGAGGTACAGCAGTGCCAAACTGTAGGTAAATATTTTTGTAAAAAATCAGGTTCATATTTGCTTATGTCACTGGGATTCATAATGAACTGAAACAGGTGATGCCTTCATAAAGATTTTGCTTTAGTTAAATCATATCAGCATCACATCTTAAGCTAAATGAATGCAACTTCATATTTTTGCGGGTGTTAGTTTAAGGCAGCAACACAAAATCTACAGATTAATTCTGTGAGAGTTATTGTTTATTTTAATAGAGGGAAGGTGATTTTAAGGATCTGTTAACTAACATGATCTAACACCACGGCATGCACAATGCTTCATATTCACAGGCACTCTAGTTGGCTGAGGTGAGCCAGTGATCTAGGCTACAATCCAGGGGGCTTGATTCACTTTGGCACCTACTAAGGTACAACACCAGGAGCCTTGAGAGCACATTAGTCACATTGAAAAAATGTGGTTTTATGTTCTCATATAAGGTCATCTTATTTTATTTCCATTACAGCTCTCCCAAAGCTCTGAACTGCCTGGACTCAGGCTTCAATTCAAGCATAAGACTGTAGATTGAAAACAATGAAGATAAGAATATAGTACTTGTGTTAACTATGCTGCTGTACCTGCCTGTGAGCACACACTCACCTAGTGCCAAATACAAGTAAATTTACACCTGAATGAAAAATATGCAAGCTACTGCAGCTATACTGCATGGTAAGAATGAACAGCTATGCAACCAGCTCCTGCAGAATAGCAATTACTGTAATTGACTCCAGCTGAATCCAGTGTAATTGTACATGTGCCCACACCTACACAGTTCAGTGAGGAAAGCACGAGCAAGTACATACCTCAACTCATACTACTCAAACGTTAATTTGCTAACTTTATTACACTTAGCTTTTATATTCCTAAAGGGTGACTACTTACCTTTACACTGCAAACCCTGTCTAAAAATCCCTTTGAGAAGCTTCTTACAGTACTGGCAAACTGTTGGCCGTGTGTAAGAGTGGATGACAAAAGTGTGAGGCACTTTAACCTTGGAGAGTAAGATCTTGTCCAGTTGAATAGGTCGTCCAATGTAGGACTGTGAATTTGATCTCTTCTCTCGCCCACTGAATGATTCTGATGGCATCTTTTGCTATGAAATACAGAAAAAGAACATTTGAAATAATCATGATGCATTCATTTTTAAACTAATATCATATTCACATACACCTGCCTGAAGAACAGTAACTCATACATCATAAAAAGTAACATAAATGCTTTTAACCACTAACAGAACATGCAACATACCCTCTCTCAGACTGCTTTTGAAAAAGTGGAATGGTATCAATATATTTGCCAACACTAATATCATACATTTCACATTGGGGTTGAAAAAGGTTTTTATTTAAAAAACCCCATATTTTTATCAAAATTTAAATATTCATTAAAGATTTCTCAGAAAAGCATTTTATGTTTAATAAAAACACAAACCTCTCTTATTTTATGTTTTATGTAAAAGGTAACATTGAAAGGCTGTATTTTTGTATGAACATTAATAAAATTATTACCTTATTCAATGTGCATACAGGTTTTTGATAGACAACAGATTAGTATTTTTCATCCCTTTGATTTATAATTTTTGCTATCACTAACCTTACCACATTCAGATTATGCACAATAGATCACAATAGGCATTTATATATATAGTATATATATAAATATGTATGAAGTGAGACACACAGTCTAAAGTATGGAATCAAAAGAATTCCTCAAACAAGTGAGCTACCTTAGTTTCTCCTCTAAATTCATTTAGATGTAAATATGCTAATTGCCCCAGAAAATAACTGACCCAGAAAACTGCTTTATCCTAAGAATTGCCCTTGAGAAACAATCAAGCTACACCCACAATTAACAATGAAAGGAGAAAAAAGTGACAAGATGCATCTTGATGATTTAAGACTCAGCATTTTCTTGCCATCATCTGCAAGTAATCTGATAACTGAAGACTAGAAAATGAGTCATCCCCCAGTGTGCTTGCACAGTTCAAAAAGTTGTAGTAGCTGAAACTTCAGATTGGCCTACCTGGAAAAACTGTTTTGTTTCAAACTAATAATGTTATAGGAAATTCTACAGCTAAGAAGGCTGATTATTATTTCATGGTCACAAAAATATAAAACTTCATTTCTGTATGCTTCTGTCTGAGAATCTTGGAGTAAAGAGGAATTTGAAAGTCATTTTGGTGGCAGAAAAACCTAAGGAGGTGCAGACTTTGCCTTCATAGTGTATTGCCATATGAAGAAAAAAAAGTTCCCTCCTTCCAAAGATCAGGTAGGTTTCTTATTGTGAAGATCATTCTTTTTTCTTTTGGTTATACTGCAGTACTATCTGTCTTTCCAAGGACACTTATGTAGTAGATTTGCTGAACATTAGAGCTACCCTGCATCAGTGCCAACATCAGATGCTCATCCACTGTATATAAATGCAGTTCTGTCAAATCAAGAAGAAATATGCAAAATACATCGTATGAGCCAGGTGCATGTGGTGACCATAAACAAACTGTATAAGAAGGCATCTGTCTCTTCTTCATCGTAAATCATAGTGGAAAACAAACAACACCCAGCCAAACCTAAAAACCGAACCAGACTCACTTTAGGATAAAATTTATTTAATATGTGTTATTTAGCAACATTGTTTACCTAAAATTTCCAAGGCAGATTGCATTAAGTCTTGTGAAATCAACATAAACAGGACTTTGGAAGGAAGGGTGGAAGCCCAGCAGGAAGGAAGAACGAGTCTACATATACAGCACAAACTGCATTGCTCAGCTTGTGCAAACTACCTGCAAATGACAGCCCTCAGTACCTGTGGACAGGACAAAGCTCACAAGAGGAGCCAGAAATACTTAGGTGGCCCTTTCACTATTGTGTGTCGAATAGGGACAGTTTCGGCCCAGATTGATGCTACTTCAGTCTTCAGCCTTGCAAGTTAGACATCCTCAACCCGGTGCTATGGTCAGATACCTGGCTCTGAATTTGCTCTTCAGTGCTCATAATAAGAACACTTATACATGTGACATACTACTTTTTAATGTAAGTATTTTCTTTTTGAATAAAGTAATTCTTTAATGGTTTGCCTTAATTCAAATCACTACCTTCAAGGTATTAGTCACAAAGCTTTGCTGTCTTTGCCTTGAATATGGACATTTGGTAGATTTTTCATGTTGTGACACTATTCTCGTAAAATGTACTTTAATTGAAAAGGAGTAAGAACTTCTAACGGTAAAGAATACTACAGTTTGCTTTTGCAGTTGTCACTGCAACAAATTAATATTTCAGTTTACTGTTCTCAACACTAGACCTACTTCTTGACAATCTTACTCTTGCCTGAAGTACAAGTGATCCAAACATCTCCTAACATTATGATATCACTTAGAACCCTATCTACTATCACCTAAACTAAATCTACTTTGTATTGTCATTCTTTGACTTAATTTTCCAAATTATTGCCAAATCAAAAAATATTTTTGCAACTGAATACTGCTAAAAGCTTTTTAAAAGTCCAAATTACATCCAGTTAACTTCATATTCAAAGGATTTTAGAAAGCTGGGTCAGCCCCATTTTCCTCACCAAATGCTTTGCAGGTTTCAGAAATCTCAGTGGTATTGCTGAAATGTACTGAGACTAATCTTAAGCACTTATATGACTAAAAGAGAGAGACAAGCTCCCCTACAGCTTTGGCTCTGATCACTGATATGTGCTGCCTAGATGATGTCTGATCAAATCTCAGGTGTGGTACACTATGGATTTCAGACAAATTACTTGCTATAGTTTTTGCTCTTTCAGTTTGATGGCACGTTTTTCAGTTTTAATGTGCTAGTATATGCTTCTGAATGGTTCTGAGAAAATTTTAGGGCGGACAAAAAGTGAGTTCTGTGTGCTCTATATTGACTCAGTCTTTTTTGAAGGATAATTCTGCAACAGTCATTCACCATATCATCAGCTTTGATCAAATATCAAGCTACCTTTGATAAAGCTTTTTCATTGCTCTTCATTAAACTTGTTTCTTGAAACTTCTATCGGCCAACACAGTTATAATTTTTGAAGGATTTATTTCAAATCTCACTTCACATGGCTGCCGCGTAATGTTAGAAAATAGGTGATCAATTACATTTTTGCTAGTAATTTAGAAGTGTTCTCTACAGATTCAAGCAGAAATGGATACTAAACAAAAGGTAAAACATTAGAAGACCTAGTGCAGGATGTCAATTGTCAAGACCAGTCCCCACCCTAATTTTCTAATGTGATTTTAATATTTGCACTGCTGCTTATATTTCTGTTAAAAATAATGTACTGAGAATGCACAACAAGCTCAAAGATAAACAAACACAACAACTTCATCACCTTCACCTCAAAACAAGTGACACGAAATAAATAGACCTAAACTTACTCTAACAAATTCTTTGTAGGCAATATCTGTCAGCTCTTCCATTCACAGCCATATTTACAGAAAAAGTATGTCACCTTTTCTTTGCCAGTCTGCAAGCACTGGGCTGCTATGCAATAGCAGTGTAGCACACCATATAGCACACTGGCAATTACTTATTTGCAGTATCTTCAGGTCAAGTAAGAGGTAAAGCTGATTTTCACTTTCTCCCATACTAGAAAAGACATCAGCAGCCATGGATCCAGCCTCTCTCCTGCATGCTCAGGCCTGATATGATGGACTTGCACTCCGTCCCTCTTCCAACTGGAGGCAATGGGACCCTCTGCTTCTGCTCAGAGGTAGGAAGGGAAAGGAAGCTGGTGACAGAAGACCCATGACTGATTGGGAGGAGAAATGCTTTCTCCATACTGTCATTGACGAGCTTCCCCTCTCAATATCTTCCAAAACTCCTGTCTATATCCCTCGAGTTAAACTTCCAGCACTCCCAGCATCAGACAGATACCACAACTTAAAACCCCTGAAAGGAAACCAGGAACTATCCTGTTTTCACTGCAAATGCAAAAATCTCTTCCACAAAGCACCTTCTCCTTCAGCCAGTCTGCCTGGTTTGTTAGAAAGATAAATTAGTTTTTCCTGGTAGTCAGCCAGACTACTGACTCAGCAAATCTGGAAACTTCCCAGGAAATCATTGCTTAACTGGATTACACCATGGAAACTAACAACCTGCACTGATCCAAACACTAACCAGTCCTTTAGAACAATCATCTCAGCAAGGTAAATTATACTTTAACAGCTCAAAATATTAATTTCAAAGTGACAAACATGAAGAATCACGTGCAGATATTTAACTGAATGAATGGCCACACAAGCCAGTGACACTGATCACATCCAGAGACTTCAATTAAATTATGCCTTAAACTATGAGACTATCTAATAGAATCCAGTGTTTTCTTACTCTTTTATTTTGAAAAAAAAAAAAATTATTCCAAGAAAGGAGAGGTGCCAAGCTTTTCCCCAGCATGGGGCATTCTGTCTGACTCTTACTAGCTGATGCGTTGCCCTCCTTCTTGTTCAATTTCTTCAAATTTTTTGAATTGGTAGACCGAAGCTACCTAAGGTTTATCTGCTGAGCTTTGTTAAAAGGTATTCAAGGACACAAGAAGGTTGTCTGCAGTAGCCAGAAGCACAAAGTGATTGTGCAGAACCCTGTCACTGTAGGGAGACATTCTGCATGTAACTGTTACCCCAAAGGTAAAATCCCTCAGCAGGAGATCCCTCTGTCTGTGTTTTTACCTTGTTCAAATCTATTGCAAAATACAATTAAGAAACTGAAATAAATACTGATTCCGTGCCAATTGATTCAGCTGTTATCACCTGTTTGACTGTCTTCTAGCACTACTTATATCCCTCCCAGGCACAGAAATCAAAGAAACCTTAGGGAGACGCTGAAAGGCCTAATGGGAAGCAGTAAAGCTGACTGCCTGCATGCAGAGTTGTCCTCTTGGGAACAAATAGAAGGAACAACTCTACAACCTGGCTGCACAGGCTGGCCTAAAACATTAAACAGACTGCTGTTTGCTTGACTTTTAAAGAGTTTCAACAGTCCCACTAAAAATGTCCAAGGGCTTCTGACAAAACTTTGCTGAAGTTTCAAGTTTTAGAAGAGTCCGAAAAGAAATACTTAAATTTTGACATTTAATCATCTTATTTTAAATCACGCTTGTGGAAACAAATTCAAGTCAGTGAACTTCAATCAGAAGAGAACAGGCTACACATCCTATATTCTCCTAAATATATCATTTTTCAAAACTGTTCACAAAGAAGTGCTAACCTTTTGTAGGCTCAGTTTCTAAAAAGTATTGTGACATTATTCCTGTACTTATAACTGAGATATTAAATCAAAAACAACACAGGTATTCCTACATTTTTGAAATGTTTGCCTTAACAAAAGAAGCAAACTACCATGAGCTAGGGTTTTTTTTTAAATTTATATACTTGGACAACTGAGAAAGTGATGTATATTTAAAAAAAAAAAAAAACAAACAAAACAAAACAACAAACACAAACACACAAACCAAACCAAAACAAAAACCAACAAACAAACCAGCTGTAACTGTCCGCATGAAGTTTCATTTTTAGCATTTTCCTCCTATATTGAAGTCAGAGGATAAAGCCTTAATAAAAAGTTCATGTACAATTTCTTCACAGGAAGCTACTGTCAAAAGAGGTGCTAGACATCTATGTAACCACAGGAACTGCCATGTTTTTAATGCAATGGAAATGTTGACTTTCTTTGACAAATTAAACTATGTGACTGTAATTAAGTGAATTCAAGGAAACAAATCTTCAGTTAAATATACTGAAATACCACAGTTAGAATGCAATCAACTGTGTTGTCTTTCGAGGCTTCTTGCACTCTTTAAGTCAAGTGTACAATTTAATCCTACAAGTACCACAGTTAGATAGCTATGGTCTGAAAAACACTTGAGTCTTACATGTGTAAACACATTGAAGAACTTATTTCAGTACAAGCTGTTAATATTAAACTATCCACAGATGGAAATTATTAGGTACCCTGTTCCTCCACTCAGACATCAATACCAGCAAACAGTGGTTTGAATACTGTCTGTAACCTGTCTTATTTTGTAAAGTAACAAGGGAAGATTACTGGGTTTCAGCAGTCCTTGTATAACTACAATAACTTCTCAGAGTCAGGGATTTTCCAAAACAAAAGCCGTGTGCTGACAAAGGATTTGCTCATGACAGCACACATAGTAGGGCTTATATAGCTCAAAGTCTTTTTTCTGCATCTTACAGACATAAGTTTCTTCAATAATATGAAGTTTACTTTGACCTTCTGTTATGTGCTTCATAATTTGAAGTATAATAATTTAAAGTAATAAATTATTTTCAGATAAGTTTCTTGCACTACTAGAATGCCCGTATCATAAGCTGGACTCAGCAGTTCAGTTGTGCCTAGAACTTGTGCATAGAACTAATAAGAAAGAAAAAAGAAAAAGGGCACATAACATGACACAAAGGTGGTATAGCCAAGTTGTAATTCAAGACAAAACCATTCAGAGAGTCTTTGTACAATTATGGTTCACACCATGACATATATTAATATTACTTTGACATTGTCTCTACACCGTCATAGAATCAGGGATAAACAGCAGACCTCTGGTCTTAACCACAGCCACTGTTTTGGAAAAAGTTTTGACATTGGACAGAGGAGGTTTAGACATATCAGCCTGGTGAGGTTTGTCAAAAGGGAGGAAGTTTGGGGGCAGTAAATCATTATCAATAAGAAAAACAAGCTTATATACTAGAAGGGAAAGCACCAGTGAAGATATTTGGGCCAGGTAACTGGAGATAAAATGTTGCCTCCATATTCTTCAAAATACAAACTGCACTTTGGGATCTTCTGCCATTTCACAAGACCCAGCACAAACATGAATGATGTTTCAGAGATGCTATAGGAAAAAAATGAGTGTGGCAGGGTTTGCCACTTTTTTATATTTTCAATACATACAAACCCTTGTGTCAAGTACTTAGAAATTCCAAAAACTTAGCTCTGAGTGTACGTTTGCTAAGACATACCATACACTCCTAAAGAATTCCTACTGGGACAGTCACAAAGAGTCTACAACTCCTCAGTTTAAGCCATGGTGGCTTATATTGAAGGATCATAAGCTGACAACTACTGCTATTGTATGTCTTTCCTAAAAACACAATAGGGAATTTAAGAACAAGTAGCGATTACCTGAGGACAAGAACAACCTGAACTTCTTTTCTCTTCCAAGCTGCAGAATCAAATACTCACTAAACCTCTCCAAGTTCTCACAAACAAGTTGCATTCACAAACATCAGCAGACATGGCATATATGAAATTTCAGAACATGTGTATCTTAAGCTTTTTACCATTTTCTCTTCTACCTATCTTCCTAGATATTTGGAAAATATTAGGTGCACAACTGATCCAATACTTATTGCTTTCCCAAATATGCATATTTTAAATTAAAATAATTGGCTCAATCATATTTTAGGTCTCATCTAGCTGTAATGAACTTCTGAAACAATCATATTGTGACAAATTAGATCAGAAAAGCTCTAATGTAGTTTGAGTTAGTTACAAGAACCTCAGTACTACATTATTTAGTGCACGACAGCTAATACAGGAACTATTATTATTTTATGGCCCAGTAATGTGTAAGGTAAGACATTTCAAATTTACTTTCTTTATCCTACAGTGTTCTAATTCAGGGTTCAGTTGGACTTGGAATGTCACAGACAGGCAATGCTTTAAGAAAAAATGTGAACCTCATTTTAAATAGTTTTTGTTGAGTTGTTTTTTACCTTGAATATATTTTACTCTTTTAAATTACTTGTACAAAAGCAAGAATACTAAAAAATGACACCTAAAATATTGTGGAAATAAATTAAATTCCTGTTTAAACATTTAACTTTCTGTGCTGGACTCACTTGAGTTCTTGATTCTCAGTTCTGTTCAGTGTAGGACTCTACATTCACCTGGTGAATCTGGCACTAAATTAATATTAACAGTACTTAGGATGGGTTTAGTTCACCGTCAATATCTTACACTTTTATTATTTTTAAATAACATCTAGATTTTGGACCTCAAAAGATTTTCAGGAGCACTCCTCAAAATAGCACAGGGTATTTCATTAAACAAACAAGCACACTGAATGTAAGTTCCCATAAGACAGAGAGGAATGTGCAGTGCACATTCAGTGGAGCATGGAAAGATAACTTCGGGTGACAAGAATAGAGTGATCTTAATTCAGAGTTAACTTGAGTGCCTTTCTTCAAGAGGAAATATTAATTTTGCTTCTGAGGATCTTTCATCTAACCAACTCTAGCCATTAGAAAAGTACTCCTACTAATTACAACTGGCTTAAGGCACAAAGCAGCTCTTCTTTAACCCCTCCCTCAAGGGCTCCTCTTTTCCAGTCCAGTGAGCTGGGGAGGCATATGAGGCTCCCCAGGGACTGAACTGGGAAAAGAAGATGCGTCTTCTGTCTGAGTGTGGAAAAGAAAGGCTTCATACACTGGAAATTTTTGAGCCACTGGAAAGGAGGACTCCTGATTTCAATGGGGAAGAGAAAAGAGCAGCTGTAGTAAGAGCTGGGTACAAGGGAAGAAAGGGAAAATGGCCACCTACAACTCAAGACAATTCCCTCCCAGAGAATCTAATGTCCTAGTTTTGCAAAATCACTCTTCTATATATAGCTGAGAAGCCTCAAGCCAGCTCTGCTTAAAACAAATCTACTGAGGCAGGCAACACCTGGTGCTTTGTATTCTGTCAGTGATAAGTAGATAGTCTTCTTAAGGAAAATTATTTAAATTTCAAATTATTTAGTAAAAAACAAATCCTGATTCTGCATCAAAAAGCAAAGATAATATGTAAATAACTCTGTAATATTACACTTAGCTGTGCCCCGTAAGACACAGCATTCCTATTTTAAATGTAAAAATTAGCTAGGCTTTTTCCAAGAAATCACTTCCAATGTGTCTATAAAATTACCTTAACACATAACATCCATTGCTTCCAGAAGAATGAATAAAAATTACCAAAATAATAGAAACAGATACATAAATAGAAATAAAATTATATCCTGTTGTGCAAACGTATTTTGAAGTAAAAACATAGATGGTTACCATATTTGCTTTTTACTAAAGAAACACAATCTTGTTCTTCCTCCAGATGATGCCTTTATTTTTTTTTCATTACTAATTTTAATTACCGTTAATTTAGGGTAATCCATCACCATTCAGATTGATGGATTCATTATTTTTCAGATAGCACATACTTAGATTAAAATTATCTTAGATGTAAGGAACAGGGTTTTTGTAATATGCCTGTTCGTATTGTTTTGTGTGTGTTCTGTGGAGTTATGATTCTGGGGCACACTATGATACTTAGGCACACTACAGTAAGTATATATGTGTTTCAGGAAGAAACAGTTATTTCTTTCAAAGAGATGGATATTTGGCCATGACAATCTTCATTTCAGCATAACAAAATGTTCCTCAGATTGACTATGTAGTATTTCTAAATATGAAAACATTTCCAAAGCCTGCTCCTCTCTGGCTGCATCTCAAATACATGCTGCAAGGGAAAAATGTGAACATACAACAGTTTCACAAACTTTTGTAATTTTAAACAAAAACCAGAGTTATTTAGAAAATCCATATTGAAAGCCAAAGAGGACAACCTTTGACATGAAGTACTCATTAAAAAAATTTGTTTTCCCATTTAGACTTTATATGTATATAGCTGTAACTTAGTTGTACACTGTTCATCTTTATTTCCAAAGAAATACATAATACTCGACTAATTTTTGTTTATTTGTTTTTTAATGCAACTCTATTCTGAAAAAAAGGCTACTACTCTGCATTATGGTATTAGAAGTGTATTGCTGGTGAGCATTTAAAGGACGTTTGTTCAGCTTAAAATAAAATGTTTATTTTCTACATTATTCCAGCAAATACCCAATATTCTGAAAATAAAGTTAAAATTTTCTTCCCGTGTGTTACTACCAGTAAAAAGGGGCTTCAGTCCAACCAATGACCTCTATCAATTCCAAGAAATGAAAAAGCCATTTTTGTATTGAAATATTTTAATGTTAGCTAATTTTACTGTTTAGTATAAGAATTCTGACATTCACTTTGGAGTCTGAGCTTTGGACTTTAACACTGGTTATACCCTTTCTAAAAGAAAAACAAATGGTCTTCAGTTCTGAAGATTATAATGTACTAATCTGATTAAATTTCTGCATTTCTTCACATTGAGACTGATCATTTAAGGATTTTCATGATAGTATGATAGGGAGTAGAGTAAATTCAGTACATACCTCATAGCCAGGGCTGACAGGAGACTGAGACAGGAAGTTGGAAAGAATTAAAAAAACAGAACAAAGAAATAAAGGGGAGAAAAAGACAGAAAATAATGTTACTTTAGAAGCAAGCATGAATGTGTGATTATTTACTGTCATTCTCTGTTATAAAGCAGAATGCGAAAGAATTGCATTTGAGATATGAGAAGTAAAAATCTGGGTTACATAGCATCCTCCTAGTTCTACATGTTTTAGCATTTCTGTTGATGAGTTTTATACTAAGAAGTTAAGCATCAAAAAAGGATATTGGCCAGATTTTATTCTTTGGAAGTAGACTTTTAAAGCTGTATACAAATACAGTCCCCAGTCAATTTTCCAGCTCACATTGGCTAATTAAAACATTTATACCCAAACTGAAACTGTGTCTGTGTGCAGTGGCTCCCTATGAGAGGATAATTAAAGTACCCCTTGCAAGATTCTGCATGAATCTGTCTCGAAGACTTTTCAACTGCACAATTTTGTGAGGGCATGACATCTTCACTAAGGTAGTGGCATTTTTCCAGAAGTTAGACTTACAAGTTAGATTTAACACTGTGAGCAACATTAACAAAAAGGTTCTGAAACCATAACTTAGTTAATAATTCCACCTACGACAGATCCCCAGGAAATCCCTCTCTCCAAATTGCTCTGACTCTACATAATAAATGGGGTTAAAAACAACATTTATTTTAGTCCTATTTAAAGAATACACAGATATCTGATTGAATTCAGTGGTCCCTAACCAAGGTTATATTTTGCTACCAGTGATTCAAGTGTCACATCAATACTAATAAAGAACGATATGATTTTGTGAATGAGAATGATTTTTCTTAGTATATTCACACAGACTACAGAAATACGAAACGCATTCCAAAGTGCATGCTTTGGTTGGTACCAAACTGCCATACACCTGCCATAAAACTTATCTGACAAGTACTGCAGAAGAATGAAGTCCAAAGGACAGATCTGACACAGGAGAACTGACAAAGCTTATGCACACTTAAAGAAAATGAAAAAAATTGAAACACATTGAATGCAAAAAAACCCAAAACAAAATAGAAGACATTTAGAAGCCATGTGTGAGAGCACTTCTGAAAATCTGGTAAATGATACCTTGATTTCCTGAAATAAAGTGAAATTGGAAAGCTATTTCATTTCTTGAGGCTAATGTCCCTCCCTATACTTATTGTAAATACATTTCCTTTATGCGTGCACATGTGTGTGTGCATGTGTGGCATTCTCATTCATCAGCACAGGTACACTGATGGTTACATGTTCTTAGAAAAGTATAACCTTCAGTATATATGAAACTTACGGTATTTCTTCACTGGCAATTCTAATGTTTTCAAAAGTTTTAAAATATGCAGATTTGGAAACCAGGTATTTCACGTAAGAATGCATCAGTAAACAACACAGTCATATTAAAAATGTTTTCAATTTGCAATTTTTTGCTACCTTGTAACTGTACGGTGAAGTGAATATTTATAGAGAGTACACCAGGATGCTCACTCATCCAATTTTTTAAACCAAAATTCCAGAAGCAATTCAGAATAAGGGCCAGCCTTCCTCAAAATTTTTTGTCTTGGTCTAAATAAGACAGCATTTCTGAAACGCCTACTGAGAATTGTGAATCTATAAGGATTTGTTGCTGCAGTTTTTGCAGAACTTAAGTACCTTACTCATTTATGCAGCTTTTCAATTAAAAATACAGATTCATAATGTTAACCTTAATTTCCAAGTAGCTTTAGACTAATGATAATCAGTAGCATAAGTACATAATTATGGTTCATAGATGGTACTGCATATAATGCCAGACCTACATCATTTGCAATAGTGTCCTTTTAGTATGTCAAGTTTAATAAGTTCAATATTCTAATTGAGAGGGAAACATGATAATTGTTGTGTGTACTTATAAATTCTTTCCTCTCTTTTAAACCTTAAGGTTTTCAAAACTTTCACTTAGGAGTGGATTCATTTACACACAGTGTAATTTCTTAACTATTCAAGTATATGATGACCATAAGCGTTTAAAGGAATAAATATGTCAAAGACACAAAAATACATATTACTCTAATTTAATCCAGTCATTGCATCTTGTTCTCAGAAGAGTTGTTTTCATGATGGAAAACTCCTATATTAGTGCATATGCAAGTATACTATATTTTTATGTGTGCCTGTGTGTATACTGTACATCTACATACACATCTACAAACATATATACTGATATAGACATACATTCACCACAAAGATCTGTTTAAGGAAATAATGGACACTTCTCCTACTTTCTTTTCAACACTTAGAAATATTCTAAATACCCAGGTTCCAACTAATTAACTGTAGCCTTGACTGTGGCAGATACTGAGTTTGACACCATGGTGTTTGGGTTAAAATGTTTTTTCCTGGTAAATCTTTTCAATGTCATAAACCAATGGATATAATGGCCTGATATAGAAGAAATGCAAGTTCTAGTTCCAGAGAGACATCTTACAAGATGCAACTGCTCACATGAGCATGGGTGGTAGTTTTACACCTTCAAAATAACCAAATTCTTGACAAAGGGAGTAAAGTCCTGGTAGTATCAGAAGTGCCACATACCTTAAACCTACATACCTTAAGCTGGTGACCTCCCTTTCAAGTCCAGATGCCTTTTCTCTCAACAATGCTTTGTCATTTACATACCACCCTCCTCTGTGGTCTCTAACAGGCAAAAACAGATCCTGTAGTACTAAATGTCATTATTTCTTAGCAGCAACAGCCATGGCCTCTATAGCTAGGGGATCCCATACCAGAAGGGGTTCATCCGACATGCTGGACGAGGGTTCTGCAGATACTGTCCGAACAGAGCTGAGTCCTGTTAGGGAAACGTTCGACAGGCGCCTTTTCCGTACGCCACTGCAGTTGTTAGGGATTTTAAATGCACATCTCTTATGGTAATTTAGACCACATCCTGAAAAGATAAATTTAAAACCATCTGATTACGGTTTATTACCAGAAAAAGCAAAGAACTTTTTGTTTTGTTCAAAAACAACAAGAATTCAAAAACACAAGCCATATTTTTGATTTAACTTTCTTTCCTCTACTTTACTGGCTTAGCTCCTATATTCTACCAATTTTTAGAGAGATAATGTTAGAAGCTCCAAAAAGTTGTATCTATAACCAGTGTTTCTTTTTTGATTTTTCAAAAAATCTGTGGTTTCAAAGTGCAGGAAATTTCTGTGATCACCATCTGGGAGGTAAGGAAGTCTTTCACTGCAATGTTATATTCCATTGGATACGGTCTGCTAGGAGTCAAATAGTTGTGTCAAAATAAGGAAAGATAGCTATTACAAACTCATATGGATTAACAGTAATTTAATTTAAATGATCTGAATTAATGTGATATAGAATGAGATAGAGACTCAGGCTCACAAAGGGAAATGTAAGACAGAAAACCTTTTCTTAAAGATACATATAGACCATTTTTTTTTGCATTTCAGAGTATCTAGGAGACCTCAGAGCAGTAAAAAGGATTTGTTCTTTAATTAGTTCATCATTTCGATAATTCTTACTGTCTCTACCTACTGTAATTCTTTTCTGATGTATAACCAATTTAAAAGCAGCATCAGAGACAACATGCATAAGTGGAATGGAGAGGTCTCTTCCTGAGACTGAAAAATCCCATCTCACTGCAGCTTACCTTCACATTTGAGCCCCTGACGCACTAGTCCCCACAGCATTTCTCCACAATGGTCACAGAAGGCTGGTGCTCGGTACGAATGAACAAAAAGAGCATGGGGCCGGATTTGAAAGTCTTCAAATGTAGCAGAAGCTGTAACAAGGATATCATTCCCAAAATTAATAAAATTATTACCATAATTAATATGCTCCTTTACATGGTACTTCACAGAACAAAGCAAACCTCCTTTTGGTCACTGTGATGATGAACTTTGAATTTTATATTGTTCATTGTACTATATTCTGAAGATAAAATAATTAATGATTTACCATCACACTACAATGACTCCCATAAAAGAATAAAGCTGCTTTTACAAACTCACCAAAGTAACTTATCTGAGAATATTTTTGCAATAAAACAAAGGAAGATGAATGGACAAGCTATGTAGCCACTTCATAGAAATGTTTTGTCTCTGAATAGAAATACATTCCTAATTTGCATTTGAGAGAAAAAAAATAAAAACAAACCAACCAAACAAACAAACAAAAAAACCCACCATTGTTTAAATGGTTCAGTTCAAATAAATTCCTAAAGATCCAAATACCCTTAGCCTCTGGCTTGTTCCTTGTTAATTAATGAAAAAAGGACCAGAAATCTGCATACCAATCAAGAAAAGGTTTTTAACTAATTAGAGTGGAGTACTAATAAAGACCTCTGCCCTGGATTCATTTCGTTCTGTGCACAAAAATGCTTCTTTTAGGCAAAACCTTTCTAAAAATGTCCACCGAAAAACATGTTTCTAACCCAAACCAATGTCTAGTCTAGGTAACTTTTAATAGGGGTATTTGGAATACCATCACAAAAGTAGGATCCAATGACTTCACAGATATAAAACTTTATTATCATTATTATTATTATTATTATTATTATTATCCAAATCACCTAACAGTTTCTTTAATTCAGGATTTCATTTTTTTTTCACGATTATTCTGTTTCTAGTTTTCATAATAAGCCATGTTAAAAAGCTGATTTAATTAATAAAATTAGGACTTCATAAAACAGTTGAATATGTTAGAACATCCTGAATCTGAAATAAAATAGTTTTATATTTATTTAACTACATTAGGTCAGGCAATTTTCAGTCTCAATGGCTTCCAAACACATAAGGATACTTGTTCAAGTATGTTATCTTTCTATTTTTTTTCCACACTACAGTGGTCAAGTTCAATGTTAAGGCAATGCTCACTCTGTAATGGCAACGGTCTCCTTGGTATACTAGAAAACACAACTCATCAAGACATTACTGACTTATTGTGATTTTACTTTGTCTACTTGAAAGTCAACCACCTTTTCAGCGCATATAGCCAGACCCTTTTCTGCAATCCTGACTGAATCAAAGACTATGTGGGACGGGTCAAGCAATCAAACTTTAAAATATATTTTGATGTTATTTAAAACATAAAAATATGTAATTTTTATTCACTTGTACAAAGAGAACAAAATACAGGCAATTAACTTCCCTATTTAATTTCGTATTGAAGATATATTGTAGGAACTAATACACCACCTCCCCAGTACATCATCGGTTTGTGGAGTTCAAGAAGGATTCATCTAGCTGGGCTTCTATATCAGCATAAAGCCACCAGGAGGAAAAGGTGCCAGAGTCAGGTAACAGACACCTCTATGGTCCTACCACATATGGATACCCATTGAGCTAAGACAGCCCAGCAGCTGGATGAGATCGAATTATAGACACAAATGACACTGAACCTAAAGAAAAGTTGTACTGGAGAAGGAGGAGCAAACACAACACTTTCAGGAGTTCACAGTCATGCTGTAACCTCTCTGAGTAGAAAATACATGCGAACATCTGTGCTGGTCAGCCTACAGGTTGGATTCTCCACTCTTGTCTCATATGGAAGCACTGACAGAAATATTTTCTGTCGTCTACTACCAAGGAGTCATTTTGGGCCTTGGTAATTCACACCCTCCATTCCTCTCCGAAACTGTGATATACACGTGAAGACATGGTCTTCACCATTTTGCAAACTCCAGCCACGCAGTACACTACAACATACCTCCTCAGCAATGCAGACCACTGTAAACACATCACTAAACCTTCAAATCGTTCTACTTGTTTCCTTCAGAGTTTCAGTCTAAATTCAGAGTCTCAGCCTTTCTGTTCAGGACTTCTGATTCTGGAGTTTGCATAGCATATCTACCTACAGCTTTACGAAGAATATTGCAATTAACATCTCCACTTCTTCACATAACAAAATGATCATGGAGAAGCTATATATCTGGGAGCCTTCTCAAGGATAAGCATCCAAACTGGAACATCATGTCCTATCAGCTTCCAACAGAACTGCAATGTACACTTCTTTGCTATTGCCTCTTTAGTTTGAATTTGCACATAAAAATAGAAAACCAAAAAGCTTAATAAAACAAGATACTCAGTGAGTACGCATTTCTCCCCAGGGAAACAGACAAGGAAGACCCTACTATAGGACCTTCAAACATGAGAGCCATGAATTTCGACAACATACATGTGAATTTTGGAGATGCACACTTTTTGTTTATAAAAACAAACTTTCCTGAGGTTGTTTCTGAAAGCATACAAGTAATAATCAAAGCGCTATTAAAACAAGAGAAATGTGTAAAATAAAACTACTGTAAGTCTCAATCTAGAAAAGTATTTAAGTACGTATGTAAGTTTATGCCTATTTCCTTGAATACCTACCTGAAATTACATATGTATTTAAATTCTATATTGAATAAGATTAAAAATATTTTATCTTTACATTAAAATACTAGCTTTTGAGAAAATAAATATCAATATCACTGTAGAAGCAAATCTGAAATTAAAACCTCCCACCTCCCTTGCCTTAGGGATCCAACCATTTGGCTCTCTTCCTGAGTCCTGAATTCAGTTCCATTTGAAGCTTTTAAGTGGATGGAAAGTGTTTTGTTGATGAGTGCCATTCTCTCCAGTCCATTTTTGTTGTACTGGTCTCTACCCCCTATCCCCCTTTCACAAATGGTAAAGAAATAATTGATATCCTTTCCATTAAATCTGTAAACGGAACCTTCCAATCTCCCTGAAAATTAATTAATGTGTTATCATGGTTCATGTTCTTCTAATAAAAGATGTTTCTACTCCCAAGGCAAAAAAAAAGTAATTCAGAAATTACTTTATTATATCTTTTGTTTAGGTCACATTACAAATATATGTGATATTGAAAAACCATCACGCTTAGCAATAACATTAACGCAATTTTAGGGAGACAGAAATCAAATGTAAAAAGAACTCCTAAAATCCTGAACTCGCAGTTGCTGTATCAGTTACTACAAATGCACGTGCAGTATTGCATATGTAGTTTTTTTCATTTAAATGTCCTTCTTTTTAAATGTGATTACAATTTCTTGTACAATACATGTTGCAAAACAGAGATTATCAGTTTTTAAAGAAATTGCCTTTCAGTGGAAGCTTAAATTTTGTCTAAGTGTTTAAGTGATTACCAAATTAACACCGGGATTACTGTTTGTGCTGAATTACGTCTGGGTTTAAATAGCTCTGCACCAGGTTAGGCTGTTGTTTTCATGGTGACCTCACCCCCCTGCATCTCCTACATCACTGAGT
This sequence comes from Patagioenas fasciata, assembly GCF_037038585.1. Classification (NCBI taxonomy): domain Eukaryota; kingdom Metazoa; phylum Chordata; class Aves; order Columbiformes; family Columbidae; genus Patagioenas; species Patagioenas fasciata. The sequence goes on from NC_092524.1 coordinate 41,246,912, forward strand.
ATATACTGGAGTTGAAGCTCAGCAGGGGTGAACTGACAGGCAAAACTGTTCACTTACCATCAAGTGTGAGAACATTTGAACTGTATTTCTGTGTCAATAAGGGAGCAGGAGCTGAACTGAAGGGTCCTGGAAGCTCCAGAAACCAAAGACAAAGGATGCAAGGCAGGAAACAGTTTCAGGGAACAGTGAAGGACTGTTTGAGCCTACCTTTGTATGGGGTTTTGGGGAGTGTAGACGAGCATCCCAACAAATCACTAAGAGAGGATTTACTCCACAGTTTAAAGATACTCTTAGGTACTACCCATCGAGAAGGTCAGCACAAAACTGAACTTAACAATAAGCTGCTAGATGAGGAGCACCATTCTGTTAGTTGAAAAGGTAACTGAGGCAAGTTCTATGATGCTTCCAGCATGATCAGAAAAGGATACCAATGGTAAAAATAAGCAATGAACATTACTGTTCTTATTCTACATTTCAAAATCCCTTGCTCCAAAACTGGAATTTACATCATTTTATATAATGATATATTTAAAAAGCCATATTATTTTATACTGACATCATAAATTAAAAAATAAAAAGGCAGGGAGAAAAAAATTTATTTTATTTTGAGAAAGCTTTAAATTTGGTAAGTACTGCAGAACATAGCAATAACAATAAAAAACATCATTCTTTCTCCTTCTTTTGAAACTATTTTGGCAACGTTCCACTCTGTTGAAAGGCATGGAAGTGTCTTGGGCTTTAATTTTTAAGGTAAATAGTGTTTTTCTATGTTTCAGATTTACACGCTCTCATTGGGCTCTGCAGACCACCATTTTGTTTGCTTGTGTCATGAAATGATGTTATTTCAGAGCACTATTCACTCTAACTAGTGTCCCATTAGAACCTGATCTGGAAAAAACTATGTTAATGAGCAAGTTACACAGATCTTTACTCTTTATAAACATGGGTAATTCATGTTTCTTGTTGTGCCACCTGTATGGCATAGTTAACTTTCTATGGCTAAACCTAAAATGGCTTAAATTTTCTAAACATGCAATTCTAGAAGCAGTCATATATGAATTAGGTTCTTTTTTTAAACTTCTTGGATCATCTTGTAATTCATAACTTTTTAAGATTATGCCTCCAAAAAGGGTTTCATATAGCAACTAACAATCAAAGTTTTAACTTTCAGAATACTCCTGTTATTCACTGAAAAAAACCCTCTTGATGAAGAGAAAGACATATATTTTTTTCAAATGAAACTGAGACCTTTCTTATTAGCAAAAAAGCTTCTGTAATGTCAGGCTATCCTTATGCTTTGACAGAGCACTGATGCTGCAAAGGCAGTTTTATGGCTGTATGTAAAATTGTGCAGTGAAAAAGAAGGGGTTCCAAGTATGCCTACAACCATGCCCTGAAAAACTTACTACTCTACAGAAAAGTTTGCAATGTTACGTTCTTAATATGATACTGTTACACTGTTAGCTCTCAGGCTAACTTGTCATCATCTATTTAAGCATTCCTACTATCAGCAAAACAGAGACATTGAAACTACAACAGTTATGACAAGACTATTTCATCAAGTCTGCTGATGACTTGGCTGTTAATGACGAGTACTCCTTGTTCTGGGCTCAGAAGCAGATCTATCAATCAGCACAGCTGGAAATGTGAACAAGAAGCCATTACAACTCAAAGAAGCAAGATCCTGCATTCAGAAAGAGGCAAATTATTGACTGATCATTTTGAGTTCAAAAGGGCTTTGAACTATTAGTAGAGGTGAGGTCCTGCTATCATAAGCAACAGAGCTTCACGTAATGGGAGCTGTCATCGAGCATCCATGTCTCTCATCGTGTAAGAAACCATCAACCACATGATTAGCAACAGCATGCCGTTGTGAAAAGCAGACATTCTTCTGCTACACTCTCCCATTTGGAATGCCTTTAAGAGTAACGTATGCCATGGACTTCTCACAGGCACTTGTAACTGAGTCCTTCCCTACAAGAACTGCTGGCATTCACCACTTAAAAAATAAATATAGCATACAATTATAACACCATTCCACTTAAACCATAACAGTTAATGACTGTATATACTATTTCACTGGGCTAAGAGAAAGCATTTTATTCTTTTTTGATATTGCACCCTAACAAAGACAATTTAAGTTTTCAGAATTCTATCAAAGTCAGCAGAGCTAGAGCAGTTCATACAAGCCAGAGTTGATGTCTGATCTTCATCTTGAAATCTGATACGAAATTAAACTAAGATTATCAAGATCCTGATATATAATGGAAATTATAACTTCCTAACATCTAGACATGTACAGATTTGTAATCACTCTGTTTCTTTATTTGTTCTGCTCAAAAATGGGGAAACTTGGAAAATGGGGATCTAATGAGTTTTCTGGATATGTATGTGAGTACTTCAGTACTCTAAATTTTGCATGCAGGAAAATCCTTCTAATCCGACAAGTATCATTTTGTTTTCCTTATCTGTTATTGTTTTATCCAAATTATTTAAGTGAAAAAGAGCTAATGCTAACAGTTGGTAGGTAATCGGCTGTAGGAGGCAGGGACGGAGGGGGAGATGAATTTTCAGACTTGAATTTTGAACTCTCGAAGAAGCCTGCTACTTGCTAACTGCAACTGGAACTGGCTAGTTGAAATTTTTTAAAACATCCAGACTAAGCAGCAGTGGTGTGTCCTCAGTCCTTCAGTGACACAGGCAGGAAACTGAAACATCAGCAACATGGCTGATCACAAAGTTGTGCTTCTGTATGTGGACTATTTAGTTTGGAAACACTGTGAACTTGTGGATCTAGAAAGAAGAGAAGGTCCCCAAAAAGATGCAGTCATTTCAGGAGGAAGAAGGGGGACTGTAAAACTAAGGTGAATATCCTGCTTAGAGGTAAGATGCTGAAGTGGGGGAAGATCCAAGAGTTCAGGGAGATGGAGGCCAGGGTACATTCATGCATTTGGGTTGGTGACACACAAGACTGGGAGCTGCAAGCAGTAGGATAGCAGGAACAAACATGAGGTTGTGCCCAGTCTTCCCTGGAGCTACCGAATGTAAGGCTGGGAAGGGAGCAAATGAGCCAATGTGGAAGGCATCCAGTAAGGTAAATGCTCTGATCTCCTTTGAAATAAAATCCAGTATTTAGATTCACTACAGATTATTGTTTAAATCTCACATCATGGGTGAGGTAATGCAAACAATAAATCATAGGAGATAATAAACCCTTTGCAATCATTTGTCCAGTGCTAGCTCAGGCTTTTACAGACAGTTTTAATAAAAAATTAACTTTTATGGGTCAATAAGCTTGATTCACGTGTACATTCCGAAGTTCAGCTCTAATGGACTTCAATTCATTTGAGAATGATCCCACAGTTTCAAACCTGCAAACTGTACAGTACAGTAGGCTTTATATTCTTTTGAAATCCTGACACAGAATTATGTCTTTTTAATTTACCCATTTTTCACCCAAGTGGAAAAATCAGCAACACATTAGTTCATTGATTGGCTGGAAGAGACCCTCAAGATCATCAAGTCCAAACATTAACCAAACTCTGGTATTAAACCATGTTCCTAAGAACCTCATATATATGTCTTTTAAACACCTCCAGGAATGGGGATTCCACCACTTCCCTGGGCAGCCTGTTCCAATGTCTGACAACCCTTTCCATGAAGACATTTTTTCTAATAGCCAACATAAACCTCTCTTGGCGCAACTTGAGGTCATTTCCTCCCATCCTATCACTTACTACTTGGGAGAAGAGACCAACACCCTCCATGCTGCAACCTCCTTTCAGGTAGTTGTAGACAGCAATAAGGTCTCTCCTCAGCCTCTTTTTCTCCAGGCTGAACAGCCCCAGTTCCCTCAGCTGCCTCCCATCAGACTTGTGCTCCAGACCCTTCACCAGCTTTGTTAACCTTCTCTGAACTCCCTCCAGCACCTCAGTGTCTTTCCTCTAGTGAGGGGCCCAACACTGAACACAGGATTCAAGGTGCGGCCTCACCAAAGCTGAGTACAGTGGGACAATCACTTCCCTAGTCCTGTTGGCCACGCTATTCTTCATGCACACCACGATGCTGTTAGCCTTTTTAGCCACCTGGGCACACTGCTGGCTCATGTTCAGTCAGCTGTCAACCCACACCCCCAGGGCCTTTTCTGCCAGGCAGCTTTCCAGCCACTCATCCCTGAGCCTGTAGCTCTGCCTGGGGTTGTTGTGACCGAAGTGCAGGACCCGGCACTTGGCCTTGTTGAACCTCATACAGTTGGCCTCAGCCCAATGATCCAGCTGGTCCAGATCCCTCTGTACGGCCTTCCTACCCTCCAGCAGATTAACACTCCCACCCAATTTGGTGTCATCTACAAATTTACTTAGGTTGTACTCAGTCCCTCATCCAGATCATTGATAAAGATATTAAAGAGAACTGGCCCAATACTGAGCCCTGGAGAACACCGCTAGTGACCAGCTGCCAACTGGATTATACTTCATTCAGCACAACATTCTGGGGCCGACCATCCAGTCAGTTCTTTACCCAGCGAAGAGTACGCTTGTCCATGACAGTTTCTGCAGGAGAATGTTATGGGAAACAGTGTCAAAGGCTTTACTGAAGTCTAAGTACACAACATCAGCCAGGTCACCTAGTCATAAGAGGAGATCAGGTTGTTCAAGCAGGACCTGCCTTTCATAAACTCATGCTGACTGGGCATGATCACTTGGTTGTCTTGTATGTGCTCTGAATTGTGGTTGATTTTTTAAAATGCATTACAACAATTCAAGAATGACTCAACATGGAAACATTTCCAGTGCCTCGCCAGGTAGATCTGAAAGTCAAAGAGAAGCAAAATGTTTAGAGAATATATTGGTGACCCACTGAAGATAACAAAAGTGTCCTACTGACTTAGTAAGTTTACTCAGGATTTCACCCATACACAAAAATAAAAGGGACTGAAATTAACATTGGAAAATGGTGACACTAATATTCCCCACTTGACATTGTGCTCAGTTTCTGTGAGACCAACTCAAAAAGAAAGATGGTAAGAGGCAAAACCTGTTGGATAAGAAAAACCACTGAAGGCCTGGAAGAGACTTCCATATAAGGAGAGATTAAAGACTGTAATTGTTTCATTTGGAGAGGAAATGAGTAAGAGTTTACTGGAGTCAAGAAGAGGAAGCCAAAAAAAAAACCAAACCAACAAACCACAAACCAGGAAATAAACAGAATAACCTTCTGCACCAACAAACTTAACTGATAGGAGTTTTTATGTCCTAAGAAGCAGGCAAGATCTCCAAACTTATTTTTGGCAATAAGTCACACCTTAACTAGGTTAACAAAAACATTCTTGGCCTCTTCAAGAGTCAGCATGAGCCAGATTTCAGTTGGAATAACAGTGTCTCCAGGTTTGAATCATGCTACCAAACAGCAGTTGCAACCTGTGGCAGTTCCTGAGTCTCTTCCTCAGTTTCCGTTTTGAGTTGTTATATTCCCCAAGGGAAAGTGGTTTGCTTGTTTCTGCTCAGACCTGCTTTAGCTACAAACCTCAATCAGTTCCTAAAAGGAGATTTGTATCTTACCACAAAGAGGTGCAAACGCCATTTATTGGAAATAACCATGAGACTGTGCGTTGCTATTAGCTCCTTCAAAATACCAAAGCCAGCAGTCAGCCAACAAAAGTAAATCTGATGAACTTAATAGTGACATTGAACGACTTTTTTTTTTTTTTTTTTTTTTTACATAAGCCATATTTAGTTTTAAATCTACTGGAGCAATGAGTTATTGAGATCATGAATTCAGAGAGACTGAAAGATTAGAATGAATTTCCAAACAATAGATCTTTCTCCTGACATATATCCAAGCAGTGTAGAATACAGCATTGACAGGTTAAAAACACACCTCTTCTGATAGGCAAGTTATTCCAAGTGGCTTACCTTTTATCTTTTCACTACGCACCTCTCCAAATAATTTACAGCTAAATTCTCCATTCAAGACTCCTATCGATTAACAAATACTCCAATACAAGTGTTTGGACAATCATGTACCAGTCGATAAACTGTCTAACAAATTTAGCAAATAGAAATGTATATGACAAAACAAAGAGTGTTCTGCTTAGCCTAAGTAAGGCTTGTTCCCTGTTATATGTTGTAGCTAGTGAAAATGAAGTGTGAGATGTAGTTATTTGGTGGGAGAGGATGGAGTCTGGTGAGGAAAACAGAAATCTTTGCATTTTGGCAGTTTTACTATTTGAGTCTGTGTTAGTAGCAGAAAAAAATGAAAGAATATCAAGACCTGAGAAAAGGAGAAGGGAAACTTAATTGAAGTTTTCTTACTCACATACTCAAAAAAGACAGAGGAGGTGACAAGGACAGATGATACAAAGGTAGTGACATTATAAGCATTTTCTGGTTTGTCTCTATTACTTTCCTAAGAATTCCAAGACTTCTATTTGCTTTTCTGGAACTTCTCTTGAACTTCTCAGAGCCTCTTACAACAGACAAATCAATACATTCTCCTGACACTTCTTATTGATCTATACTGAATTTTGTCTGGGGTGACACTGACACTTCACTAGTCATGCTTTCTAGATCATTTATGAATGTATTTAACAGCACAGACCTAAGAACCTCTGCTAGTGACCCACTTCCACTGTGAAAACAGCATGTATTTCTACTCTTTGTTTTCTAAGTCATAAATAGTTATTTATCTGTTTGAGCATCTATCTCATTCTTTCATGAAAGCGTAGTTTCTTTATAAGCCATTGAAAAATAAATTGTTCGTATGACTTCTGGAAAACCAAGTAGGCTATCTCAACTGAAGAAAAAACTTGATATCATTATTAAACAGCACACAAAATAAAAATGTCCCATCTCCAAAAATTGGACAAATAAAGGTGAAACAATGTAGCCTGTGAGATCTATTAGCTTGCAGAGGAACAGTGACCTCCCCTAAAAAGGTCCTGTTCTGAGAGGATTTGTGTATTTTCTCTCAAGGATTCAACTTCTCTATCAGTAGTATTTTTTTTAACATTTAGTTTAATTTTGTTTTAATAAATACAAAATGACATTGCTTATGATTACCAAATAACAAGCTTTAAAATTACATCTAAAATCTTGACATGAATGAGAAATTATAAGTTCAAAAAGCTTTCTTAAAATGTAAATGTTCCTATGGAGAACTTCCTGTCTTGCAATCCACATTCAAAAACTTTTGCAATTATTTCAGATTTTCTGCTGCTGAAATAATTAAATACTAAAAACAAATAGAAAGACCCAAGGAAGAATAACTAGCATGGTCTGTATTTCTGAAAGAGCACTAGAAGCAAAGATGACACATTAACTGCTTCTCTACTAACATTCATTTTACTCAGTGCATACTGTTGATGATGCTGCCAAAGAATATAAGGAAGTGATGTTGATAGGATATCTGTTTTTTTCATCCTGTTTTTACCCACTCTCTCCTGCAGCAGAAAGAAAAAAATGGAAAGGCAATATGGGAGGGGGAATTCAGAAAGATTCTGCTGATGAAGAAAAAAATAAAAATCTTGAAGTCTGTATCAGAGGGTAGCAATTATAACACTGATGAGCTGAAGACAATGAGGAAAAATAAAAACATAGAAGGAGAGACTCTTTTAGTCCTAAGCACTTCGAACTCAGTCATCTATCTGAAATTCATGATCCAAGAATGATGTTGGCTAATGAACAGTGAGGGATACAAAATCAAGCTACTTTAATTTAATCTGTAGTGAGTCTTAACTCTACAGAACTATGAAAAAAGATGACAGCTAGAGACAATTAAAAGAATATAGAAGAAGAATAATTTTAAAATATATCATTTCAGACAGGACAGAGAAAAGATAGTTGTATGTCTCAAAGACACAAGAGTGTGTTAACATAGCAGTGAAGACACCACAAGAACAATGCTTTTCAATTGCAACAAAGCAAACTTTGACCAACTGTATACGTAACATAAAATGATGTTCAAAGATATAACATCATAATGTTTATCTCAAGGAGCTTGCAATTGGACTAACATTACAATCCAGTTGATATATAGCATTTACTATAACTGCATAGTTATCCATAGCTTTTATCCAGTTCAACATATTTTATCATATACAAGAGAGTATAAACTGTACTGAATCCAAATAAAATGTCAGCATCTAGTGATCAGATGGCGTACCGTCTATGTGACATTAAAACAGAAACAGCTTCTTAACAAAAGCAGTGGATCAATTCCCACCCTCATCAGCTCAGCAAGGGAATGTAAAATAGCTGCTATTTGACTCTTGCTTCAGGAATCCTGCCATGTTGAGCACAACTGCTCACAGCAAGCAGATGAAGTACATTTCACTAATTTACACAAGATGCTAACATTTCATGCTCTGCCTTCCAGTGGCTGGCAAAGATATCTTACATCCAAATGTAATTTTGCCTCAGTAAAACAGATAGAATTTTTATAAGAGAACTCATATTAAAACTATAATTTTTTTTTTTCCTTCTATATAACATGAAAAGGCTTGGCAAATTCACACAGCAGTTTTTATTTAACTTTCATGAACAAGGTATAACACAGGACATAAAGTATGCTGGTAAGAAAGTAAATCTGAAGGTGTCTGAAGTAACTGTTTCCTTGAAGGCCTTGAAAAACAGCACTCAAAAAGAGTCAGCGTATAGATGTACACAACCACAGCAACTCTTATTTATCAGCTTGTTCTACAGAGTCTGTGCTTTCATTTAAGAGAAAAACGGCAAATATCCTTCATCTGAAAAAGTTCACAAATACACAGATGATGGTTGTGGTTGCATCTGTAGACAGCTTGCAATAAAAACTTAATGCAATCTTCATTTTAGAAACAGGTTAATTCATCTACAATCCAGATTTCATGTAATAACTTAATGTAAAAACTTATTAACTATTTAACTTCTCCAGAAATAAAGAGTATGAAGGACTGTACATCTCGATCATTAATATGGCTTTTTCTGCCTTAACAAACAGCAGTTGAAATAAATCCTTTTTAAAGGCTAGTCCAATTATAACAAACAGCTTCAAAAACCAGGAGTAAAGCTTAAAGAAGGCAGTGTAAGAGAGCAAGCATATTTCATTCAAGCATATTCATTGGTCAGGTTGAAGCTTGTAGTAAATGCTACTTAATCACATCAAGACTGAAAAACACTTCTCAGCTTAAGCTCACCTTACATAAATTGACTTCCTGCTCTTCAGCAAACAGTAAGACTGCATTTTAAAGGGAGACCTACAGAGATGCAATTTTTCCTTTCTCTTCCTTCCACTACTGTTTATGAATGACTGACTACTCATTTGCAGCTGCCTTTGATGATAACTTTGACTGCAACTTTTGGGCTGCCTACTAATTTTTGAGAGTATTCTAAATCAAAAAGAAACCTTCCTACAAATACAACTTGATAAAATCCTTTCTGCAAAGATTTGGATTCTTTTTTAGTTTGAAATGCAATTTAATTAAGGAAATGTTGGATTCAATGAACACATTACTAGAGACTCCCACAGCACTAGTAACGGACTTTCCTCTTCTGAGCATCAGGAGACCAGGTGCACTTCTCTAACATTTTGGAGAAGAAATGAAATAGAAAATGCACAGCTAAGAAAACAGCAGCATGGCAAGTAATACATTACTGACAGAATGGTGATTCTGTCAATATTAGTGATACTGTTCAATGAATACCCTGGTATGCAGCCTAATAAACCACCTGAGTTCAACATACAAATCTGTGATTTTAATACATTTATGAAGTGTCCCCATAACTCCTGTACAAACACTATCAGAATGTCAACAAAAACAAAATGTTAAAACAGACAATATTTTAAAAATACATAAAAGGAAGAAAACACTATAGGATGTAAAATTAAAACTGTATTTACGAGGGCTACTAACATTCAGAACAAAAGTTACCTTTCCCTCTTTTAATGTGCAGTTGACTGAGTCTGTAACTCAACTTGCCCTTTTGCTTCCACTCTCATAATAATGCCTGACCTTTCACTTCTAAACTGCCAGAATCTATATTGACACTGAACAACAATGAATCTGGCTGACTGCCATGGCCAGTGCTTATCTCCTCTGGACCAGTCAGCCACCATACAGACATTTGTTCCACGAGTTATGCAATTATTACACTCCATTAAAATCCAAACACATAATGTAGCAGTGCAAAATATAAGTACTAATGTTCATTATGAATATAAAAGCACCTTAAGTGTTGCATTCTGAGCTGATTAAATTTCTTGTGTTTCACCAGAAACCTCTATTTTTACCACAAACTCCTTCAGTTATATTGTATGACATCCGCGGGTACAATTTTCCTTCCCAAAATGGACTGAAGTGCTTCAGCTACAATGAGCAACTCCTCTCAACTATAAATTCTTCTAGATAAGTTTTTGTATCTTTCAAGAACCTGTAATGTAAGGTCTAAACCAGAAGATGATCATATTCATTATTCCTTAAACTGTTAAGAACATTAAGTACAACTAAAAAAAAAAAAAAACAACAAAGAAACAAACAAACAAAAAAAACCCACAAAAACTAAAAACCAAACCACAGGCTTTTCAGCCTTTACAAAAGACCTTGTAATTAAGTAAACAACAATGAAAGCAGGAAAACACATAGTATTAGGATATGAACTGATTATATAACCGGACAGTACTAGGACTGACAGTTCAGCTTTCTCTACCCTGACCAGTATTGACATGTGCAATAAAAAATGAATGTGCTGGATGAGTATAGCTTTTGACATCAGATATCAGTGCCTCGGGGGATGTTTAGCCACAGCGCAGAGTTTTCAGCAGCAAAGTTCTGGCAGTAACGCTATGTTCTACTGCTCCTTTCAGACATGCCATTCAAAAATAATTGCCATAATATATCTTGAATTTACAGAACTTTAGAATGCATATTCTGTTTAGATACTTGTAATGTACTCTAGAAATAAAACACTTCAACCAGTTCAACATAAGCGCCTGAATATATATTGCATTCCTTTTGTCCTAACCACTGCTTAAGTGCTCAATATCATCCACTGTTACGCTCAAGGCCAATCTCTTATGTTTTCAAAGAGGTTTTTCCTCCCTTCAAAAATAAATTTTCAAGGCATATCCAAATTATTAAGTATAATGAAAAAAATTCTTATGGCCCCGTATTCGGGTAGACTGTTTTTTTTTGTTTGTTTTTGTTTTTGGTGGTTTTTTTTTAATTAAAAAGGAGACAAGAAGAGACTAGACTGATCAGAAGAGACTAGACAGCACCCTCAAACATATGGTGTGAACTGTGGGGCTGTCATATGCAGGGACAGGAGTTAGATTCAATGATCGTTGTGGGTCCCTTCCAACGCAGGACCTTCTATGATCCTAAATAGGATCAAAAGAAAGTAAACCCATGGCACATGCTTCTCTCTTCTTCATAGATATGTGTATTTTACAGCACAATGTTTCTGTTTTCATAACCCATCTTCAGCTAATTCGTGATACACTATTGCAAAAAATCTATAATAATTTGAAACTATGTCTGAATATATTTCAGTTAAAACTGCCTGCATTAATTTGAATACTTCCCTGAACATTTCAGGTTGTTAATATAGCTCTCTCTCTTTTCCAGTATTGCAGAACTGGGAATACCTTTCTCCCCTCCATGACACAGGAATTTTACCATTGCAGAAATGAATTGCTACATTTAGCAAAGGCTCATCTGTGGGATGACACTGATGCTCTTGAGTGTTTCTGGAGGAAATGTATTTAAATTCTTGTGTAATTCGAGACATGGACTGAAGGCTTTCATGTATCAGGCCATGACATTGCAAGTTTCATTTGCTGTCATTTGATTTAGAAAGTCAGTCTACCAAGCACAGTGTTGTCTAGTGAAAAACACTGAACTGTTAGCAGATGAGTCTAACTAAATCCAGCAATTTCTGCAATGTTTAAGTTAATATGCGGCTGAGGGAAGGAAAACATTCCCAATTCTATAATATTAGAACAAGCACTGCGTGGCTGATCTTTTACATACTCTTACTGTGTGGTGTTAGGAGCTGGTATTACAGCATGTCAATATAGAAAACATGCCTTAGCAATTACTCTTCATAGCAAACTCCTCCAGTAGCACAGGAAGAACACTGAAAGCAGACACAAGTTGACAAAAGTTGAGATTCCAGCTTCAGGAAATCACGCTGGGGAATCTGGTATAACAGCACAACTGAAAAGGTGCAAACGACTGACACACCTCTTTTCTGGGTTTCTGCTCTTAAACTCCTCAGGATCCCAAAAAGTGCTGACTGAGTGGTCTGCACTCCTCTTCCTCTGGCAAACCTCATGCCATTGTCAAGCTTACCTAACAAGATCTCTTTACATAGCTAGGTGAGTAACAACTGTTTGCCTTTTTTGTTTGTTTGTTCTGTTTGTTTTTTGTTTATTTGTTTATTTGTTTTGTTTTTGTTTTTGTTTTTTTTTAAAGCCTGTTTCAGTGTTTCATTAAAAAAATCCCAACAGCCTAAGAAGCAGCTTTCATCAACTAACTACATCACCTTAAAACCTCATATGTGCAACTGTACTGGCAGAAAGGCACTTAAGAGGAATTGTGATATCTCACATTTTCTTTCCCAGTACTTTAGTAAAAGTAATAAACAATAGAACTGTTGGCCTTCAAAGCTAAAATTTTGATAATATTTAACGTATTCATTACTTGAAATAACAAAATCATAAAACTTCTACAATTTTCTTTGGCATTTTTTTTCTGTTATATAAGAGTCTTATACGCCAGAAAAGACAGTGATTCTGAAAATGAACACCTATTTAGTTTTACAGAATAGCATTACAAAATGCATTATGCTTTTATTGAGAACCTAAAGGCCACAAAGTAAGAGAAAAGAAACTTTCTGATTGCATGTACTATTGCAATAATTTCTCCTATCCTTTATCAGCCACTCTTGAGTACTGTGCACTGTGTCCAGCTCTGGGCTCCCTAGTCCAAAAGAGACTTAATCTAAGAAATCTGATCTAAATCATAATCTAAAACCAGGTAATTTGCTATCTTTTGCACAAGCTCAGAGTACATTTCTGGTGTGCATCATCAAACATATTGGATGAAAATTGTTTATACTTGATTATTTGATAGTAATATCACTACTTAGGGCATATTTTTTAAGTACTTTGTACTGTTTTAAATCTATTGCCTCTGAAGCTAGTTTAAAAATAAGTGCTTTTAAAAAGAATACTTTGTCAGCTTTGCTAATACTATAAATACACATTTATCTGCATAAGAACTAGCTAACAATTTTTCATTGCTAAGGAATGAAAGGCCAAAGGAAGACTTTCAAATCTTTTGGCAGAGAGGAGAAAAATTCTTACTTCAATTGTTCAATAAAGACATGGAAACAAAATCAAAGTCTTTTGGCCATATGGAATTGAGAAACCAGTATACCTTGTTGGAAGAGCCTTAAGATTCCTCAACCCTGACTTGTACGTAAAAAAAGCCACTTCATTTTAGTGAGGGCATGAGTGATGGCTGTACTTAAGATTATATAAATTAAGCACTCTCAAAATAACACATGAAATACCTTTCAGCACTGGACCGGTGATTGGTCAAAGATATAGTAATACTTCTCCCTTAAATTTTCCAGAAGTAGATATACTAGAGCAGGGGCTGGTTGGGGAACAGGACACAAGGCCCAAACGAAACAAGAAACAGAAAGAAACTGTTGCTAACTACTGCTAATAGTATGATAAACCTGAAACAAGGACTATTCTCAGGCTTTAGAGCTACTGATCACTTTCAGTGAAAACAAGTTAACAAAATCAAGAATTAAAGCCTCAGAAATGCTATGACTACGCAGGTATGATCACACCCTATTTCCTGTAAAACTATGAAAGAGTATGCAAAAAAATTATACTTAATTCACAATACATCATAATCTTACATGTGCATTTTGCATTATAAATTTATTCGAAACACAACAATTGTATTAATCTACGAATTGCCTCCATTACAATGACCTTCTAAATGATATGGATCCCTATTTTCTTTTCCTTTTTTTAACCTAAGACACAGTGCTACTGTTGCACAACATTTGATACAGTTGATACAATCAGTGAATTGCAAACTAGAACCAGTCTGTCACAGAAATGACATAAATCAATAACAAGAAGGTAATAAACAAAGGTTAATTTCTTTCATGAGTTCATCATAAATAAAACCAGATAAAATGATACAGCTGTTCAATACTGTCAACAACTGTATAAGAGAATTACTAGGAAGTGTATAAAAGCGCACTTTGGGGATTTACCTTTAGCTGGTATCTGGTTGCTAGAACACAGTACAACAGTACCTTGTGATATTAAAAATTCTGGGCCTTCAGCCAGCAATGGAGGGTGAAAGGAAAAAAATATATGGACCTCAGGCAATTGTAGGTACCACCCACACTTTCACACAGTGCTGGTTTAATAGCCTTCCTCTAAATCTTGCAGAGTTGTCTATGCTTGACCACTTTTGTAGAGAGACGCTTCACCTAAAAAATAAAATGACCCCCTAATGCTCTCGAACAGCATAGTTCTCCTTTATCACTTGCAAGTCTTGAAGATTTAAACAGCTATTTACCTAATTTTGGCAAACTGGAAGATATGTGGCCTCCATTCCAAAATCATATAAACAATACATCAAATAAAGCACTAAATTCCTTGTGGTTTGTTTGTTGGTTGTTTTTTTTTTTTTTTTTTTTCCCACTGCATCTGATTTACTGATCTGGAATGATTATTTTCAGCAGAAAATATGAAATAGATACTACTGGTATCTTTTCAAAAGGGAAATATTTGTTTCCTGATATGAAAAGGATGAGTGATGACTTAAGGGAATTACTTGCCTTATTCCTTATTGTACATCTTCCCATTTTAATCAAAGAGTATGGAATAGGGTCCTATCAAAGAAAACTATATTTAAAAGTTCAGTTGGCTTAGGTTATGTGGCTTAACTCTTACCTCCATGCTTCAGAACCCCTTAGGGCTCTGGCTTTCTCTGCACTAACCCTGCACTCTTCTATAGATTAAATTTCTACTTTTATATGACATACGTGTCTCCCTATTTTAAGTGTCTTTCCAGATACTCTAACCGCATGTTCCAGCAGCAAAAATAAAGCCCTTCGGCCATGTTCTAAGTTTCATTTATCAAATAGCACACCTTTATATCTTAACAATTCCAGCATTCACTCTACTGCATACCCTTGTAAACTTTGCACAATTCTTAGTCACATACCTCATCCTTTCTTTGACAAGTCCTGTTGACACATAACAGCATCCCCAGAATTCCTCTACATTCCAGTCACATAATCGGTGCTTATTTCCTACTTTAGTTAGAGTAATCCACTCTTCACAGCCACTCTGCTGGCCAAACATGCTCCTTCAATCCATTTGACATTTCATTGCCTATAAAATTTTGCCTTTCACCTCATGATTCACTCATACTAATCTCTTCTACATCTCTTCACCTGCTAGCCACTTTAAGACTATAACTTTCATTCCCTGGGTGCTCATGGACTTATTTTATCAACTTGTCTCCTCTGACTTTTGTGTTTCCTAGGCACTAAATGGTTGTTTTCTTGTGTTCCACCTTTTCACCTTCCACACCATCATTTATACCTGTCACACAATCAATAGTCCTGTACAACAAGCATCCAAGCACTCCTTGTGGACAGTCATCCATAAATAATATATATTTGTATAATTTTATTTTCTTCCCTACCTAGAATTTTTCTTCTCCCTTCCTTTCCTAGTTTTAAAAATAAGTCACATAAGGAGTCAGAGCAGCCCTGGCAGGCATTGTTAAGTAGGGCTTTGAAAAAGCACTTACTCCATTTCCAGTGGACATTTTTATGGCACTTCAGATATACTAAATCTAAAAATCCTTACTTTAAAGGAAGCCAGGTCACTGTTAGCAAGAACGGCCTTGACAATTCCTGCACAGGTAATTCTGAACTGACTGCATCGACTAAAAGAAAAAAATGTATATTCTATCCAACTAAATATTAAACTGTGGATATTTCATGCAAGATATGTGAAGATCAATTCTAATCTTCAAGCTACTCTGTTAATTAAGTAAATGTTCAAGTATTTATTGCTTTTTGTTGTTACTTGTTACATTTGGTTTCTACTATGTCTACTCTGCTTCTTTGTAAAGGATTGTGCTGCTGCACAGGATGGTATTTTCCTCTAAAAATGTAGATAGAAATATACATATTTCAAGTGCTTATTAAAATAATCTGATGCTTAACTAGTAATATGGACAAAATAAGGCTGTTCTAAAGTATACAGTGCAATTAAAAAAAAAAATCATTAATAGGCATAACGTGTCTATACACATCTGAGTAAGATTTTGACGCAGCATAGGTCAAAGTCCATGCAAACAAAATGTCCTTTTTCTTGAATCCTATCTGGATCAAAAATACTGTGGAAGTTCTTGGTTGCAAAAGCATGACAGTAATTTCCATTGGTTTTAGTTACCTGACAAGACAACTTCAACTAGGTCTCCTTCCTGGATATCTGCAGCTGATTTCACCAACTGGAGAATGTTTTCAGAGGTAGGGTCATGGCGGAATAGCAGAATTTTGTCGTACATTCCATAGAAACCACATTCAGGAAACTGCAAATACAAACCCATGAGAATTTACTACACTGTAAAATACATAACTGTAAAATACAATTAACACAAATAAATTCTGAGGGCAGACTAGACCATTCCTCAGACTAGTATCAAACAGGATACATATTTTTTAATATATGACATTATTTATCACTATATTCTGAAAATGGCTTTTCCACCAAGCAAGTAAGTTCATTTGTCTTCCTCTGTGAGCAATGTGGTATCCACTAGGAAAGGAAAGAGATGTGACTGCATCCCTTAGTTCCTGCTGATAAATTTGCAAAGACAAGTTCCTGAGCAAGGTGATCTAATTAGACCTTCCTGGAGCAGATTCCCTTCCAGTCTGTATTATTCCATGATTCTAGGATTTCTCCTAGAATGCCAAAAAGGTGCCTGGAAGTTGGAAGAAATACTTTTCATTTCTGTCTAAGACGTAATGTTCAAATGATAGCTCATTAGGAAATACCTATTTCTTGAGACCAAAGTTACTAGACACACAAAATAATGTCTCCAAACTTAATCATAATCATTCATTTTGACCTAAGGAAATTGCAGCTTTGAAACCAGATTAAATCCTGTTTAAACTAAAAAATATTTTTTAAAATTTCAGAAGTTATAAAGTGAACTTGAGTAAGCTTGAGATTACTATCTAAGGCATTTTTTTTTCTGTAGCACAAAAATGTGAGGGTTTTTTTTTTCCACACTTCCAGTTTAAGGAACTAAGATTTTGTTTTGAAAATACAGCCAAGAAGGAACCCTTTTTCTGATACAAAAGATTCAATTTAATTTTACATCATTGAATTACTCCATGTCTTATTTGGGAGTTTGATCAACATGAAAGAAACATAATGATAAGCATAGCTCGAGAGGAACTGGCAGGTGTTAAGGTTATAATTACTTTGAAAAGAATACCAGATAGAAAGAACCCAACAAAAAGTACAATACATTCATTACTGATTACTGGAAGCTTCAGAACCTATCCAAGTATCCCAAGGAAGTTTATACTTTTTTTAAGCTTTAAAGTATGCACTGAAAGGAGACACAAAATAGTCAGATCCCTGGTTTGAAAGAAATGCAAGTTTTGTCTCTCTTA
Organism: Patagioenas fasciata; assembly: GCF_037038585.1. Lineage (NCBI taxonomy): Eukaryota > Metazoa > Chordata > Aves > Columbiformes > Columbidae > Patagioenas > Patagioenas fasciata. The sequence goes on from NC_092524.1 coordinate 41,264,626, forward strand.
TTCCAGATTATACCATAAGAACCAACCCACTTCTAATTATTGGTTGGAGACATTACCTCCCTGGAAAAAAAAAAAAAAAAAAAAAAAAAAGCTGCTGTATATAGTCATTCCTACAGACTTTATACTGAGCAGAAACGATTTCCAGATTCAAACATTAAACTTTTCCACAGAATATCTGGAAAATTCTGCTATAGTGCATGTATTTAAAGAGGCAGAATTTTTGTTCATGTGCACTGTGCATCACACAAAAAAATCCTAGATGGATCACTTATCTTTACAATATGAGATAATATTCCAAGGCCATTTCCTTGAGCACCTCTATCATCTACCAATTATGAACTGAAGGATTTGGCAATCTATTGTCAAACTTTGAGAAGGTTGGCACCAGCATCAGCACATGTACTTCTAAACAGGCATTACAATTACTTAAGAGATACATACTTGTAAAACTTTCCTAGTAATCAGCTAACCTTTCATATCCACATTCTCAGTTCCATGGTCACAGTAACAGCAAGGTCTACCTATCATGTTCATTAGGCTGAGAATGGCTTACTTTGCCATGTTCCATTCACATTTCCAAAATATTTCTCACTGACGATTTACCATCTATTTGTGGACCAAAAACTTGCTCTCTCAAAGTTTCTAAAAACGTTATGCATGGTTTTATTCCTGTTAAAGAGGAACAATAATGGTATTTTCTATTTTCATATCCCTCTGTAAAATAACGAGCACTGAAAAACCTAGCTCTGTAAAAGTGTACTGCAATCAAAACTTACAGAAGCAACACCAGACAGAATAAACTTACTAAAGATGGATACTGAATTTTTGCGTATTTAAAATAGTCACATAGGCCACACTTCTGATGGAGTTATTAGCCAGGCAAAAATCACATTTTGTCATGAAGTGAAGCAATGAAACGGGGCCATATTTGGATTATTCCACTGTGCAGGCACCTTCTGCTCACTTCATATTCTCCTTAGAAAAGTGCCTTTTCCTGGGAAGCCAGGAACCATTCTTGACTGTACACAGGGATCATTATTGGTGCCTACGCATCAGAAACATTCCATTTTCATTCAGTTACCAAAAGAGATGTCATATTAAGGAACTATATTAACTTCAAGTTACTTTCAAAGTTTACCAATAAGGTAAAACAGCAGAGTTTTGGAAAAATTATTTAGACAACACCAATTTTCATTACACAAGAACACAAATCTTGTGTCTTTGTGTCTTGCTGTAATCTACAGCTATATTTTGAAGCTAAAGTAATATCCTTTATCATCTTAACTAAAGGAGAAGCGGCAGAAGATACTCGAAGTTTCTGTATAATTGAAATCAACTCCTACCTGTCTTAACAAGAGTAATTTTCACACAAGGGTGGAATTTCTGAGAAACAGTGCAAAAATCCTGAAAAAAAGTGTTTCTTACAGGAAATATTCTTAATCTCACGTAAAGACAACATAACCCAGATGACAATTTCTCCCATGGTCCCAAATGTGAAGATGAAATAATTAAGTACCATAATACTTAAGATGGACTATATCTTAAGGATTAAAAATCTAAGAATAAACCAAATAATGCTGAAGGACCTTAATACTCAAGGTTTTGTTGTTTCCCAATCTCATTAAAATAAATTATTCAACCTAATGCCAAAAACATTTTTCTAGCTCAAATACGAACTAAATTCATGGCTTAGATGTGAAATAGTTACTCTCGGTTTTAAAGAAATTTGCTTTACATGAAGCCTAAGTGGAAGTGAATCAAAGCTTTTGAGAGACTACGTCTATGACTATCTGAACTGCAATTAACTCTCTTCATCCATCCAGGTGCTACCACCATCCAGGTAATAGAAAAGCAGACGGCACAGGCACTAGGAGACACCCAGGTGTTTTACAGAGCCATTCACTATGCACCCTAGTAACTGCTGAGCTGAACCCCACAGCCTGCTGGACCCATTCAGAGCCCTGGGTCGTGGTGCTCCACGCCTGAGAAGCTCTTCTTCCCTCACCACAGCACCTGAGCTGGCAGGGGCTGGCTCCCTCTTCTCCACAACATTTCAAATTTAGAATATGTATGAGAAAGTAATCCTGGTGGGTTTATAATACTAATTAAACAGATTCCTAACTTGCTACAGTATACAAGCTTGATGACAGGTCATAAGAGTGAGAATTTTCTTTTACAGAAGCAGTGAAAAATTAAAAATATCTTTCAAAATGGGCACAGTTGATCTTTTTCAAACGCTGAAGGAATTTTCGCATTTCAGAGATAGTAAAGGCATTTCCCTCTAAACTCATTATGACTGAAATTGTTTATTGTCTTTTCATAGTCCCATCCATTTGCTCTTTTCAAATTAGCTCTATTTATCCTACCTATAAAAGTATTTGCTATATTACATGTATTATACATGCATATGTGTAAGTATGTGGACTTTGAAATATCATTTATTATATTCTGTAGAGAAAAATAAATTCGATCACAACATGTTTTTGTAAATTATATACATGAGTTATCTTCTGGGTTTCAGTTGGTTTTCCTCAGATAAACTACTCTCATGCCAAGATGGTGTGATTCTCCAAGTAAAACATTGTGTAAGGACCAACTGTTGCAACAGTGACAAAAATATTCCCTCAGCTAAGCTTATTCCTGCCAACAATAATGTTGATATGCACAAACAAAAGTAAACAAAAAACAGCCACATTGCTTGGTGCTACAACACTATCAATAGCATTTATTTTGCCAAATACAGGGCAAAATAGGAAACGCATATATGTCCAACTACCTAAAAGCTACCTAATGCTAAGCTAACTGAAAACGATGGTATTGGATGTAAATTCCCAACACTAACAGAAGCCCTTGTTTCAGTCTAACAGCTGCTTGAAGGGGAATTACCAGGAGTAAAACTGTCACTGTAATTTCTTTAATGAGGAAATGCAATATTTTTGTAAGAATCAGGAGAGTGGAAAATTGTTTACATCTGCTTCAGAAAAATAATCTATTTCTGGATGCTTAACAATTCATCAGTAGTCATTAAGACATCACAACTGTCCGCACACACATTGGTTGTCTACTCCAAGTGTGAAATAAAATGCATCTTCTTAAACTGCTTTCATTGTGGTTTAATCTTATGTGCATTAGTTTACAACTGAAACAGGATAAATTACCTTTACAGCATGATAACTTGTTAAACTGCCACAGTTCAGTTGCATATTTCAAGTGTGCCTTTTTTTTTTTCTTTAAATAGAGAGGAAGATTAGCTCTCTATCATGATTTACATCACTTACAAAATGTGAGCTCCAGATTCGCAATTTAGCCAGATTTCTGTATTTCCCAGTCTTTCCCCAGTCTTGAGGTTGTTATTTATCAAATATTTTTTCCAGTGTAAGGAGAAGAAATATAGGACAGCATGCTTCCAAGACACTTAAACCTACAAAATGTATTAAGTCTAAGAATGAAAGGTTCAGCATACCTGAAGTTGAAAATGTGGTTCACCACAGGCACTGAAGTTCTGGAAAAGCTGAGAGTATTTTTCAATCACTTGAAAATGTATCAAAAAAACCCACAAAAGATAAGGAATGTAGTTACTATTCAAGAGACTACCAAATGTGCACTGTGAATCCTTTCAAAGAGCCTTATTTCTTTTCCAAACTTGTACTTTCAACTTCACTGCTTAAGGTCAGTTTATGAGAGACGTGTAAGACCATCGGGAAGATAAGTCATATTAGATACATTCTCCATAAAAAGGAAGATTCTTCATCCTAGACACATGCAGTCCTCATATGGGATCCATGCATAAATGATTAGTCTTTAAATACATTAAAGACTGGTGCCAATAGGAATGGAACAATCTGTTTCTCCTTTGCATGGAACACCAAGAATTAGCCAATCTAAAGCACAGGAATTCATACAATACAGAGAATCAGAATGGAGACAAGGAAAGCTTTGCAACAACAAGGATTTTTGAAAAAATCTTATTGTTTACCTAAGAAATTGCATCTTTCTTACGGAAGGTTCTTTTAACAGAACAAATCAAACAATTGTTAGGAGTCTGCCTATGTTGGGATAGAAGAATAAAGTAGATAACCTCATATAACACGATCATGATGCAAGAAAATTTACTATGTATAATAAACAGGGACAAATTAAACAGCTAAATGTGTATTACTCATTTTTTTATAATTTACTTACTCATTAAGTGCAACTCTTGTTGTCCACAAGCAATGTTAAATCTTGCTTATGTCTATTGACAGTGATACTAGGTTAAAAAAAAAAGTTATCCTTAGCATGACTGTTCTCAATAAAACTGTCATTATCATACAGAGGAAACTCTGTATTACACATTCACAGGTTTTGTTCATTAATTTACTAAATCAAATGTTACTGCAACAAAAATGTATTCTTTGAGAAAAGCATAACTTATTCCAAAGCTGCTGTCTAAACATTCATATAAAATACGTTTTATATGACATTGTAGCAGCTTTTATGGTAAAAAAACATGGAGACACCACCAGCATTTGAAGTCATCTGTAATCAGACTGAAGGTGTGTGCTTCTTTCATTTCCTGAACACATCATATAAATGTTAACTACCCATAAGATTTTTTTTTAAAAAAAAAAAACACTTTTTCAGACAAAAGAACTACTGGTCAGCATCTCAAGGACCAATTTGATATTGCCCAGCTTTTGTGAGTACTAAGGTAGCAGATTATCCATAAAACACAGGGCAAAAGGAGGTTTGGCACTAACCTTTCCTCAGCAGATACCAAAGGAGAAGCAATCATTAAAAATGAGTTATTATCCTTAGCAACTGTAAACATGTAAGGAAAGTCTACTAAAATATTTCACCAATAACTGTACAGAAGCCAAATGATGTAAATTCTGGGCTTTCATTTTAAAAGGTTTCAAGTGATACTACAAAAAAAAATCAGACTCATATTAAATTACAATAACTAGAACCTCTAATTATAAGTACTCAGTAACTGGTTTAATCCAATATCCATTGTATCAGTCAATAATTTCAATGGCATATGTCCATCCACACACAGACACAAGCTGAACTATGTACTTCCATAACTGTGCTGTCTTATTAATGACTGTTGTCAACACCAGGATCAAACTGCTGAAAAAAAAAGGTGATATTTAAAAATCTGTCCGATTACTGTAACAATCAAATTTTTAAACAAAACAGAACTCTAAAAGACCTGACATATCTAAATGTTAACATATTTCCAAAATCAACTGGGAAGCTTTCAATAATTAATAAATACTAATTCACTATATACAGTTACTTGAATGAAGCCTTCCTCTTTGCTGTAGTAAAGCATAAATGCTAACAGAAATTAATTAAGAGAAAAAGTGAGAGTGTCTAAGGTGGGACAATTCTCTCAGAAGTTTGATTTAATAACTGTTTATTTAGAAGACTAGGACAGATATCTCGAATGAAAAACTGACCACATAAAGAACTTCATCTAGGAGAGCTGGAAAACAAACTCTAAACATTGATGCTAGTTTCAGAGTAATTAGTAATGTAATCCAATAGTCAAAAAACTGTTGCTGCGATTGTTTTGCAAAAATACTTCTTTCGACATACTAAAACTGTCATGTTTTTGCAACAGAGCAGGTAGATAGATTGCCAGTGCTAAAAGTGCGAAAGAAAAAAAAAGGCCACTTCATGTTTCTCTTTTCATGTTACTGTAATTTTGCCCATTTCCTATAAGGGATGGGTTCTGTTGTTTTATTCCAGGAGGTAATGAGAGTTGCCTTTTTAATTTTTCAGTCCTCATGGACCTTTTTCTTAATACTAAATTTAACCTTTTTTTTTTTTTTTCTTAGTGATAGCTATTTTTTCCTTCTGAAAAGTACCTACTTTTTGCAAGCCTTAGAGAAGTCTTCAGTGATTACCTTAACAGCAACAAGAACCTTGGTAAAAGCTGGAAGTCTTTCACAGCACAAAGATAATGATCCAGCACACATAAGGACTGTGGGCTGAACAATATCTTCACAGCATGGGGAGAAGCTGAGTCACTCTGAATGTTTGTTGACTTAACCTAGCTTGCTAAAACATAAGTATAGGTTGACCTAAATTAAACAAGGTTGTTGATCTAACCCTAACTTTAAAAATATCTAAATAACCAAATAACTAAATAAATAGCCTTACATTGATAGAACTGTTCTAAAATAAAGATATAAATGTACAAAAATTTTGAAACACTCCAATTAAACAAACAGAAACATTCTTCTTTTATATTCTTAAAATAACAATGCATTTTATTTTTAGAATTCAGGATTTCCTTTCTCTACAGAGGTTACGACACAGCCAATTCATGATACTGAAAAGCAGAGAATTTCTGGCCAAGAGGACTGCCTAAATTCTCACTTAATTGTGGCAGTCACTATTAACTCACTGAAGAAATTCAAGAAATTTTTAAAAGGCCTTATTTACCAAGCACAAAGCTATCATGAAATATTAGTCTTTCCTTTATATATAAAGAAAATACCACAAGACTTCATGGTTTTGTTGTAAAAAACATTAGTTAATATCCATCTTCACATCCATCATTACATCCACACACAGACACAAGCTGAACTATGTGAACACAAAACCTGGAGTTTAAATAAAAGTTGACACTATGGCCACACAGAACATATGTGGTAACATCTGAGTAAGATTGGGAGCTGGTGCCTGCTCCAGCAGCAGTGCTTTCTCCACTTCATTCCAGAATGTTTCATGCTGTGCTTAAGACATTTCAAAAATGGTGACTCTCTCTAGACCTTTCCAGTGATTACACCGCCAGGCAGCTAAACAGCAAGGACAGGTAATAAATGCCTATTTCCTTTCCTTCTTTTATATTGCACCCCATCTCCTCTTCCCCCCAGCAATCAGCTTTAAGTTGTTCAGGAAAGAAAGGTGTCAGAAAATATAGAGAGTAGTGCTGACCATCTTGATACTGCCCACATTGCAGCACTACCCAAGACAGGCTTAGGTCAAGCCCATTAGTCACAGGTACAGAAAGGAAGGCAAATGATTGATGAACAAAGATCTTGCATCAGAAAGGTCAAGAAGCAGACAAAGAAACAAACCTTGAAAGGTTAGGAAGAGAGAAAACCAGAGCAAAGAAAATACGCTCATAACAGAGGCAGAGAAAAGAGTTTGAAGTCTTGTGATCCTTGTGGATAGCAGCAAGGAGACAGGTTTCCAAGAGTTAAAGCAGTGAATGGGAACAGCAGTATGGTATAGGTCCTTGCTTTCTTCTTGCATTTGCAATCCAAAAAAAGTATTAGAAGGTTTGCTTCTGATCTAATCACTAAGCGAAATATAGAAATTTAAAAGATCATACCCTCTAAACCAGCTAGGAATCACTGGTTCTGATGCTAAGTGGCAGGGAAAAGGCCCACTGCCATACAGCTGACCTCTTTCCCCACAATCAAGGAGACAATATTCCCACTGTTTATTTTAAACAGTCCTTCACACATGCTAAGACCCGAACTGCCTGGGCATCACCTGAAAGAGTGTGATTTGGCATGTTTCAAACTGTGCCAATAAACACACAATTAAACAACTGTTTACTTGATTTTGGACCAGTGCTTGAGCCTATATTCTCATTTTGGTTTATTTGTAGATATATTTTTAGACATAACTTCAGAGAACCATCACCATTTGGGAAATTACTAACAATAGTTAAGCTACTTAACTAAAATGCTTTAATATGTGCAGTCTCATTCCCTCTTTACTGCAGTTATTCTTCTTTACAAGCCTTGTTTAATTACATGTTTTATAAAGCACAATGTGACACCTGCAGCATAGAAGCTAAGAAGCCTTTTCCAAGCGGGTTGTCAGAAAGGAGCAAACTTCTTACTGTTCATGATGTAAACAATATCTTAGATAATAAATATGCATATACAAATATTTTGCTAATTCTGTTTGCAGCAGTGATTTGCCGCAGAAATCAGATTCCTTCACCTCTCTCAGGTCAGGAACAGAGCACTTTGCCCGCACGCCCTGACTTGGGCTGGCACCACCTACAACTTTTTCTGCACCTGCTGTATGTGGAACAATGATGACCCCAGAGGAAAAATACAGCTGAGCTCCCTCACAGAAATATTCATGAAAGAGACGAAACACGGCCGTGGTAAAACATAAGGAATATGGCTCTTTTGTAGAGAGTCTGACACCTGAGCTACCTTTTTTGTCAGCCTCTTCCAGCACAGGTTGTTCCCTGGGGCCATTCCTGGCAGGAATTTCTTCCTTTGCATATCTTTAAACAAACTTGTTCTCTCACTGCCTATGCCTCCTGCCACTCAGCTTGCCTTCTGTCACTCAAATTGCTCACTGCCAAAAATACTGAGTATACATTACATCATTCACACTACTTCATGCAGACTTTAAAAACTCCCTGTTCAGGGCAAAAAGTAAGAGATACGGGCAGAGAATCAAAATTAAGACAGCTTAACAATTCCACCAGGCATTTTTTTCAAATCTAGACTCTTTTACCCAACAGCAAACTGAAAGCAAAGTTGACACATCAGAAACACAGCTCAAAAATATTGTTTAATTTTACTTGTGTGGTTGCAACTGAAAACTTCAGTAAAATCATGGTGACTTCATAGACCCTGCTTCCCGGTACTGTTAGTGATTTCGAAAAATCTGAAGCTGAGCAGCAGGGAAGAGTCTTCTCTCATTGCTCCCAAACTGCACCTGGCAAGTAGCCACTGGCTGGTTTCAACCCACCATTGCTCAATGCAATTAAACGTGAAACATCTTTAATAATAACACACCTCTCTCAAACAAGCATCTTTAGCATAATAAGTACTGTCACAAAACACTAATATAACTTTCTCTATTTCCATTAAGAAGACTGGATTTATTTTACATTGAGACTTCTGTGGAAGTACTTAATTCTGAATTACTGCATGTAATGGGTTACCAAAAATATATGTTGATTATGTCCTGGAAATTGATTTTCACTAATACCATGTAAGGACTACTTTAATTTAAAATAATTTCTAACTCTTCAATATAATTTATCTTCTCCAAAACTTGTTTGTTTTACTGTCACTTCTTCCTCAGCATTTTGTGAATATTCTGTTACAGCTTCAAATGCAAAGAAACACAGAATAAAGCAAATGTAATGAAAAAGTCCAATAACTCAAACATTGAGAGAAGTCTCAAATAGTTTTGTCACATAAAAATTCTAAAATTTCATGTGCCACACAAATCAAAACACATTTGTGGTAGCTGACTTCTCAGTCATAGATTAAGAAGTTAACTGAATTAAAATATTTTTAAAAGTAATAATAATAAACACACAACAATGAGACTTACAAGAGAAACTGCTCCTTGCATCACGTTGCAGCCAGAAGTATCACATATACAACATCTGCTTAGGCTGCATGATTTCCCTGAAAATTTCCAGTGGCAGAAGCACTGAGTGAAAGCACCAACCGTTAGCATCTTCTTGGGTATTTCATACTGAGAGTTTGGGAGCACTGTTCTACTAACACTGATAGATTAATGCCACATTTCTCTTTCTAAGGCAATATGGGAATCTCAGCAGAGAGGCTCCTACAATTCCTGTATACGTTTTCTGTGCAGCCCAACACTGTCCACCCAAATACAGAATTATGGAGCTTCCCGTGAAATGTTTAGGAGAAGAACGTGACAACAACAGTGTCAAGATTGCTGACAGGCATCCATTTATGTAGATGCTTCATGAACAGATTGCAGTTCTCATCAAGGAGGTCGAGAACTGGAGCAGAAACTTTCATGCCCTTCAGGGAATAGACAGTAAAAGATGATGAATAACTAAAGTATTTTTTCTAGTTCCTTAATTAAAAAAAAAAGATTTAAGACAGTGACTAAAGAGTCCCTTGCTCACAAGCAGTCAGTTTCTGAAGCTGCAGTCTTACTAATTCTATGCCATATGCTACATCTGGAAAAACAAACTCCTATTTTAAGAAAGATGAAACCAATTCAACAGCCAATTCAACACATTATGGAAAAACAAAAAAACCCAAACAAACAAAGAAAACAACAACAACTCCCCCATTTCTGTGAGAGTCTACCATCAGATGTGTTTTAGCTATCTCTGAGCAAGCATTACATCAATTCAGGAGACCCAGTCAAGTACATAATTCAGGCTGGACAGACACAGAACAAGTGCCTTTGATCTTTTTATAGATAGCACAACATGTAAACTACTTACACGCAGTCAAAGTTCCTGAGGTAAGAGATCTAGACAGGTCTAATAAAAGTAAGAGATCTAGAGATCATTCTCACTTTTAATACCTCTACTCTGTTTCCAAAATACACTTCATTTCCTTCAAGATAGATATCAGTTTATGTAACTGCTTAAAGATAAATTAAAACCTTTTTTTCGAAGAAACAGAAAACAAAACAGCTCTGATCAAGTCTACTGTTTTAATTAAAGCATTCCCAAATACATGGCTTCCTCCTGAAAAAGCAGAATTCCCTTACATTTTGAGTTAAGTATAAAGTGATATTTTGAAAACTACTTACTCTTTCATCTGCTTATAGTATTAATTCTATATTTCATAAAATACAGTAAAAATAATTTGTAAAATCCTTGTAAAGGCTTTCTTCTACTGAACTTGATAGAAATGTGATGTTGGTTCAACTTCTAGTACTAATAACTACTTTGCTTCTCAGTCAGTTTTCTATTTTAGTTCTATTTATTAATAACCAGGATCCTTATTAATAAAGGATAAAGAGACAACACCAAATAACAGGACTCCTGGGCTCCCTAATGTTATATTAATATAATCAGGAGGAGATCATAGCAGCAGAAAAGACTGAGGGCACTTATGTTGAACACCAGTTCAGCATGAGCACACATACCCAGAACCAAGTCTGTACAGGGAGTCAGATGACTAACTTATAAATTAGAACTCATAACATCACGTTATATATGTTAATTCCCCATTCAAAATACAAGTTAGAAAAGCCAAAATACTAAGAGAAAACTGTCCAGAACAGTCAGTAGAGAACATCAGACAAAAAAGTCTGTAAATGATGGCTTTATGCAAATTTAGTATCTCCTTGCAGATCTGAGTAAGGCATGCTATGGGAGGTTTGAGATTCATTGTCCCTGACACCCAAGAGGGTTTTCCTTGCCAAACATCAGTTTGGGGGTAGGAAAACAGGATTATTTTATTTTTTTAACATAACAAAACAAGTCTGCTTTTAAATAATAATAATAATAATAATAATAATAATAATAATAATAATAGAGATCTATATAGGCTTCTAGACAGTGAGTCACTCAGGAAGAGGTCATTTGGGTTTCTAGGCCTTTCTGCCTGAAAGTTTCAAAACTGGACTGTACAAGTTTTCAAACACAGTCCTAATCATTAGACCACCACTAAAGAAACAGAAACTACAGAAACACGTATGGGATCACAAATAGATCACAGCAAAGTTTCTGTCTCTGTAACAGGCACTCAACAGAATGACAGTTAAGAAATTAAAAATGAAAAAATCCTCCTGAGAGCAAGAGCCTAAACTAAGAGTCCCCTCCCCAAATATCTTGTCAGCAATATTGTTTCTTAACAAAAGTGCTTGTAGCTGCTGTGTTTCCGTTTGCATTCAGTACATCCTTTAATAACACATATACACTGAAGAAAAATCTCCCAACGTGCCCAAGTGTAAAGATTAAACATGTATTTAAGTCTCCTGCGAATCTAGGAACACTTTCACAAAACTAGGAAAACCATTTAAAGACAAGCATATGAGTATACCTTAAGGTTTTTTTTTTTTTATTAAAAAATGGACTAAAACCAGAAATTGACAGGTTGCAAAAGGAGTCTTAAAGTATATGTCTGCTATATACTGAAATATAATGTTCAAAACAGAAAGTTTATGGCAACAGATATAAATAGAAACTTAAGAGTTACAGAAAATCACTAAGGAAAGCCAAAAGATATGTGGAAATATTACTGTCAGCATACTTAAGCCACATTAAAAGTTTTGCTAATACTTTAGCAACAAAAAGAACTGCAACAATTCTACCACTCATAAGTATTTATTAATCACTTCACCCCAACATCCCCTGCTCCCCTTCTCCCCTTTTAGGAAAAGGAAGTATTAATTATTAATGATGAAATACTTTTTATTCTAACACCAGCTGATATGGATGTTGAAGAGGACTCACTGAAGCAGCACACTTACAATGGCAAGGCCAAAAACCTTTAAAGCAAAATCGAAAGACCTGTAAAGTCAATGGCTGGGCTCTGGAAAAATCAGGAGGAGGAAAACTAACGTGCTGCTTCTTAAAAAGGGAAAGAGAACTATTTGCTTAACTGTAGATTTATCAAAATAATGGACCAAAAGATACACAGTTTAACAAACAAAAACATGAAGGACAGTACTACTATTTTACTACCACCTTGGCTCACGACAACTAGATAATTTGGTAACTTAATGAAGAGACTGCACAAACATAACAGCAACACAAAGTCAGATTTGCAAAATAGTATGTCAGCTCTCTGAAAACATGGAATACAAGCTGTTCTGATGTAACAGGGACTGAAAAGCAATGATGAAATTTAGCTAACGTGGTATTTAGATGAACAGGCAGTCTTAGTGAACTGCTTTAGCCATAAACTGGGGAACATCAAAGCAGCATACAGATTTATTACCTCTGCTTTTGGCACTGATGCAACTGCAATGGAAAGTCCGTATTCATACCTAGCTTTTAAAATTCGAAAACTAGGACATCGGAGAAAGGATTCAGGGAAGAATGACAGAATAATTAAGGAACTGAAAGACATGTTCTCCTGTACGGGAGCAGGGGATTAAACTGTTTAATTTCTAAAGGAGGGTCGGGATGTTATTTGATCATTTTTGATAAGCATCACCGCGAGAAAGTGAAATCTGATTATCTATTGATTCATCTGCCTTGCAGACAAAGAAACAGCCAACTCCAATTTCTGACAGCTGAGGCTATATGGAATTAGAGTACACAACAATTATTTTGCTGGTCAAATTTCTCTTTTTGTTTCTAAAAGAGAAATTATGTTTGAAAATGAACTAATTCAGACAACTCCTATGGCCTTTCTTAATACCAAAAAAAAAAACCAACAAAAAACACCAAAAAAAACAAAACAAACAAAACAAAACAAAACAAAAAAAAAAAAAAAAACACAAAAAACCCACAAAAAACAAACAAACAAAAAACCAAAACAAATTACCATAATGTCATACTCTCTTAAGGAGCAACAACAGTCAGGCTAACCCAAGAAAGCTAACAGCTTCTCAGGGTGACAAAACAGGTATCTAATACACCAGGTATCTGACATTATCCTGTCACTCAGTTTTGGCATTGATAAGACCTCTAACGTATTGCTGTCTAGTTCTCAGTGCCCAGAGACAGTTCAAGGACAGCACCAAAAAAACCAAACCAAAACAAAATGAAAACACCCACACAAAATAGAAGAAATAAAACAGGAAAATATTTTAAGAGTCAAGCAATGATTAGGGGAAAGAAGATAGATCAAAGTCTAGGCAGTAAGGAGTTTATTCAAAGGGGACTTTAATAATAATTAAAGATAGCTCAAAAACTGGCAATGACTTTTTGGGGAGGCTGTGTCATCTCCGTCACTGGAGGTTCTCACAACAGGTTAGACAGAGAAGAAGGGTACAGACCGAGCTGACCCAGACTTGGAGAGGAAGATGGTCTTTTGGGTCTTTTTATCACTGTATCTGCAACTCGTGCCTTCTGAAAGACACAAGAAAAAATTACTTGTGATTTAGAGTACGAAAAATAAACTATATAAGGCACATTCCTACACTTTAACATTCCATTTTGTAAGTCATATTCCTGTGACTTTTCTTTGTGAGTATCTAAAATTTGCATTGTAAATTCAACTGGATAAATGCTTCCCCATTTTTTATCCTGAACTGTTGAGTAGAGCTCCTCTGCAACAGTATATAGTTGCCACATTTCACAAGGGAAGGTTTCGTATCTCAGTGTGGGTGAATACATGTCCACACCCATCCAACTAGTATTGACCGATTATTTGACAGTTTAATTTCAATCAGACCTATCTGCCTCAAGAATATTTTTGAACATCAAGACAAAAGTTGCCTAAGAGTTTAATATGTCTCAGATGTGGATCTTAGAAATCATATCTCTAACAGATGAAATCAACACTGCCAACCCTAAATTCCTGCTTGGGTTTGCCTGTCTTCAGCTACCCACTCTCATCTTCCAATACTTTAGGGTTTAATTTTTCCAGTACAGAATTTCACACTCACTAAATCTCATCTCTTCTCATACAAAGGGCTCGATATTTGACAGTATAGTTCTGAGGGTCAACAAGCGACTGAAACTTTTCTCATGACTCTGTCCTTCTGATGTTGGGCTTTACAGAGGTCCCTATTGTTTTTGATGGGATTGAAGCTCTCCTGGTGCTAAAAATTTGTAAATGCTTTTGTGAATACATAAGGACTTAATCATGTCTGAATATTTAATTTCAAGTGCTGGCTCTGACAAAAACAGCATCACTCAATTTTTAAAAAAATCTTTTAATGTACCTTTTATTCACCGTGCAGTGCCACAATTTTCAGTAGCAGAAATGTGTTCCACAACAGAGGACGGAATTTTAAGAAAACTTTTTTTTTAGTCATTTTCTAAACAATGCTTAAACAAGGCCATAAAATAAAGGTATAAGATTATGATATATTTTTCCTTAAAGGCAGAACTGTTACATTATGAATGCTGCAAAAAATAAATTTACACCAAGAACAAAACACTAAACCAGCTCCTTGAAGCTACTGGTTCACAGGATCATTTAATATAGAATACCATATTAAAAATATATTGCTTACAGCAAAAAAAAATATGGCTTCCTGCCTTTTATAGAGAAACTGAAGTCTTTGGCACAAACCACAATATTTTGAAGAGCACTACACGTAAAGTCAAAATCCAATTCCTGCTAGGGGAAAGGCAGCTGCCACATTAAACTATGAAAACTTTCCAGACCTTCATCTAACATGTAAAGAAACCCTTCTAAGTTCTAAAAACAAACGAGTCTTTGTAAACTAATCTCATTTG
This sequence comes from Patagioenas fasciata, assembly GCF_037038585.1. NCBI lineage: Eukaryota > Metazoa > Chordata > Aves > Columbiformes > Columbidae > Patagioenas > Patagioenas fasciata. The sequence goes on from NC_092524.1 coordinate 41,279,690, forward strand.
CTTCAAGTCTCAGCCAGTTGGCACCCAGCCAGCAGGGGGTGAAGAGCCAGACATTTAATACATGAAGTTCCTAGCAACTAGAAGTCTGCAGGGAGCAGGAGACTGTATTACCAGCAGCTGAGTGAACAGGATCTCAGATATTAGAGAGGAATACACAGAACTCGTTTTTTGTGGGCCTTTTTAGTCTTTTGCAATAGATCAGAAGCAGGAAAATGGGTAGTAAGGTTCATAACCAAAGGGGGTAGAAAGCATGTGTCATGTAATCTGCAAGAACCTACAAACATGGAGTAAAAAAGCTAGGAAACTAACTTCTGATGAAAGGAAAATAAAGGGAACAACATGGACAGCCTCATTCATCACCATTTTAAAATGCAGTAATTTGGTTAAGCTGTTTAAATTTCCTGCTCTTAGCTAAGACAGTCTTCCAGCAAGACAAAAAAACTTTTGAGTTTTGTTCGTTGAACTTTCAAATTCTTTTCCCCCCTCCCACATTTTTTCTTACACAGCAAAAGAAAGAGGCAAGTAAAGTGACATGTAACTAAAAAGAGACATTCCACTTTTTCATTCAAAAAATAGTGGTGGTTAATCCATTTAGCTCTGACCACATTCTTCTTTCTTGAGTGCTGCAGCGAGCCACGAATTCTCAGTGCACACCCTGAGGAACAGACTCCTGGCCAGTGCAGGATTCAGAGAATGCGCCAGAGTCCAAACTGAGGCAAAGCAGCTGTGGCTGGGTACTTCTGCTCCACAGCCTTTATGCGTGATACTTACCCTGCACTTCCCATGCCCAATGTTGAATGTTTAAGGTGCTCCATACAGAAACATCTCCTGCCGCATGCTCACTACCCACATGCAACCCAACATCCTTTGCTCTACCCACTTCCAAAGGCATTTACCCGCTCCTCAAGCAGTGAGGGTGTCAATGCGATCCTAAAAACAAGTAAGTATTTTCACATGATATGCTCTCTGCAAGTGTCAGTGTTCTTACTATGCATCACTAAATCATGAAATCATGGATGGATATGTTACTAGGATTATGACAAACACATCTCTCTCATTGTATCAGATCCTCTGTAACTGCAAAGAGAAAATCTTGTTTGGTTTTTTTTTCCCTTGCAATGTATATGAAAGTACTTTAGAGATAATATTTGTGCTTCTTGAATGCCTTTTTTCTCAACAGCAACAAAAACTTTTACTCAAATAATTACATATTATCAGCAGGTAGTTTCACCTCAATTACTTCTTGCCTCCAAAACTGGTCAGTACACAACTGTGTGAGAACAAAGCTATAAACCTTTCAAATATGCACTGATCTGAGTACAGTGATTCCAAACAGCCAACATGTATGGCTTCAACAACAACAAATAACATTTCAGAAGCCTAAAGCAATCCCCAAAGCATGCTTCATGGGTTATGTCACCTTTGACTGACTTTACACAACCTACCATTAGAAGCATCTATTGATCATTAATTGCTGTGCTCCAAAAAGGTAAACAGGGACATGCAATTGAGTATAATGCAGATTGAGTTGACTTTTTGGAATTCTCAACGTTGTAAAATGATTGAGGCCGTGCTTTCAAAAATCATCTTGTAATTGCTCTTATACATGGCAAGTTAAAATTGACTTTCAGGAATTCGATTCTCCTGGTTCACATTCCTTTCTTATTGTTGTGTTGATCATTTGCAACCTGTACCACAGTAAAACCTACAATGTAATAAGAAAGCTTTAAAAAAGTCAAATGGAAAGAATGAAATATATAATTGTATGCTAAGAGGATGCATGCAAGTAGAAGTTCTGTTCTGTACAATTAATTATATTTTCCTCACCAAACGATTCACCAGCAACACCATTTCCACAATTGTGTAATGTATGCAGAAGAGAAAGGGGTTTTGTACTATTCACAAAAAAAAAAAAAAACTGAAATCCAGTAAAATGAGAACAAGAAAAAATAAGAAGCAGCAAAAAGAAAGCTTAATGAAGTAAAACCAAAATGCCTGTATTATTATGGAGAGTCAAATCTAGAATACGGACCAAATTACTGGGGCCAGAAATAGTTTTGCAAGCACATATGCAGATTTTGTATCCACAGACAGGTGCACATTCAAATTACATGCAAGTTTACATTGTGTGTACTGGTTTCTGACCATTCCCTCCTTCCCACACACTCGTCCTTCTTTGGTCCTATCTGATTAGAGACTGCAGATCATCTCAGCCCATAACCACAAACATGACTGTAGCAAGAACCTCTGCTTACAGTCTACAGAAGTCTGTGAAGATAATCTCCTTCAGAAAGACAAAAAATTCACTGCTTTGAGAGGGTTATGTTTCAGAAAAGCCATAGAAACTGGCTATTTCTCATGATACAGCAAAAAATATAGATACGCAAGATTTTGCTTCCAATTTCAACCACTTAGAAGACAACTAAATAAGAAGTAGTCTATAAATCTTCTTTGCAACCAGTTATTTTTATTTTCCTGTAAAGTGAAGAAGATAAATTGTTTAATGCTCTTTAGTGCAAGGACAATACATCTCATGTTCCTCAACATCACTCAAAATCATTCCAAGTTGCACACTTGCCTGTATTTTGTTAAATCTCATCCTAAATACAGGCCAGCTCGCTTTTTGCTCTGAAGTTTTTACAACACAAAAGCGGAGGAAAATGATTGCTCTGCGGTGGTTGTCTCAGAAGAAGAAAGCCTGGGAGAGGACAAGTCACCTGTAGCTTGGTCTGCACACTGTGTGCAAGAGAACCAAAGAGTCCAGGCCAACCTCCCCACATCATAGTAGCCGCCTCCTCCCTTCCCCCAAACTACAGCTGACTTTGATAAAAGCACTTGATTTCACCCAAAAGCCCACACAACCAAAACAATAGAATTGTATGATTGTGAATGGAACCAGTTGTATTTCTGAAAAAGCTGAAAGAAAAAAAAAAAATCAACTATGCTGTTATGAGGAATTCTTGAACAGAAAGAGAACTCTTCACACTGGTATTTAAAAAACTAAAAAAATAATTCTGCCAATGATTATTTCTGCCAAACTGGATAAAAAAAATCCTTCTGGTTAAAATAAAATATGCATAAATACACAGGAGTGACAAAAGACTACTTTTTTGCTTTCAGAGCACTATAATTTTACTTAAATGGTAGGTGTTCTTTGTAAACGGAATGGCATTTCAAAGAGACATCCAATCCTGTATTTCAAATGCAGCAGTCATCTCTGAAAGAGGGTCTTTAAGAAAATTTCAAAATATCAAGAAGTAAAATAGTGAAAAAAAACTTATCAACTGTATTTTGAATAAAAACATAATCATCAGGAAACAAATGCTCCTTCCCTTCCCCCACTTCTTTCTCCAAACTCTGTGCCTCCACAAAGATATAAGAACCCACTAAACCACAGAGTCCCACGCCTGCCAACCGCAATGGCTAAATAGCTTGCCATGTATCATTATCAATTTACATGAATTCCTTCCCTAGAGATCTGTAACTAAATAAAAATGTATATAGCAAAATGACCACTGAAATTAAATGAGTATACTTCAAAATCTGTATCTTTTACCAAGTATTTTTTTCTTCACTATAAAAGATGAACTTATGTCTTTATAGTAGCATATAATGCATCTCTTCACAGTGGTTTAAGTATATCAAGTTGCAGGGCTTTTTTCCCTAATGACAAAACCAGCAATCTTGCTACATAGATTATTTTTACTAATTCATTCTAATTGTTTAACCTAGAACAGAATTGCTTTGTTTTGGCTGGAGGAGACCCTGATGCCATGACCTGCCAGCTTCTCCAGGAGACTGCTGTGGGAAACCATGTGATCATGCCCAGTCAACACAGATTTATGAAAGGCAGGTCCTGCATGACCAACCTGATCTCCTTCTACGACGAGGTGACCCACATAGTAGATGAGGGAAAGGCTGTGAAAGTCGTGTACTTACACTTCAGTAAAGCCTTTGACACTGTTTCCCACAACATTCTTCTGGAGAAACCGTCATGGACAAGCGTACTCTTCGCTGGGTAAAGAACTGGCTGGATGGTCAGGCCCAAAGAGTTGTGGTGAATGAAGTAAAATCTAGTTGGTAGTTGGTCATGAGTGGTGTTCCCCAGGGCTCAGTATTGGGCCAGTTCTGTATAATATCTTTATCAACGATCTGGATGAGCAAATCGAGTGCACCCTTAGTAAGTTTGCAGACAACACCAAGTTGGGCAGGAGTGTTGATCTGCTGGAGGGTAGGATGGCCAGACAAAGGGATCTGGTCCAGCTGGATCATTGGGCTGAGGCCAACTGTATGAGGTTCAGCAAGGCCAAGTGCCGGGTCCTGCACTTCGGTCGCAACAACCCCAGGCAGAGCTACAGGCTCAGGGATGAGTGGCTGGAAAGCTGCCTGGCAGAAGAGGCCCTGGGGGTGTGGGTTGACAGCTATCCAAACATGAGCCAGCAGTGTGCTCAGGTGGCTAAAAAGACCAACAGCATCCTGGTGTGCATGAAGAATAGTGTGGCGAGAAGGACTAGGGAAGTGACTGTCCTCTTGTACTCAGCTTTGGTGAGGCCGCACCTTGAATCCTGTGTTCAGTTTTGGGCCCCTCACTAGAGGAAAGACACTGAGGTGCTGGAGGGAGTTCAGAGAAGGTCAACAAAGCTGGTGAAGGGTCTGGAGCACAAGTCTGATGGGAGGCAGCTGAGGGAACTGGGGCTGAAAAGGAAAAGAACAAGGAAAACCAAGATATAGCCTAACAGAAGTTAATATCAAGTGACTAGGAAGAGAGACAGGCTGTATATTTAAAGAGATTTCCTTAACTTCGAAGTAATTTATCTTTTGAATAGCCTTTCCAACTAAAGCCCCAGAGGCAAAAACCCGAATCTTCTTACAAGTCAGGTTTGACAATTTTATGACAGGAGTTAAATTATATGATTCTCTGCAACAGCTGACAATAACACAGGAGATCCTTTTCACTCCTAGAATCCTATTTGAATGTAAAGGGAGAAACATGTCCACATTGCCACTAATCTTACCAAAATACTAAATGATTACTAATCTGTTAATCAGTTTTATCCTCTTAGAAGTAGGCATAATGAATAATCTGCTGAGGCAATGCAAAATCTTTTGAACCAAGTCAATATTAAAACTGAAATCTGCTGAAATCTCCCAGAGATAAATTTTCAGTGTTTTATACTACCTTGTGGTAACAAAATAATTGAAGGCATTAACTTTTATTAATGTGCATTTATTTTAATACATATGATCAATAACTCAAATAATTCAAGATTTTCTCCAGGAAGTTCTTAATAATTAATAGAAATATGAAACCAAGCTCTATTTTCATCACACCAGATTTTTTTTCCTGTTCACCTAAGTAAGTAGTTCTTGTAACCTTTTCCTATACAATACACCTATCTATATCACTATAATGGCTCTCCATTGTTCTAGTCTCTATATACCTTACAAAAATTAGTTTAAATATTTTTATAACAAGCTACTTCTGCTAACATTTAATGTCCAAGTGAGTTTTTTGTACACAGAAGATTTATTTCTGAGGTGCTGTCTCACAGGTACACTGGAATTAAAATCCAGACTGGCCTACCCACTGGCAGGCTTAAAATAAATACATACAAAAATAAATAAATAAGTTGTACTGTTGCTGCTGTGATGAGGGAGGAATACAAATAATTCTCAGTGTTGCACAAGCCATAACTACCTTTCTTCAGAAGCTAATAGGCTGACAAATGTATCACCAGACCCTTTGATAATACTTCTCTCTGTTGCACAGGTTCCAAATTATTTTTCACTAGAACTGTAACACAGATGAACATAACTAATGGAAGTTCAGAACTGTTCTCAACTGTACTTAGTTGTAGAGCCACCACTTCCACTGGAGCCATAAAGAAGGGCTGGCATGATTTTTCCAAACACATCAGTTAATATAAAAAAAAAATACTACCTCTTCCTGCCATAGGAGTCAAAGACTACAGTTTTAAATGTTTTCTGTCTTGGTTTTGAATTTTATAATTAAACTGAATATAAATCTTTCTTCATGTTCTGGGAATATTTTCATCTAACATTGCACATTCTGTCTTCAGCCACCCCTACAAGAGAGGCTACCTTCACCAGGCCCAAGTATTTACTTCCAATAGAGCTTCACTGCTGCCACTGGTATCCATACCTTCCATGGTGTTTCAAATATCATTCAAATCGTCATTATGTCCTGCCTTAAATTTTATACTCTTCTAGTTTGACAGTACTTCAGTCTTACAGCTTTTTCAGTGGGCTGCATATTGCAATTTCCCATGCCTACAGGCAATTGCTACAATGCTCTGATTAATGTTCTCTTAGTTTTTCTGCATTCTTTATATGCGAGTTATTTAATCTGTTTATGCAATTTAGTTATTTTAATAGTTTATTTTATTTATAATTTAATAATTTGTAACTTTAATCATTTACATTTATTTATACTCCTAAAAATAATTTATTTCTAGGTAATTATTTTCATAACTGCATATCTTACATGTTCACGAAGTCCTCTGACAACTCGTCCCATAAGTTTATCAACTTTTAAAAGAATCAAAGTAAAAAAATAAAAAGCAATTTCACCGGGACTGAGGTTTGACAGGGATGCATTACCACATTTGGTCTTAAGTACTTGCAGAATCAAGTCTCAACTTCATACTTGAAAAAATACACACATTGTTGCAGAATTATCTAGAGTTCATTTTTTATAAGACAGCTTTCTGCATTAACATTATCTTAGTCATTGTCTTCAAAAGCAGTCAAACCAAACTTACAGAAAGAGGTTACAATAGCACTAATGCATCCTGCATTTACACCACAATGAATGCAACTCTAAGTGTTTAGCAATACCAATGCTCAGAAGGCAAGCAGCATTTTGTCACAACTTGAGCAGCAACAATAAAGAGTATCAATCTTCTTTCTGTTTTTCAGTTTCTTTTTGGAAATTTACGTTCACTTTGGTTTTTTAAGCACCTCAAGCTAAAGTAGTTGCAGTAACATCACATAGTTTTTGATTGCCTTCTGATTGAATGGTATATTTGTCTGCTGAATGTAACTGACACAATACCTAATCACTTGTTGCCAGAAATACCCTCATACAGGAGCTTGAGTCATTAAGCAAGTAAAAGGAAAAGTAGTGTTGCATTTCAGTGTGAGAAACTGAAACCCCAAATCCAGAGCTTTAATTCCTAGAAAGTCAAATTTCCCATTTATCTTTTAAATGAATGTGATCTCCCGCACATCACGGGTGCAGTTTAAGGAATATTCATTTTGCATCAGTATTGGTAAATCGTCGGCGTCAGCACGAAAAAGAGACCAAACTGGAAACCACCGTCTGCAAAGTCCTCCGTGTTCTTTTCTCCTGCCTCTCAGAACCAGGTTCCCACCTCAACAAGTGAACATCTACGCAGCTTTAACGCAATCAGTGCATGCCACTGCAGAGTGGGGCCTGCCAACACCACTGATTTAAATATCAGCAGATACAAGGAGTTTAGGAAAAATAAAAATTATTTAATCAGAACTTTAGCTCAGTGACTACATGCTTTTGCCTCATAGAGCTAAATACCCAGTGGGTGCACTGCTCACAGTCTTGACTTTGGCCAACAGCAAATGTTACCTGCAGAATATCTGCGCTAAGTTTTACCATCACTCTCTTGAGCCCTCTCTTGTGGCTGAAAAAAGGTAAACGTGTGGTTCTACATATGCATGCATCCACACAATAGAAATATACCAATGCTTAATATTTGTAAGCAGAGTGAGGGATGAAGTACAGGATTACAGGCCTACTATTCTCCTTTGGTAAACCATCTCTCACAAAAAATGTTAATTCATTACTGCACCTGAAATCTGCAGTAATGTGAAGAAGAAATTACATCTGCTATCCCAGTGAGGTCAAATGCAAGTGATATACGAATATTTTTCCACATAAAAAGTGTGCCTACAAACTGTTTCAATCAACAGTTAGTTCCAACCATGGTTGGAACCACTAAACTGACAGGAAAACAGTATATTTAGGAGCTTTGAACATCGTAATAAACACAAAACGGTTTCAATATTGATCTGATTGACCAGTAGAACTAAAATACTGCCTGAAAATATTTCTCCATATTTGGTTTCATAGACAGCTGCAGCAATATAGGAGGCTAAATAATGCATCAGTTTCCTGGGTAGTTATGTTATAATCTGTGACCAAACAGATACACAACGTTTTAAATGAAAAAACTCAACAATGGAAAGTGTCAATAATCACCATATATTCCCAGCTTCATCCACTTACTTCCCTTGAACCCCATGAAAATTTTATGTAGAAGTATAAAAAGACAAGAATGAGGAGAAATAGAGTTCAGTCAGGCAGTACTCTGCCAAACTAAATTTTTACTGAGGTTTATTTAAAACTTTAATATTGAAATAGCATTCAAATAGCATTCATATTGTTAGCTTGTAATTCATCAAAGTTTTTCTTTCTATATATTTGAAAAATTCAAATGAGAAAAACAAGCATTGTCACCTTCTTATCATGCAACTCAAAAAAATTGTCCAATATGTTAACCTGATCACAAATTAATGAATAATGTGCTCCAATTAATACTAATATCCTGAGTTTAGAGACAGCATTACCTGTGCTAGGCTGTGTCAAAAGCCTTCCCAAAGTCCACATAATTATATTATACTACCAAATCTAGACCTTGCCTAAATTTTCAATTTTATTACATTTAAGCTGGCCACATACTAAAGGAGAATGTTTTGTCATCGGTCACCCCACTCCTTAGATATCTCTTAAGGAAAAATCAGAAGCAATTTCTGAGTGTCTTCATGCAAAGACAGAGTACACCTGAAGAACGTACATTTATAATCCCCATGAGCATGGCAGATGTCGTTATGTGTCTCTTGTAATGAATAGGATTGCAAATTGAGAGGTTAAACTCTGGTAACTCAGAAGTGTGAATAAATGACATTTCTAGCCATATATCAAAAAAACACAGCTGTTTTGAAGGCCCATGGTTTGACATCAGAGGCTTCCTGAAAGAAAAAATAAGCTAACAAACAAAGAAAGAAAAATCCCACACTTTACCAAAAATCTATAATACGTCTTAAAAAAAAAATTAAAATATAGATGTATATACACCACAACCCACATTGTTTTTCAGGGGTCCATGGTTTAAAGTTTTTGCTCAAACTATCTTGTATCGTAACAAAAAATCTTATCTTGCTTACCTTGCCTTATCTGCTCCAAAACTTATAAGAGAAAAACAAATTGCTAAAAGACGTTAATAAAGAAGCAGTGTGTAAAATGTTAAATAACTTGAAAAGTTTTAATAAATATTCATATTGGACTATCCTCTGCCATAACAAAGAGAAAAAAAAAAAAACATAAATATGCTTTCAGCATAAAACAATCATTAATTTCAAGTGGTACTTAATTAGTGAGTCTGGAACAAATTTACATAAATTTTTATTACAATATAAAGCACATTTATTTCAGTCTTCTAAGTAAAGCTAACTGTGGGTAAATTAAGGGTTTGACCATCCATCCTATGTCAGCACAGTGGTTAATGCCTTTATCTCCAGTTTTCCAAAGTTTCCGTTTCCTGACATCGAACCTTCTGCAAAGACTCGTAATCCTACCCAGCAAAACCAGCTATACATTGCCAAAAAAATCCTGGTGACTTAAACATCTTTTAACAGAAACAATAATTTTAGCAAGTAATTATGATTTTGTTAGTAGCAATTTTGACAAAGTTTGCATTTAAGAAGCTTCCCTGAAGCTATGCAACTCCAACGCGTTATTCCCTCGCCCAGGATAATTCACCACAATGCATGTGGAGTTACGGCTCCATAGTGCTACACTCCCTTTACACTTGCGAATGTCACCAGACAAAGGATTCACAGACATGCTTGGTATCCTAATATCTTAAGCATTTTATTGCACAACATTTACAATAATTTTACATATATGAGAGGAACCTTGTGTCTCATCTTCCATTTTCTGGCCTGCAACATCAAGCCACTACTTCCACCTTCCCCTGCTCCTTGCTGATGTAGCGTCAAATGCTGCATTGCAAAACAGTTTCCCAACACACCATCTCCATAGCTTCTACCATTGTGGCAGGCTCACATCTTCCTCCATACTGGGATCCCCCAGGTCTGCTGCTTCTGTGAGCCTCAATCAACCAAGCGTTCTACTGAGCAGTTTCCACACTATATTCCAAAGACAATACAGGCCCATGTGACATATAACATTATATTTCTCAGTTTCCAGTGGTTTAAATTCCAGTTATCTTCATGATATCATCCCATATTATGAGTATCACTGGAATATTTCAGGAGGATATAAAATAATATTAAAGGGTAGCATCTTTCCAAATGCAAGCATAGAGAAAGAACACCAAAACCGGGAGCATGGCTCTTCCACCTTTTTTGATCCACATGAAACAGATACCAAACAGCTGAAAATATAATAAAATGCCTGTGATTTGGTATGCCATGGAGGTTGTCCTTCCTTTAAATCCTACATTGCAAAAAGGGGGACAACACTACACTTGGTTCAGATGCCCACAACTTTTTTGTCCCAAGACATAATTTTACAAAAGACTCCTGAATATAAAGTGCAAAGAGTTTATTCTATTAATCTTTACTTTTGAAGTACATGTATTATGAATTATTTAACTCATTTATTACTGCAGGTAACCAAAATCCATCCAAGTTTCTCCTTTAGTGAAAGCATCCAAAAAACAAAAACCAACAAAACAAACAAAAAAAAAACCCACAAACAAGCCTGAAAGTTAACTTTAAAAGCCACATACACAAAAGAAACAAAAATCACACAACCAAAACACAACACACAAACACAAGTCTGATCTTTATATTTCATGAAATTGTTTAGGATTTTTCACTTGCTTCATTTTTTTTTCTTCAAGTGTTACAACAATTATACCAGGACAGCAAAGCTTTATTTAAAGCCAAAGCTATAAAGAAAAGCAGGGTCCACTGTTTGTTTTTTTAAAAAAGCAGGCCTCCAAAAGATAAAAAAGAGAATGTCAAATTAGCAACATGTTAACATATTCTAAGCAGTGATTAATACCAATTTACTGTAAGCTTTCAAGGCATGAGTGGCTAGCTTACTGTCTGTACTTTGTCCTATAATAAACATGACTCAAAAATTTGTCATGTGTTTCTCATAAAATTTTCCATTTCTAATCTGGCACCAAGGACAGCCCAAAATTTGATAAACCATTTTGCCAGATTTTGTACACAAAACCCCATCTTCACTGACACAGGTTTATATCAACTTATTTTCACCTCCTGTACAGCTATGCAGATTCTGCTATAAATGTAAATGTATCTTGTGACAGTTTTACACTTTGGCAGATTGCAAATGCTGTCAGATTAGAGTTGGTGTCTTTAATAAAGTAAATAAGTTACAGGGAACCACTACGGCAAAGGGCAGTGGGTACGAATGCCCACATTAGAACTCGATACTGAAGCTCTCAGCAGCTGAACATTCATGCCTAAAGGCTACGTGTTGCTGCTCATCATATTAAAACTCCAGTTTACATAAAGCAGTAACATAGTTGACGTTTGTTTTTATCACTTTTTTAATCCCTGTACAAAGGCTCCAGTAGTTCCCCATCAGATATATAAAACGGAAGAAAAAAACCCCAACCCACAGTATAAAAGCATCCATGCACATAAGGGCGGGAAGTGGTACTAGGATCATAAACAAGCTATGCTGGGACTCCTTCATTCTTTTAATACCAAACTCACTGTTATCCTGTAGCTGAAGCTCTGAGAATACTCTCGCAAACCGGCAAATTTTGTATGATTTCAGATTGTCATTAAGATCATGACAAAAATATTTATAGCAATAGGCAGGAGACAGTGCAACCTCCTGTGGCAGCCACAAGTATTAACTCTTCAATGGCTTAAAGGTAATAAAAATAAAAAGAGAAATATATATATATATGTGTGTGTGTATATATATATATATAAAAATACAAACAAAAAACTGAACGTCTTAGGCTGTAGTTTTCTATTTAATTTCAGGCGAAGTTGCATGTAACAACTTCAAGCTGGTGCTTAAAGGTGGATGCTACAAACATGTGTCATGCAGTTAGCACCAATAAATGCCAACATTTAAACCGATTGGTAGTAAGCAAATCTGCAGTTGTAGAATATGGACAGACGGGTGAGTGTATTCAGAAATTAGTTTCCTACACTTTCTAATACCAGGAATGGTTGTACTGACACACAGCAGTGCCTGAGAACAGATTTACATACAAGCAACTTTAGACAAGCAATTATCCAAGAAGATCACATTTGGAAAAAAAGGTAGTTGTCAAAATGTGGAGTATGGAAGGAAACGGGGAGAAGTTCGTATTCCCAAATGTTTGCCTTCATGCCTCTTATCTCCCTCTACTTCTGCTTTTTTCTCCAACACCTAATATGGCCTGTTTCACAGACAAAAATAATCTATTTTCAGAGCTCTTAATTTATCTACGCTTCATGTATTTGTACACTAGCTTGACATCTCTTACCATTTCATTTTTGTCTTACACAACTCCCTTTCTGCTTCTACTTCTCAGATTTCTTTCAAACAGCTGCTGCCCCTGACCTGATTCCTATCATTTTACCTCACTTAGTCTCTCTTGAGATCAATTTTCTTCTGTTCTCTGCAGAAAGACTATGCCAGATGGAATCCCCAGGCTCCAGATGCAGGTAGGTCCTCATACTATTAGTAGGCTCTTTAACCCATCGCCATTTCGCCAAAAGATCTGCAGCACCACCACAGCTTCCACAGCCAACATAGCTCCTGGCATTTCCACTCTGCAGAACTAATCATGAGAAGAAAGCCTTGCTGATAGCTAAACTGAAGATGCTTCATGTTAGCCACTCAATCTTTTCTCATAGGAGCGCCCTGCTATAATTATAATTAACACAAGAAAAGCATCTATGGAAATATTATGGTATTGCAGAAACATTGTTGTACTGCTTATTTTCCTCTATGCAGCAACAGTATAGGCATGAGTCAGAACAGAGATTATCTCTTAGTCTATCCAAGGAGCACAACCAAAATCACAATATGTTTTGTAATGCAGCATAATTGCAAACGCTGTCTTTTTTATACATCTCTCCAAACAATGACATTCTCCACTGAAACACAACAGTTTTCATAAGAGGGAGAGCTTATCTTTACATACACCTTCCTATTCACTGCAGATCGTTTCTGTATCGCTAACATCTGGCTACTGCTGTTCTCAAGCAAGGAATGGTAACCTGATTATTTTCAATCAAGAAAAACGTAATACAGTTTAAAAACACACAGTTCAATGTTCTCAGAAAATATCAAATTAGAGAGATTGGTCCACACACTAGTCTTGAAGTTGCACACCTAAGGAAAACCAGACATGACCTGTATGAAAACAAGAACTTTCTAAGAACCCATTAATTTTAATGCCAGTGTTCAGGCAGAGCTACAATTACCATGAACATTAATTCACTCCAAGTGAATGACTGGGCAGGAAGGAAGAACTAGGCGAAGTCACTTTAACAGCAGACTCTGTCACTGCTCTAGGCAAATACGTTTTTCAAGGAAATGAGAAAGAAATCAGTTTTCACTCCATCCAGCTTTATGAATTCTCAAGTATTCCCTCTCTCTGCAGCAGAATAAACCGCAGATCTTAGGGGGCTTTGCAGAAAGAAAAATGTGTTTTACACCAAAACAGCCAACAGCTATTCATCAGCACACTTTCAGGGGCTTGAAAGCCCGTGTTTTGGCCCTAGCACACCCCAACTCAAATAACAGATTTCAGTTTGTTGCTATATGGCTACAGATTTTATACAGGGCAATTCCTTCTTGTTGAGCACCACTAATTTCTAGGTTTCTGTTTTCACTTAAGGAAAAAAAAAAAACACACACACCCACACCCACCCCTGAAAAAAAACCACAACACAACTCTGTCTAGATGAGTGTAAAAATATCCTTAAAAACAGATATTAGAGTGAAAAACCATCTGTCAATTATGGCACAATAACAGTTTGTATTGATAACTGCAAACAACAGTTCTGCTTTTGGGTCATTTTTCACACATTTTGATGGCTTCTATCACACACACTGGCAGGCTCGAAAGTTGAAAGGTATGATAGCAAAGCTTTAGTGAATTCAGAGCCATCTTTGATTCTGCAGTTTTAGGGCTACTAGAAATGGTACTAAGTGCTGATCCCCTCCAGTAAGTTCATCAACTAATCAGGAAACTGCAAGCAATTTTACTGAAGTTCTGCTAACCTCAAACTCAGTTTTAGGTACAAGAACTTCAAGCCACTGTGAATATGATAGGAGAGGTTTGAGGTCTTGTTCTCATTAGGAACTTCATTTGCAAGTTAATTTCCTTGAGAGCTAACAAAGAAAGCTGAACTATACTGCCAGCTATTTGCTAGCAAGAGGGTTGGTGAAACAGTTCTTGAATTAATCATAAACACTAATTTTAATTATTTTAACTTCAATGTTAAATACATGTGTAAGTAAAAATGGTCATGGAATAGTTACCAGATTTTAGATTTTTAATTCAATATTCATTCAGTAATAACATGGAGAACCTTATTTGAATGAAAAAAATGAAACCCAAGGTTGGTGCGAAATTTTTCACATTTCAAAACAGTGACTCTAGCCAATAGCTAGATTTTCTTAAAGAAAAAAGCCTATTCAGTTCACATAGAATTTCTCTTTGCAGTGTAGATTCTGAAATATGTATGTACTATAAAAAAATAAGAAGCCAGAAAAATCTAAACTGGAAGAAACCCACATCTATAAATGTAAAGAAACATATCATAGAATAAAGAACTATTCTTAGTTTTCTCTGCCCACTAGTCACACCAATTTCATGTTATAATCGAGATTTATACAAAATGTCCATACTTGTAATCAGTAATGGTGAACCAATCCTGAAAACCAACTCAGTGAACCAAATTCTTTGTGTATTTAAGGACTGATAATTCCTTGATTCTACCAGCATCTAGCTCATGGATTATACTCAGTCACTTTACTCCCACCAGCACAGAAAGTGATCTAGTTTTCTAGATGAAAGATTTAAATAAATAATGCAGAGTTGTTTAACGCAAAGTATTCATTACACTCAAGATGAAGAGCTCAGTCAGCAGCAGATCAAATTTAGTAACGTCAACAACTAACACAGTAGTTCTATTAACACTTTCTTTTTACCCCCATAAGCTTAAGTATGTGATCTGGTATCATTTATTGACAGTCATCTGTCCAACATAAATACCAGCCACACAGTTTGCACCTTAGCAGGAAAATATGATAATCTGTAATAGGATTCCTTCTGTAATTTCTAATTTCATTGTAATAATTAATTTTTAAAATAACTAATACTCCTCCTTTAGAAACTTAACATGTTGACATTCCCTCAGTAAACAAGTAAGAGTGCAAATAAGGTCATTTCAGTAGAATATAAGATACAAAAATCTCATAAGAGCTTACAAAATTACCCTCAATAGGCTAAACCAAGGAAAAATTTATCCATGACAGGATTCAGTAAACAGGATTCAGTAAAGTGTCTACTTTGTGTTATTAGTTAAATAGCTAGTGTTTATACAGAAAGTATACAAAAATTGAACATCTGTACTATTAACGATGCAGTAACACCACCTTGTTCTTCAAAAGCCCATTTGCACCTGAGAACATTAAGAACATTTTTCTCCATTACCATTTTTGTTATACAATTAGTATCGAGCGGTGCAATCCCAAATGTCTGCCTGTTCTCCACAAGCTAAACTTCCCTGCGTATGCTGCAAACTGCAATCAGAATATACACAGCTGGAAGTCAGCGCTCAAGGCTCTTCAGCAGTTTAATCAATCCATGTGCATTTTAAGTGAGTTATCTGCAACAAAAACAGTGGCATATTCTCAGCAGTGGTTACAGTTTTCTTCTAAGCAAACAACAGAGAGCAAAAAAGTGTTTTCATATTAGGAAAATGTGAGGTATGGAAAAAACACAAGCGATTCTCTTTTTTTCATTCCTTAGGTGAGTGTCAATGGCCCACTAATATTTCATTGTCTGCAATTCCTCTGTGCATTTAATTTATGGTCTGTGCTGGATGTGTAGTTTTAGCCATCACAAGCCTGTAACAGCTACAAGTCATTAAGACACTTGGTTTACAGGCTAACTATATAAATGTGAATTATCTGTATCATCGGTTCCAGTAACTGCAACCATGAAAATACTGGGGTCCTCAACAAACAGAGGAGTTTGGATTATATAATATCAGCAACTAAGTGGGAAGCAGTGCAAAAAATTTATTACTCCCCTTATTTTGGTTTATAGTTCTGCGATTTCAATTAAAAATAATAAAATATAAATATAGATACATAGATATACACATTGCAGTGTTCCAGATACCTAGGTGACAATTCTCCTAAGAACCCAATACAGGCAAAAATGTTAACAGTGCTAACAATTTCATACTCATGTGTAATTACTTTGCAGTATTTAAAGGGTGTTTCAGGACTTCATAGCATGGCTACAAAGAGATCTTTGTAGCATGGGAGCTCGCTCTTCTCAGTGAGTCATGTGTAAAAGACAATGGGAAACAGGTACAAGTTGCACCAGAAGTTTCACCTCAATATAAGAAATAAATTTCGTGCACTGAAACCAGTCAATCACTGGAACAACCTCCACAGGGCCATGGTAGAGACCACATCACTGAAGGTTTTTGAGAGGTCACTGGTCAGGGTGCCATCTGGGCTCCCTTTCCCATGACAGGTCAGGCCAGATGATCTCTTGAGGTCCCTTCCAACCTGGGTTGCTCTTTCCCTCTATGATATAAAAATATGGTCACCAGCAAAAGAAAATAAAAGAATATCAACAAAATATTGTCAGCACTGCTAACAACCAACCAGTAGTGATTTTGAAAGCATGTGACCAGTTAAATCAAATTAACAAATAAAGCATTTTATCATATTTTCGTTGTCACTGGAGTAGGCTAAAATTTTATTAACAGTGTTACTTGACTACTCTTTTGGGCTTAGGTACACTGCTTTTTGGCCTGCAAGTCTGCTCTGTAGCTGTCCTCCATCAGTTTGAAACACAAGGGAACCATCATGTTCTGCAGAAACTCACTCAAACTCAACTTCTATTCAGCACAGCTCTAACAATGTAATATTTGCAGACTCTTTTAACCATGTATGATATGAAGTTTGATGAGATACAATTTTCACTTTACCAAACTAAGTCAGAAAATTAAACCATTATTGAATAGCCTGTCATTCTTGATTTTAAAAAAAAAAAATATTCTGTAATACACTCAACTGCAGTACAGACAGCTCCTGCAATGAAAGTAAGGTCTATATCAACTTTGCACTAACACAACTGAGACATAAGCCATAAAAAGCTCTTCTGGGTAAGCTCTAACCTGTGTATAATACTTATTAGAACTCTTCATTGATTTCTCATTAAAGTATCTGTGCAACTTATAACAAATAATAACAAATTAATAGCAAATAATAGCAAATGAATAGCAAATAATAACACTGGAACAGGCTGCCCAGGGAGATTGTGGAGTCTCCTTCTCTGGAGACATTCAAAACCCGCCTGGACACATTCCTGTGTAACCTCATCTAGGTGTTCCTGCTCCAGCAGGGGGATTGGACTAGATGATCTTTCAAGGTCCTTTCCAATCCCTAACATTCTGTGATTCTGTGAAATGCCTTTCATCAGAAAAGCCATTAAATAAACTTAAGTATTTCTTCAACCTAAATATTTGAAGATGAAAAGCATAAAGCTTCAAACTTGGTTTGCTTTAAGTTAGCTAAATCAGGTAACACAAGACATAGATTCAACAAGTACTATTTGTTAGTAAGAAAAGCATTGTAAGGCAATTATTTGAAATCAAAATTAACATATTTAATCCTTATTTTTAATGACTAACAATTACATGTCACAAATTATTCAATATAAAATATATTTTTGTAAGAGTTACAATTACTAAATTACAGCAAATTAAAAATACTGTTCCAACTGGCAATGAAGCAACCTTTCTGCCAAAATTGTAGAATTCTGGGAATCTAAACAGAAAGAAGTTCTACTTAAAATTTAACTATGTTCATTATTGTTCAAAATTTCCTAATCAGTCCTTGGTGATAACAACTTGCACTGTCCTCCTGGGGAAATAAACAAACAAAAAAGGCCTCTGATTTAGATGATCTTTGCTTTCGACAGAATTCGCACGAGGCTTTTATTTATAGACACACACATATGTATATAAAATATTAATGAAGTAACAGTGTTACATGCAGACATCGCCTACTTTGTCTCTTTCACTTGTAAATACATTTTAAATGAGCTAATTGAGACAACACATTTGCAACTGCTGTTGCTTTTTCTCCAGCTTTTATTCACAATTCATATCTTAAAATAGCTAATCTACAGCATTCTGGAGATAATCTATGGATACTGTACTTAAAGTGCATTGTTTGAGCATCTGGAAAGCTAAAAATCTACTAAATAGCCAATCTTCTAAACATATGATTAGAGAACAGTATCTTAGATCTGTTCATAGAAATGGCTTGAAACAGTATATATCACAAACTGTACTTATTTCTGCTGCATATGTTTTTTAAAAAGTATTTATTTTATTTAGTCTTAATTGAAATCTAGTCCAGAAAAGGACATTTACCTCATCAAATTCACTTACTGAAAATTTAAATTATTCCTTTTAAGAAACTATATAGGAAATGTGACTTTTAAATATTGATTTAGCTCCAAGAGATCGTATGATATCAGTCTGTCTTGGTAATGTCTTTGTGCAAAACTTGAATTAGATGTCATTTGAGGGGCACCAAAATATTAATTTCCAGACATTAGCCTATAGTCAAGATTCAACTAGTTTTAAGCACTGCTGTTATTGTAATAATAACAGCACAGTCCAGGTTGTTTTAAGGTTGTTGGGGTTTCTTTAAGAAAAAGATGTATAATGTGATGTTTTATTCATGTTAAGCAACAATGTTACTGAAATTATTGTGAAGAATTGGGTTAACACTGAAATACAGTCTAAGAGAAAATCTCTTCAGAGAATTCATAATGACAAGATGACATGAATTTTATTTAAATTTTGCTCATTGGGACAGCCTTATGAGATGTGTATCTCATTTAAATGAGGACATTTGGATGACAATTGCAAAATTTGACTATGAAATGTAATGACTAAGCTCTAAACTGCATGAACTTACTGACATAATTATGCAGCACGTACCATCCAGTATAAGAAAACAAAGTGAGAAAACATATTAATGATGTTTAAATACAGTGATAGTGGGGTACACATGACATCCCACCAGTGCTATAAATAATACTCTGAGAACGGTACAAACTAAAGTGCTTCATGATCTAATATTTATTGAAAGAGTTTCTAGTAACTTGATATGACTCAGCCTCACCACCAACAACAACCCAAGACAGTTGTACAGGTCATTACGGCAAGTCCTAACTTAGCTGCTCTAAATGGCATCGTTCATAAGCTCATTTCCCCCACATCACTATACAGAAGAGGCTTGGCTGGCTTAAGTATCCACCCTGG
Organism: Patagioenas fasciata; assembly: GCF_037038585.1. Taxonomy (NCBI): domain Eukaryota; kingdom Metazoa; phylum Chordata; class Aves; order Columbiformes; family Columbidae; genus Patagioenas; species Patagioenas fasciata. The sequence goes on from NC_092524.1 coordinate 41,299,286, forward strand.
GTAACCCCCCAAGCCGGCAGCTGACCTGCTTCCTTTTCTACTTCACTAGGATAGAAAACGTGTCAGTTGTAATATCATTTATATGTATTTCGGTTTGTTGCAACTTGACATTACTATATGATCTCTGCAGACATGGAAGGAATTAACCTCACACTAAGAAAAAGATTAAATTAATCTCAGAAGAACAGCTACAGTTTTGAAAGTCTTAGGAACTCCTTTTCAGTTTTGCCTATGTATCTTTATTATAAAACAGTGGTTCTTGGCTTTTACCACACTAACTCTGTATTAAAATAGATGAAAACACTAAAGTCCTTACCCATCTAGTCATAAGTGAAGGTAAAGAAGCTACCTATTTTTAATATATGTACAAGCACATTTCTAAAGAACAGATACAAAAGGGTTGGAAGACCTGCAGCCTGACTCTGACTGAACATTTGCTTGACTCTTTAGACAACCAGGGTAAAAGGCAGAAGGAACAACCAATGCAGAACACAATTCTCTTAATTTATGGCTTAACTTCAGTGGCAGCTGGTTCTGTTCCCTATGGAGATGAGGCCCCTGGAACAGACGTGATTTTCAGGTTGACCTGTAGCATAATTTTACGAACCAGCACTGCAGTTTACCTCATTTCTTTTTAAACATACAAATATCCTCATGATTAAGGTATCTGCTAAGAAGCTGTGAAATTAGCATATTTCGTTTCCATTGAAAACATTAATATGCAAATCAATGAATATCAAATGAGAAAAATAATGGAGTTCACCTTTGTGTAATCAAACATTCTGGGAAAGACATTCTTTTTCTCTTCAAAAATGGAGAAAAAAAGGAAACACAACATAGAAATTAGGCTACCATCACTCTGCCAATGCAAGTAAAAAAAAAAGAAAATTAAATAAATTTACTACTGATCACCTTTAGCAATATGTTATTTGCAAACAATAATATCAAACACATACAAAATCTGAGTCCTGTAAAATACCTTTAATTTTCATGGTAAAATCTGAGAAAGCAGTTCAGATTTAAAATGCAGTATATTTACAAGACAACCTATCAGTAAACAGTATACTCACCTGCTCCTAGTCCAAATCTACCAAGACAAATAATGAAGGCTCATGAAATCAATTTCTCAAACTATTCCTTCTAGAAAAGCAGTAAAGACAAGGTATCCACAACATACCACCAGATAAAAATCTAACTAAACACAAGCTGGATTTGAGAATTCTCCACAGCATATTGAAGAAAAAAAAAAAAAAACAAAACAGTGAAACATCTTGGAAAATCTTTTCATAGAGAGAAAAGTTGCAATGTATAGGTAAAATTAGTACTAAAAAACCAATGTATATTGTCTGAAGAATAAAAGGGTTCCTAGTTTTCCTAGTGAAATTGATAAAATGTATTTGAAAGGCAAGATAACGTGTCTTTTACTTCTATCTTTCCATACAAACTTGGTTGACTATTGAGTTTCTCTTTGAGTTATGGTACACTCATTAATGTACCTCCCAAAAATAGACCTGTTGTTCCTATACCTTCATTGAACTAAGAAGATTCATGTGGATCAGACACAGAAATTACCTTGTATATTTATTTCATCTATTTAAACTTATGGAAGTTTACAGACAAGTTACTGTATTGACACAGTAATTCCTTCGTTTAAATTCATTAAGAGACTAGGACACCAAGGAACTTGGTCACTTATACTTTTCCTAGTTCTCCTCAGAATTTAAAGCAGAGTTTGGATTGCTGTATAAAAATGCAAAAAATCACACACTCTATGAACTTCAGTTGTAGAAAATCCTGTCTCTTTCTCTACCTATGTGTATATACATTTGTATAATGTTCTATCATTATACTTTCATACTTCAGGAATACAGATAGTGCGATGACAGGTCAGGAGCAACACCTAAAATGGATACTCAGATCTACAATTTACCCAAAGCTTGTATAGGTAGAGTATAATAGATGTGTATATGAGAGAAACAGAATTGCCAAACTATTCTCTGAGGTGAATGTGGCCCAGGAGGTGTAAAAAAATACTACGAATCATTCATTCCAAAAGAAAAAAAAAATAGCGTTTACAAGAAAAAAAGGTTTCTGAGAATGTCATCTATATTTAAGTAATGAAACTGAAGAAAATCCAAAATCCTCACTACCTACTGCATCTTCCATCATTCATAGAGTATGAACTAAAAATACTGTTTTGCCTGACAAGCTAATACCCACCTTTCAACTTATGTCAGTTTTTAGGGAAGAGGGGGGCTGGAGTGGGACAGGAAAGAGAGAAAAATGAAGGTAAACACTGTCCTTTGTACACATGTTGCTTAGCAATATACCATATGAAACTGGCAGAAACGGTGACATTGGCCCTGGTTGACTCTACATAAACAGTAAACGTGCGTCACTGAAGGAGGTGTGAATGCAACATGTCGGGTATATAACCTATTAACAAAAACACAGTAACACAGATATACATGCTAACATTCTAGAATATAGACAGAAATGTCACTGCTTCTTTCTAGTATAGAAATTTTTAAAGCAGCAGTCTTCCCATTTTATGATTTGGGAAGTGACCTGAACTAAAATTCAAAATAATTTTATTTTCCTGATAAGTATAATTGTATTCCTCTAACAATTTAAAACATCTTTAAAACACACATTTCCCACAAATAAGCTTTGCCCACACAGCACTATTTTTTCTACATGCTTTACTAATCACCTATTTTTATTCTGAATAGAAATAAAGTTTTAAAATAGTTATATACTACTACTGCCAGTAACACTTCTGTAAGCATTGTCCACTGATCTCAAAGCACACCACCATAGAAATAGTGAAATATACTAATGCTTTTTAAAGATGAAAAAATAAAAGCACAGTGATGTAATGACTCAGTCACTTACATGAAAGTGCCAAAGACTAAAACTTTCACAACAGAGACAAAATATTGAAAGTAATAGTAAATTACTGTCAGCACTTTCATACCACATTTCACACCACAGTCCATACATAAGGTCAGTTCTATCCACAGCAATACGTCAAAACACAGAGATCAAAGACTTAGGAGAGAATGACTTATGTTTTAAATTTTTTAACAGGTTTCAAACAGACTTTTAAACACATTATCAGAGCAGAAACATTTAATGTTTTCTTCGCCTTGGTCTTCAACACTGAAGATGGGCTTGGGAGCACCCAGAGGTCTAGGCTAGAAAGCCATGGGTGCATGAACAGTTAACTCCCAATCAATCCAGAATTTATGTGGGATTTGCTGCTCCAGCTAGATCCCTACAAATCAATGAGGCCTGATGGGATTCATCAGAGGCTACTACAAGAGCTGGCTGAGGTCATAGCGAGACCTATCTCTGTGATTTAGTACTCCTGAGAATCTGGAGAGGTCCCAGTTGATTGGAAGCTGGCAAACATTGTACAAATCTTCAGGGGCAACAGGGATGACCCTGGGGCAACTAGAGGCCTGTCAGTCTCACTTCTGTTTGTGGTAAAATCATGGAGAAGATTGTTCTGGAAGCTACTGGAAAAAAACCTGAATGACAAAGCAGTCATTGGTCCCAGTCACTGTGGATTCACAAGCGGAAGGTCCTGCTTAACAAACTTACTGCTTAGAGAGCAGTGTAGGGGAAAGGGACCTGAAGGTCCTGGTGGACAACAGGATGACCATGAGCCAGCACTGTGCCCTTGTGGCCAGGAAGGCTAATGGCATCCTTAGGTGTATTACAAGGGGGGTGGTCAGTAGATCGAGAGAGGTCCTCCTTCCCCTCTACTCCGCCCTGGTGAGACCCCATCTGGAATATTGTGTCCAGTTCTGGGCCCCTCAGTTCAAGAAGGACAGGGAACTGCTGGAGAGGGTCCAGCGTAGGGCAACAAAAATGATTAAGGGAGTGGAGCACCTCCCTTATGAAGAAAGGCTGAGGGAGCTGGGTCTCTTTAGTTTGGAGAAGAGGAGACTGAGGGGTGACCTTATTAATGTTTATAAATATATAAAGGGTGAGTGCCACGAGGATGGAGTCAGGCTCTTCTCAGTGGCAAACAATGATAGGACAAGGGGCAATGGGATCAAGCTGGAACACAAGAGGTTCCACTTAAATTTGAGAAAGAACTTCTTCTCAGTGAGGGTAACAGAGCACTGGAACAAGCTGCCCAGGGAGGTTGTGGAGTCTCCTTCCCTGGAGACATTCAAAGCCCGCCTGGACACATTCCTGTGCGACCTCACCTAGGCGTTCCTGCTCCAGCAGGGGGATTGGACTAGATGATCTTTTGAGGTCCCTTCCAATCCCAAACATACTGTGATACTGTGATACTGTGATACTTTGTCTCTATGACAAGGTTACCCACCTAGTTGATCAAAGGAAGCCTGTCAACATGATCTTTTTGGATTTAAGTAAAGCCTGTAATACTGTCTCTCTCACGGTATCCTCCTGGACAAGATGTCCAGCATACAGCTGGGTGAACACACAATACAGCATGTGAGCAATTGGCTGATGGGCTGGGCTCAAAGGATTCTGGTAAATGTGGTTATGTCGGGCTGGTGACCAGTCACTATTGGGGTTCCATAGGGATCTGTCTTAGGGTCAGCACTGTCTTCATAAGTGCCTTGGGGATGCAGGACTTGAGGGAATGCTAAGGAAGTTTGCCAATGATACTAAATTGGGAGGAGCTGCTGACACTGTCAAGAGCAGAGAGGCCCTGCAGAGGGATCTGGACGAATTGGAGAACTGGGTAATCACCAACTGCATGAAGTTCAAAAAGATTAACTGCCAGATTTCCCACCTGGGACACAGCAATCCTGGCTGTACATACAGACTGGGGAACAAGATGCTGGAGAGCAGCTCCACAGAGAGGGAGCTGGAGGTTCTTGTCAATGCCAAGTTGAACATGAGCCAACAGTGTGCCCTGGCAGCCAAGAGGATCACCCGTGTCCTGGGGTGCATCCAGCACAGCATTGCCAGCGGGGAGAGGGAGGTGATTGTCCGGCTCTGCTCAGGTGCAGCCTCACCTGGAGCACTGTGTGCAGTTCTGGGCACCGCAGGATAAAAAGGATATAAAGGTGCTGGAGAGTGTCCAGAGGAGGTCCACAAAGTTGGTAACAGGTTTGGACGGGAAGCCATATGAGGAGCAGCTGAAGTCACTTGGTTTGTTCAGCATGGAGGAGACTGAGGGGAGACCTCATCACGGTCTATGGCTTCCTCACAAGGGGAGGAGAAGGGGCAGGCATCGAACTCTTCTCTTTGGTGACCAATGACAGAACCCGAGGTAGTGGCAGAAAGATGTGCTGGAAAGGTTTAGGTTGGACATTGGGAAAAGGTTCTTCACCCAGAGGGTGGTAGAACACTGGAACAGGGTCCTCAGGGAGGTGTCACAGCCCCAAGCCTGACAATGTTCAAGAAGTGATTGGACAATGCCCTCAGACACATGGTGTGAATTTTGGGGCTGTCCTGTGCAGCGACACGAGTCAGATTCAGTGATCCTTGTGAGTCCCTTCCATCTCAGGACATTCTATGAAGTGTGTGTATATTGCCTTCTTCATTAAAATTAAATCTAAATTTCCTAAACATCTTCCTAAAACATATTACATAGAATAAACATGTTTTTACTAAAAAAAAGTCAGGAACCAAAACTTTTTTTAGAGATTTGATATAAAACAGTATGTAGTATGTAGTAACATGCAATGGCCAAAAGAGGTAACAAAGGATACAATAACTTCATATTGTAATGCCTTTTTGCTATGTAGCCAAACTTAAGAACAATTACTTTTCAAGCAAGCATTGATTCAAAAGTGCAAAGGTCATCATATTACATTAATTCTACATTAAATACACTACAAAAGAATGTAATCCACACAATGAAAAAATAAATACCACTTTCTATCTGTAGATAAAGCTTTTTTTTTTTTTTTAGAGCAAGGTTAGTGTAGGGGTTTGTATTTCATGATAATTAAAATTCATATGGTCTCTTTCTATTTCCACTTAATGGTCTTCACATACATAGCAATTAGTTAAACAGCTGAAAACCAAAAAAACCTGCCAGATTGTCTTTCTCAGCTGTGGATCCATATTTGTAAATCACATGTCACTGAGTATTCAGTCTGACAAGACAGATGCAATGATTACTGGTGGTCTTTCTGGGGAGTGGGGACAAAGGGAAATGCATCAAAATCCTCCTTCTGACAGCCTGCCCAGCACCATTGTGAGTGACGCACTCCACAGCAACCATCATCCTACCACCTTGTGAGAAGACAATATTCTCACTGGCCTTCAGAAGATATATCCCTACCTTGCTCCAGAGTAGAGATACAGATGCAGAAATAAAGAAAGGTAACAGCTGCAAGTGTCCAAGTCACTCTCTTCTTAATAGCTCACCAGTTGAGTTGGAAAAATTGTGCAAAGTTTGAACAAATTGTTTGTGCAAATTGTTTTTGTATCCTGCAACATTTCTTCCTGAGCAATTTAGTCTCTATTCTTCACATTTAGTAATAAACATAAGTTAAGCAAGGATGTTTGCTATTGTTTTTATTCAGATGTATCTATTTCTTCCTCTTCTTCTGAATTAGGATGGCTCAAGAGATGCATAAATAAAACACCAACATTTAGAGAAAAGTTTTGTTTTCTAATAATCTGCCAGAGGAAACACAAAGTGAAAGAAATAATTCATTACTGAGTTTAACATATTAAAATAATCTCAGAAAAAGTAATTGCACATACTGAATTAAAAACTGTTGTTTTTCTGTATGACAGATTACTCCCAGCTACCCAAAAATGTAAGGAGGTTTTTCATATTCTGTTCAGAAGTGACAATTACAATAAATATACAGGAGCGTTTTATATATGTGAGGCATCCTAAGTATTGAGTTTTCCAAGCTTTCCAAAAAAAAAAAAAAAAAAACACAACACACACTGCAAAAAATCTAGTGTCCTTGAAATATTCAACTCAGGCCCACAGAACACAAGTCATGACGAATTTGGATTGATGGATAACCAAATGATCTATGTTTACATTATAACTTAAACATTTTACTTTGCAGTTAGGATGGACTTGAAATACACTGAAGGATCAGTTACAGCATCAAACATGACTGAAATAATTTAACCATCACAGAACGTTAGGTATTGGAAGGGACCTCAAAAGATCATTTAGTCCAATCCACCCGCTGGAGCAGGAACACTTAGATGAGGTTGCACAGAAAGGCGTCCAGGCAGGCTTTGAATGCCTCCAGAGAGGGAGATTCCACAACCTCCCTGAGCAGCCTGTTGTAGTGTTCTATAAAGAAGTTCCTTCTCATACTTAAGTGGAACCTCCAGTGTTCCAGTTTGAATCCATCGCCCCTTGTCCATTGGCTGTCACTGAGAAGAGCCTGGCTCCGTCCTCGTGACACTCACTCTTTATATATTTATAAACATTAATTAGGTCACCCCTCAGTCTCCTCCAAGCTAAAGAGACCCAGCTCCCTCAGCCTTTCCTCATAAGGGAGATGCTCCACTCCCTTAATCTTCTTTGCTCTGCACTGGACTCTCCCCAGCAGTTTCCTGTCCTTCTTGAACTGAAGTGCCTCTAGTGTTAGTTTTATCTGCCATGTATTTGAAAAAGTTCTTTCTGTTGTCCTTGAGCCCTCTCACCAGGTGTAATTCTAAGGAGGCCTTAGCTTTCTAAGTTGCCGCCCTATATCCTCTGACAACAGCTTTATATTCTTCCCAAGTGGCCAGCCCCTCCTTCCATGATCTGTAAACTCTCCTCTTCCACTTGAGCTTGCCCAGCAGATCCCTGTTTAACAAAGCAGGTCTCCTGGTTCCCTTACTTGACTTCCTAAGTGCCAGGATGCTCTGATCTTGAGCTTGGTTCCTCAAGGCTAACCAACTGTCTTGGGTCTCTTTACCTTCAAGTAGCCTTGCTCATGGGATTTCTCCTATAATTGTTTGAAAAGGCCAAAGTTGGTCCTACTGAAGTCCAGGACTGCAATTCTGCTTGGTATTCTGTTCCTGCCACATGAGATCCTGAACTCCACCATCTCATGGTCGCTGCAGCCACACTTCACTATCTGTCAAAGCTTCAGCTAGCTCATACTCAGTCAACCTAAGCAGACTTAAAGTACGAGGTATCTAATACTCAGATACACATGTTCATCATTTTGCCCTACTGGTAGTCTCCATCATGAGGCAGAGGACAACTGCTTTTTTCCCCACATGAAAACTACATCTGACTGTTGAATAGCTGCAAGGATCTCATCAAAGAGGGTGCAAGGCAGACGTACAACGTACCAGAACAATTGATGTAGCTGCATTCACCATTCACCTTCATTCAGGCCCGTAGTTCCAAAATCTTTTGGGTATTTTTGGAATACGTTATGAAAGACTCAAGCTGACTACGAAGTATGAGAAAATTATCACTGTTGAGAGAATGTGATTTACACATGCACAGCTCTTTGCATGTTCCAGCTGACAACTACAGACAACCCTTCCCCTGTACTTGGAAGTAGCCATCCAGCAAGAAATGCCTCAGGTTCTGCACACACAGAGTATACCAACTTAGAGAAAATCTGCAAGCTCTTTTTTATATGGCATATATGGAATTTATGGCAGGGAAGTGTGGAAGCAGAAGCACTAACAGGATCAAAAAGGCATTAGACAAGTAAATGGACCACAGTTTCAAAACATATACTAAAATAAGAATGTATGTGCCCTCTAAAATTCCTAATCAATTATACGGAGCTGGGGGGCAGCATGCAAAATGAGCTCATAAGAGGGGCCAGGCTTGAGCTGGCTCCTTAAAGAGCTTCTCCTAAATACTACTGGTGGAAACAGGAGTACTTGGCTGGACAAACAATGGGTCTGGCTTCTGAGATTTTGATGCAAAGCCCTTATGTCCAAGACACAGATTGGTACAGCAGGGAGACCAGAAGAGAAATCAAGTATCATTTAAAAAACTTAAAGAAATCAAGCCAATTTTTTACCACCAGGGCTACAAATGCTATGGCCATTTTGATCCCTTTCCTACCTGCATCCCTTAAGCAGAAATAAGTGATGGCAACTGAGGAAAAATTAAATAGAATTTCTACTGCAGGTGTTTTGTTTTAAGTAGAAGCATGTCAGTAGTGGTATGCACATTTTGTGCCCTTTATGAGGCAAGTGATTTTTTTAAACTTTCTTCCCTGTACAGAAAGTACTTGCCGCAGGGGGTTCAAATAAAATAAATTTCCAAGTCCTGCACATGTTTGCAGAAGGGGCAACACATTTCGTTGCCTAGAAGAAGTAAAGTTAATTACACCATGAAGTTCCAAATCATTAGATTGTAAGAGTAATGAATGGACTTTGATGCAAGATTATGGAGTTGAATTCAATTTACTAGGCTGCTCATTAGCATTAGTTACCATATATAATGTGTTCCCATATATAAAATGCATTCATTTAAGACATTAGTGCTCTTAAACCTAATGCACACAATATATTTTTAAATTAGAGCATGTGAGTACAAATTAGAACCACTTCTGAATATGAATCTGATTCATTTAAAAATTATAATTCACAAGAACCATATGACTTACTTGCAAATTCTTTGTCCTTGCAGGGATTTTCTTCTGTTATACTGTTCAACAAATGACCCAGGAAAACAGAAACTTTGACCATTTGAACTACTTACCCAAAATCAGTTTGGCAAAAACATTTAATTATAGCTGTATCTCGGAATTTTGCTAAATCTGAAGTGTTTACAGATATTTTCCAAACATACAATATTTCATCACCGAATGTGATGACATGACAAGTTGCAGGATGAAAACAGAAACATTACACATATTTGTCTAGTTTATTAGTCAATTGGCAAAACTATAAGAAGGGTTTCAGGTTTCCAAGCCTAATGACAATGTACAAAAACATCACTACAAATAATTTCCATTCCATTTGTGTTTCTGAACTACTACATTCTGCATCTGAACACACCAAAAAGATTTTTAAGTTTGCAAAGCCAGGCATTTTAAACCTCAGAAGTGCCAAAATTAAGGCTGCCTATGAACATTTTATCTGCTTTGCAGAACCACAATACTGATAGTCACTACACTTGTATTTGTACCACTTCTGACTCATCCATCACTCCAGGCCTGGGACTATATGGTTTGTTTTCTCCTTACTGTTCACACACAGTATGCAGCAACTTATTTTAAGATGTTGGTAATTTGTTTAACAATGTTTGAATAAATTTTCTCAATTACTTTTGTATGATACTCATTGCTATAGTATATTAATCTTTCCAAAAATATTACTATGAGAAGAGTTATGTGAAATAAGAAATATGAATACATCTGTTTGAATTATTAGGAACTTAGTCAAAGGAAGAGTAAGCAGAAAGTAGTTGCCTGTGCTCAGTTTGATCTTACACGTTTCTGTTTGTTTGTTGGTTTTCCAGATTACTTCCTTTTACATGTGGCTGATACATTTAATGCAAACCCAGAAATTAAGGTGGCACATTCTCGGTGTCATTTAATATAAAAAAGGGATGAGGTTGGAGCCACAGCATGAACAGTGGGAGAAAATGCTTTTCACAGCACTGCAAGTTATAGTGATGAAGAGTAATTGAGAAGATAAAGCTACAATAGTTGCGTCCTTTTTGCCCTTTCCCTATACTCGAAATAAGTCTGTATTTGTTACAAGACACTCAGTTCATTCAAAATGAAGCACTTCATGTCCTTGCAGTTGCAATCTCCCACACTTCCACAAGCCAGGTCTCATGGTTCCAGACTGGATACACAGAAAGTAATGGTGCAGTATTAGTGAAAAGTAACTTGACTTGCTTTACAAAGTCATTTAGCAGCAGGTATGGGAGATGAATACAAATCCCCAAAATGGTATCCAACTTTATAAACTATGCCACTATCCCTTCTCTTTTTCCACTTTTTTCCTGCCTCTTTCACCACATACACTTCAAACTTTGCAACTAATGAAAATGATTTCATATTGGCAACAGTGTCCTTCACTATTCAGTCCTAGTTCAACCCAGAGGTACAACCCAAAAATTCAAACACATATGTACTCCTCCTTTGGGTGCACTTCAAATTTTGCTTTAGTTTAGTACTGGGTTACGTGATACCCCTCCTCTTCCAGACACGTCTACTTGTCTTCTGTTCATTAGAAAAAAATAAATAAGAAATGCTTTCTTTGCCAGTGGAACAGCTGGAATGGACCTATTGCTTTAAATCTACTAGATCTTCACTACTGCAAGATATTTGTGCAGTGAGCAGTACAAACATGATTTCCTGCTCTGCTATTGCACATAAATTAGGACACAGCATGTAAGTGGTTCCAGATACAGAGGCTGCACAGAGAAGCAGATGTTGACAGTTTTACAGCTCCGCCTCAACTGTGTTTTCTATATTTGTAAAGGTCAATCTCAGTTTGTACATTTTATGGAGTATCTCATCCTCAGGTTAAAAAAAAAACAACAACAACAAAAACCTGATTTATTTTTTATTTAAAAAAAGGGTTTCCTACACTTCTTCATGCCTGATTTCAGTCAGTAAATTCCACTGTGTTCTTGTTCCCTAGGTTTCCTTCAAAAAACCCTAGTCAATTATCAGATGCTAGGGAGAGCTGAGGTTTTATTAGCAATGGAGCCAAGCACTCTGCAAATTTGTTTCTTCCAATAGCTGTCTCTTGCAGTTACATTAGCACATGCATTGACTAGTAAAAATTTACTCTCATGTGACTTTGGTCTCCTAAACCCATTTGTCTAAGTATTTCTACAGCTCTGAAAAAACTGCATGGCTTCCTTTAAATGAATCCTAAAGGTAAAAAAAAAAAAAAAAAAGGAAAAAAAAGAAAAAAAAAATCAGGTTCCCCAGGAAACAGATTCCTTTTGTGGATACACAATCTGAAGTGCCCTCAGGTGCTGGCTGACATTCAGGAAGCTATGCGAGAAGCATGCATGTGCAAATAGGGCACACAGTTGATGGAAAAACAAACACAGAATAGCCTAACATTGGAAGTGTGTGGCAAATTAAAAGTTCACAGACAACTATTTCTCCAGGCTTGGAGATCAGATCTAAATGACCACTTCCATCCGGTCTCAAGTATTTATTTTATTGTTGCTTAATTTATTTTAAGGAATGCAGGCGACTATCCTTATCCTGACATAAATGTAGAAAACCTGTGCCAGTGACAGAGAGCACTAAGGAAGTTAGTTAGCTTGTTTATAATCAGTAAAAGATTTGTTCTAAAAATAATGATATTCTTAAGACTTTTTCAAACCACAGGAAAGTTCTATATCTTCAAACTCGAACCGAGGCAGAAGTGCAGTATTTTCTAATCAGCTTAGACCAAATTTGTTCTCTATGGAAAAATGCAGTCAAGATTAACACACAACATTCTGAGCATAAACTGCAGCATTTTCTTGTACATTTTTTAGCATACTATCTCTGATCATAGTTACTTCTTGTACCTTTCATGAAACTTAACATTTACACTTATTTATAGGAGTGAGTTACATCCCCTTAACAAAGAGTTGTAAATAAAAATGCAACTGCCATTCTTTTTTTTTTTTAGGTTCCCCAACTTGAGTTTTAAAGGTTTCTTAACCTGAACTGATTTAATAAATTGAATCTTAAATTTAGTTGCAGAATTTTTCTTCTACAGTCCCTTCTTCATAAAGACAATGCAGACAAACCTATATGCTCCAAAATTCTACATCTAAACTAGACCTGTATTTCTATAGTTTAAAAAATTGTGCTTATTCTCAGTTGTAAAAATAAATATTCCCAAAACATAAATACATCCCCAGCTATTTTTTTCTCATCTGGCTCCCCGCTTTTTCCTCTAAGTTACGTATTCCAATTATATTGCTCACTGTTTGCTCAACTGACTGGTTCTCCTTGCATGACAACACAGCTTCCGCTTCACTATGATCCCAAGAAGGTCAGGCAAATTACTTGGAGAATAAAAAAAAAGTGCAGAAATTATTAGAACCCTAGTTCAAATTCCCTCCACATCCTTCACATTTCACAAGACAAAGACCAAATTAGGTTTAGTGTATGACGAGCAAAAGCACACCCCTTCAGCTGCAGCTCTTTTTCACAGGCATTCATGCATACTAATATCATAAATACGAAATGCTGGAATTGAAGAAAACTTCAGAGTATCTGGTTTTCGTTCAAAATATTTACTATTATGAGGGCAAACAACCTGACGCACAGTCTTAAATTTACATTCTACTGCTATATCCTAAGGTGTTCAACATACTGAAACATGAATCAATTTGTCCTATTAAAGCACAGCAATTTTCTGTCTATTTTTAGACATGCCAATCAATGTAGATCAGAAGATTCCGGAAAACCATTCCAGCTTGTTTCTTTCAACCGGAAGGATTTTCCAACCTTCGAACATGCAACCTCATAAATACTAAAAATGTAATTCTTAGTTTTCAACTGAAATACAGTATCACTTCCCATGTGCAACATCCCTGTGGCCACTGCTTTATCGCTAAACTGAGCCAAACAAGCCTTATTTATCTTGAAGACATCAGAAATGGTTAAGGAAAACTCATGGTTGCCCTTCTCTGAATCTTGTCTGATAGAAAAACGGAGACCACCTTGAATCACCAAGACATGCATTTGACAATTTTAGGATGCAGATGCCAAGCTGCCTGAGTAGACATTGTTCCAAAACCCCTCCTGTTTACTTTATAGTTCCTACAGAGAATATTATTGATGGTTTAAACTTTGTCACTCAAATGCCTTCATGTAGTCCTGAAATCGACAGGTTCGTAAAACTGATTTACACTTCGTGATTTTGGGGAGGAAGGATAACCTTTCAATCTTTTTATATATATGTATATATGTACGTATTTCTGTTGATAATTCCTAATCACATTCATCTATTAAATAAAAACCCTCTTTATAGAGTTGGTAGAAAAAACTATGTAAGATACACACATCCTTCAGAGAAACTACAAGTGATCCCACATACTCCAGACAAGATAATCCACTGTTTCAAGACATTCCATAACTTCACTCAAATCCATTACATAAAACCAAGTAGTGGAGATAGTGGAGACTCATGCAGATGAGATGAAGATTATGAATTTTACATTTTACTTAACTTTTTTTAGACTCTTTTCTTCATCAACTAGGATTGAAATATAACTTTTATTCTTTTATTCTACTACTTAATGTTGATGTAACTCAGCATGCACAAGTAGATTGTTCATATTTTTTAAGTGACATTTAATGGGGTTTGTGTCTATCTGTTACTCTTCCTTGCATATTAGATCTTCAGTAAATCACTAAATGAGATCTTCAATAAATCATTTCCCAAGGTATGCCTTTGGAAACACTGTTAATAAAGTTCAAAATAATTTCTGCAAACATAAATAAGGAAAATCTACTTTCCTGATATAACCATTAAAAAATTTACAAATGTTTACTGAAGTGCATCCACATGTAGAAGACATTGCTTTCAGCTACATTTCTTTTGGTGAACAGATAAAGTTATTGAGAGACAAGAATTCATATTACCATATTACCATATTAGTTTATTTTTAGATGGTTTGTTCATTTGATAAACTATTCTTTCTATACCTCCAATTGGTATAAACTACTTTCAGATTATGCTTTCAAATATTACACATATCACAACAAAGCTCAGGAACTCTACCAAAAGCCGTAAGATTTTCCATCTATGTATCAGTGTACTATTTATAGAGCCCATCCTACAAGTTGACTAAATATACAGTGTTGGGTATAAAAGCCACATGATCTCCCAGTAGCATGGCCCAGAATTATTTTTTGGAAAATACTCTTTGATAGGATATAGAAAAATGTTGTAAGCTTTGCATAAATCACAGTACAAGCAGACAAGCAAGTGCCAGTCCAAACATCTTTGAGCCTATGACAATAAATCTAATTAGCCTATTAAGTTTGTGGATACCTGCCACAAATCACTCACTGAAACACCCCAGAAATTCTCAGTATAGGAGTCCGGGCAAAATGGTTAAATTTCCAGGAGTGTGATTATGCTTTAACAATTGACAGAGTCAATTCCTGTTCATTGCCTTATTTCACAGAATCACAGAGTGGCTGAGGTTGGAAGGGACCTCTGGAGGTCATCTGCTCCAGCCTCGCTAATCAAGCCAGGTCACCTAGAGCTAGCTGCCCAGGACCATGTCCAGACAGCTTTTAAGTATCTCCAAGGAGGAAGACTCCACAACCTCTCTGAGCAACTAGTGCCAGTGCTCAGTCACTTTCACAATAAAACAGTGTTTCCTGACGTTCAGATGGAACCTCCTGTGTTGGAGCTTGCACACATTATCTCTGGTTCTGGCACTAGGCACCACTGAAAAGCACCTGACTAACTTCTTTACACCCTCCTATCAGGTACTGACCGCCTCTTCTCCAGGCTGAACAGTCCCAGCTCTCACAGCCTCTCCTCCTAGGAGAGATGCTCCAGTCCCTTAATCATAGTTGTGGTCCTTCACTGAACTCTATCCAGGCCACATCTCTCTTGTATTGAGGAGCCCAGAACTGGAGACAATGCTCCAGGTGTGCCCTCACCAGTGCCGAGAAGAGACAAAGGATGACCTTCCTTGACCTGCTTGCAATGCTTTGTCTAATGCCACCCAGGATACCATTCACTGCCTTTGTGGCATGAGCACATGCTTTGTATGAAACAGGATAGTGACGGCTACTCATAGTAACACCAACTTGTAGACCTCACACAAAACGGCTTACTACATAAAATATGGAGAATAAACCAGAGGATATGGATGTTCTAATGTATAATTAGGATTTAATTAACTGGTGAAGTAGTTCATATGACTCTTAAAAATGAGCTGTATCAGTCTTCTAAATAGCTAGCAGACTAATTCAAAGCACAGAACCGTAATTTCTCAGGGATTTGTGAGAAAAGTACAGAAGGAGACAGACATACATCCGGACTAGCAGCTTGGCCTACTGAAGAGTTTCTTTCAGGTGCAAACGCACCTTGCATCCACTCTTGGAGGCACAGTACACAGTGAAACACATCACTGGTACAACCAGCACAGCTTCCCCTCCTGTGGAACCAAAGTTAAAGTTGTGCACAGAAGCACTGTACATGAAAGGCAGACAAAGGTATCTACTGTACCAGAAAGAAAGTGTATCCTCTCAAAGCTTCCCAAGCAGTATGTTCCCTGTGTATGCACACAAATCTGTAGAAAAGTCTGCTCTGCATCACTCACAGATGTGTGGTAACACACCTAGGACCAACACCTGGTGCAAATTTCCCACAGGTGATAAATATTCCATGTGACCATATGCTCCAAGACATTTAACAAACTGCACAAATAAAATCCTTCTTCCTTTCTCTTTATATTTTACTAGTCACTAAGGCATCAGACTGTTCCTCAAGTTCTCAGAATGCATTGGTAAACATTATTAGAAGGTGAAAAAAGCAGTAAAAGACTCTTCAAATTCTGAATACAATCAATACAAAGGAAAATGACTGCAAATGAGAAGGTGAAAAGTACATTTGCAAAGAGCAACTGCACCATAAAAGAGTTCACATTCCTCAGGGAAAACAGGAATAAGAATAAAATGACAGCAATGGCCTTGTAGTCCTCAATAATCTCAGAGTTGAGAAAAGTCTAAGTAGGAACCCAAACCTGCAGTTCCATTAAAAAGTAAACAAGTCAACAAAAAAAACAGCAAGTGTACTAAAAGACTGAACTAGGAAAATCATGTGTTTTTGATTAACCTCAAACTTAAAAAAGAAGACATTTAGAAAGTGGAAACTTAGTATAATTAAAAAGGTTGAGTACAAAACAACACTATAAACAATTCAGGCAAGACCAAAAAAACCAAAAGGGCACAGGAGATTGCATTAGTAAAAATCATCAGCAATAGTAAGAAAGACTATCACTACAGTTCTATAGCCTTAGACGTAAAATGAAAGTTTATCTGCTACTCTCTGGAGAGATTGGTAATATAAAAAGACGTCAAAAAACAAATGTGTGTTGGTTGGTTGGGGGTTTTTTGTTGTTTGTTTTTTTCAATCAAGCTTCATTAAAAACATCACCAGAACAAAGATGACTAATCCAGGCCAGAGAAAACAAAATCAGAGTATTCATGCAAAGTAAATGTTTCCAGAAAAGGACAGCTTTGAAGAACTTCATCTAGCATTTTATAAAACAATTCAAAGCAATTTTAATACCCTTGGCAACTGCATTTGAAAGCTCATGGATGGCTGCAGCCAAGTAGGACTTAATGAAAGACCATTAGATATAAAAATGTATTTTAATTTTCACACATCTTCAAATATTGCTTGACATGACATTATTAGAAGAAAATTTGACAACAGTTGTCTGAAATTATCTTAAAACAGAGACAAAACTGACTGGATAACTAGACCCAAATGGAGTACTTAGCACTGCCAGAAATCAAGGACATACTGAAGAAGGCTGAGAAGGGCAGGTCCTAAAGGAGAACCTGGTCTTGGTTCTGTTCTTTACAACTATTTCATTGACTATCTTGATGAGGATCAGAGAAAATTCTTCGGAAATTTTCCCACAATATGGAACTGAGATGGACAGCAAACACATTAAGTGATAGGATTAGAATTCAAAAAGATCTCAAACAAAATGGAGAAGTGACTTGAAGAAAAGAGGATGAAGTTTTACAGGGATGTGTTACTGGAGAAATAGTTTGAGAAAAGTAAGTATGGAGAACAACTGGTTAACTAACACTTCTTCAGAAAAGAAATCAGAGGTTACATGCTGAATATGAATGAACACATAAATTTTGAAAAGTTCAAGAATAATGGTAGGAAAACGGATCTTGCTTCTCTAAAAACCATTTCCTGACATCTCACTTCACCTCTAAAAGAATCATTAAAGAAATAGATGCAGGCTCATGTCTGGAGGGCAACTATGCTGTTAGCTTATTCTCATAGGCCTGTTTAACAAAGATCTTAATCCTGTACTCAACAGCAGACTGGCAAAACCAAATTATACAGATGAAAATTTTACATGGAAACAGGTACCTTTAGAATCTATTAATTTCCTCTTAGCAGCTGAGAACATTATAAAAATCAATAGATTTCATCTGAGTTTTGGCCTGTGTTTCATTTACCTGCCACGTATGTATGTATGTTAGTTTGCGGATTGAGACTTGGGAGGCCAGAGAGGGTATCACCAACTCTGTAAAAATATTTTATTTATTCAATACGTAAGCCAATTACTCCTAGTTAGACTTTGCACGATCAAAACTATTCCATTACATTTTAAAAGTGCAATTTCATACAGCACTGTAAATCTCTCCCTCTCTCACCCTAGAACAGTTCTATCTGACAGTTACTACAGTACAAATCAATAGTAGTCAAAAACAGTACTCGAAAATATATTCCTGTTTTTTAAAATAGGTTTTTTGTGGGCTTAAGTATAGCATATCACTTTTCAAACCTTCTTCTTACCACAGACGTATTTCCTTGTGAATGTCTAAATATTAAGAACAAATTATTCCTAGAGGTCAAGTGTTAGGTTGTTTGTCGTCTTCGGTTTCAATTTTTTTTTTTTTTTTTTTTAAACACAGAGAAAAGACTTGCCCAGAGTAAATATCCACATATGTAGTATATCTAGTTAAACAGAAACTCTGACTTATTAACATGAAAAGCCTTTGCTGTCAAATTTTTAAATACCAAGAAAAATTGTAAGCAATTGAGAACACTGGAGTACTTCTGGAGGGAACGGAATTATCTTCACACACAAATCCCAAAAGATTATAATTTATCTTTTTAAACTTTTTCTCCTCCTGATCTATCTTTATAAGAAAGCCAATCATGAAGACACAAATAACTTACTTAACAACTTTATTTCTTTACTTCCAAAAGAAAAAGGAAGATTAAATGGCATAAAAGAGCACAGAAGGGAAACTGCAAATATTTGCAATTTGATGGAAATACAATATAAAATAGATAAAACAGACTTCAATATGAATCTGCAAGCTGTGGTCCCCCATATAACCACCTAAGAAACTGCAAAAGACTGCAAAGCAGAATATGTACATTTTACTTCATAATGGAAAGAGCTTTTTTTTCAATTTTTATCCCTTTTAGCTCAGAATTGTCCACATTGGAAGAGACCTTGGGAGTTCCTCTAGTCCAATATGCTGCTTAAAACAGGGTCAGAATTTAATTCAGTTGAATCAGAAAGTGGTAAATTAGAAAACTAAAGGCGTATGGGTCCAAAAAGCTGAGTCAACCACAACATCAAGAGTTTACAGTAGCATCTTTCTGATGACCATGATAACTGTGTGTGTGCCCCTCTTCAAATAATAATGGGCTGATAAAAATAATTTTCCAGTGAGGCTTCAACTGTACTATATACTTCCTTGCTTACGCATCAGTCAAAGTCGCAAGAAATGTGAACCTGCAACAAAAAGGCTTTCTACACTTCTTGTTTCACTGGCCATGTGATAGCATCACAAATCGTCGTTTCTGCACTTCATCTTCCATCCTGCTTACTTATGGGGAGACATAGCAAACTCCCTGTTTCAATGAACAAAGCAACCTCCGGGATACAGAGTCTTCAGTAAAATATTCCCTGTCATATGCTTCAAAACACAGTGTTTCACTGAGCGAAGTTCAAAAAGAAGAGAGGTCACCTACCCTTATGGTGACGTTTCTGTATTTTTCACTACAAAAACTTCAGCAGCATTTTACTCTGATAATATGAGAGCTAATTCTGACTCCTTTAAAATCAGAAAACTACAGAAATTTCCAGGGCATCACCAGCTGAAGAAGATTCTGAAAAAAAAAAAAATCTCCTTAAAATTTGGAATCAGTTTGAAGGATTTTTTTTTTTAACTAGGAAAAAATGAATGAAAAAAAACACCTCTTTTTTTACATAAACATAAAAATAAAATCTGATGTGTTAAAATGTTTCAAAAAAAAAAAATTTAAAGTTATATGAAAGCACCTAGATTTTTCCTGCAAATTGACATATTTTCATGCTGAGAAACACCTGAAACACGAACTTGTATATCTATATTCTGACACAATCAGGGGAAAGAAAAAAAGTTTCAAAGATGTCCAGTTACACTGTTATTTCCAAGGTACTATATATAGAAAAAAATTATTAATCTTTTCTTCAAAGGGGTAAGATATGCTTTGTTGACATTTGCTTTCCATTGGCATTTTAGTTACACTTTCTATCTTACAAAAAAATGCATTAAAAAGTAGTCTCTTCCATAGTGTATCTCTGTCTGACGAAACTACTGAAGAAGAATACTAAGAAATTAGAAATCAGAAAAATTTAACAATATACTGAACTTCTTTCTAGCAGAAGAAACTATAATATAATACAGATCCAGCTGTAAAACAAGCATACAAAATGAGTATTTGACCCAAGAATTCATTCACAAAATTCTAACAAGACTTCAATGGTCAGAAAGATACCTAGAAGCACATTTACATTCCATACAAATTTCTCATACAATTTAAAACCAATCCTCAATGCATACTGTAGTTAATACTAACATAATTAATTGTAATCCTTTTAATTATTTGCAACTAGGAAGTATCTATATACTAATAATCATCATATCTTAACATTTTAGAAACATTCTAAGGATATATTACATCAATATTCATCAATATTTCTGGTTGTATTACACACATCCCTGTACTGTGAATTCTAAGATTCATCAAAAATCACTTTTTTATAAAGTTCTACCTACGAAATTCTTAAGTTATTTCACACAAAGTAAGCAATCCTGTTAAGATTACTCACAGTCAAAATCCTGCTTTATTCATATTTAGTCCTCCTCTGTATCAATATGCCATTCAGAAAGGGAAATCAATACGTTACAGAAGTGACTTGTTCAGTGGCATGCATGGCCAGCAGGAGTCAGAGAAACTATCAAATATACCTTTCCCAGATTCAGTATTATCTATATCCCTTAATGCCACAGTTTGCAAAGCCAGTACAGAAATGTCCTTCAATACATACGAAGATGCAGACCTCAAAGTGTTAATACTAATGCTCATGTTTGTAATTCTAATACAAAGGATTATTTCCTCAATACAGACAAAAAAATGTATGTAGAGAAAGCAAAAGTTCTCTCATAATGTTACATTAACATACATAAGCAATTCCTTATATATCTAGAGAAAGAATAAACGTACAGATTCTCATTTAAAGCTTCACGTATTTTCTAACTGTTGCAGAACTGACTATCATGATTATTTGAATGCAGACTTTGGAATCAAACAATGACGTGTCTTGGATTAAAAGAAATGGAAGGTTTTAATCTTTAGAAATGGTGGGGGGTTTTTTTTTAATTATCATGATGTTCAGTCCCAAGTATTTTTTTAAACTTTTGTCCTATTGTTTATCTCTCCTCATATGAGCATGATATCAACATGGCAAGTGATATTCACATACGCTTTTGATTGAAACATATTGGGAAAAGAATAACAATCACACCACACTACTGAAAGATTTTTTATGCACTCCTATTGTCCTGGTTTTGTTAAAAACAAGTTTCTCTCTTAGTGAATTTTGCCTGTCAGCTAAAGCCTTCATATTAGCTGCATTTTCCTGGAGAACCAGATACATGTTTTGTTAAACCTAGCAATGGAATGCAAACTTATTGATAAGCACAGATGGACATCTCACGAGAGGGGCAACTAGAAACCGGTGACCAAGAAACTGACCAACTGTGTATAACATTCCATTCACGTGAATACTTCATATAAAAGTAGGAGATCACTAGGATCTCATCCCTTTTCCCTTTTTCCTTTTCCCTTCTGCTTATGGCCGACATTAGGAGAGGACCTTGCCGGTTGTCCCTGCGAACGGAGGCCTAGTGAGAGACTGAATCCAGCTCTGGTTGGCTACAGAGTCCAATCCAGGACTTTGGGTGCTGGCTCTGCAGTTGCTGAGACTTTCAAGATTGGTTTTGTATATTTTGTATTATTTTCTCTATTCTTATTAGTAGCATTAGTAAAACATCTTTAATTTTTTCCAACTCTCTTCTCTCTGTCCTTCTTTTCCTCCCAATCGCCTGTCCTTAGTGGGAAGGGGGGAGAGGGAGGAGTTAAAGGGGGAAGTGGAGGGGAAGAGGAGGTTAACAATACATCTGCCAGGGTTTGATTGTCACCCCGGCAATCTAAACTCTCGACACCTATTCAAAAGATGGGAATTAACCTTGAGTTGCCCTTTGTGCAGCCTCTCTTGTTATATGATGGTTTCTGTTGTTTTCAGACCCTTCCTCTTGTACTGCTAAATAGACGAAAGAAATGGTGACATTACTCAAAAATCGATTTCTTAACAAAATAAATATGCTTCCTAAACTAAAGGTAAACAATGCAGCTTCACTCATCAACAATGGATGAGATACACTCAGTATTGCAGGGAAACCCAAGAAGGAGTATTTTTTTTCTTTCAGATCTTCTTCCGAGGCATCTCCAAATACATTCCAGCAAGTTTTTACATATTATTTACCTCTCAAATAAGGAAGTGGACATTTGCCAACCTTTTAAACTGATCATATGAAATTTTTGTTCTTAGGCAATGTTTGAACACCAGGTCTGATTTTCAGTAGCTTTAAAAGTTTAGAAATTCTTGTTTCGTACTTTAGTCTTCAAAAGGGACTTCATCCTTATACTGTTACCTACGTTACATCCAAAGAAGTGAAACTTGCCAAACTGTCAGTAAAACTGTCACAAATTTATTTTTCATATTTTAACAACATAAAGCACTTACTTCTGGGTAAATCAAGATATCTAACAAAATTGTGTGGCCACAGTATGAAACAGTACCTTGAATGTTATAAAAATGTTAATATTCTTATATTTAAACAGACAACTGCACATTAAGCTCTGTGCCATCTGTGAATGCACAGCACATTAAGATATGTTGAAAAATCAGCAACCAAATTTTAGCTTAGACCACATGCCCTGGGTTTACTCAATGGCTGTCTATCAGTCCAGGATATTACCTTCAGATGCCTAAGTTACATAGTGCGACCATTTGATAAGAGCCTTTGAAGAAGCATGGGAAAAATAAGCAAAAGCAAAGGAGAAAAAAAAAAACAGAAGTAATACAACAAGCACTAACTTTAGTTTTGTTGTTCCCTTGGCCTTCCCTCTAAGTTCTAATAGCAAGATGGGGTCTAAATAACGCATCTTTTTTCCTTCGGAACATCTCTAACATGCACATGTCCTCCCTGTGAAGACAGATGATTCAAGTATGTCCTCATCAGTTCACTTCTCAAGTAGTGTATTGTCTTCCTTCCTCAAAAAATTACACACTGTTCCGCTTAAAGGAACCTTTGCAGCAGATGGGTGTATTCATTTTATCATTCCTTCCTTTCACCTCTGCACAGACCAACCCTTCCCCATTCCACAAGGACAGCTAACTCAGTCAGCCCCTCCCCTATGTAACACTATTTTTGTTTAATTTCTAATCCATAAGACTTGAGGTCTTTATTTCATATTGAAAGGGTTGGCGGTTTTTACTAATCATTTTTGCTAACCACTGGTTTCCATGAGGGACTTATGTGCTTTTGCCCACAACCTAAGATGGACCTCTCATAGGGTTTTCTTCAAAGGTACTGCTGACAAACTACTGGTTTTAATGCTGAGGTATCATTCCACGTGGTTTAAGACATGGTGTAATAACCAGCTGTTCAGTACACCTTGACTGCAAAGTACTGAAGGGAGGGATTTCTTTCCTGTACACAATAAAGCATATACTAAGGCTCTAACATAATACAGGCTGCTTAACATCTATTAGGCATTAATGCAACAAATGTAAACATATAAAGATTCAAAAACACTGTTGGAAATAGTGTTTTGCAGCTGTTTTCCACATCCTCTTTAGTAGGTATATTTAACTATCAGCCATAACTTTTAAAATTAAAATATTCAAACCAGAGGCAAACAAGACACTACAGATACAACACAAAGCATAAAGAAAAAAATATAGATTGCTTAAAGCCATACATAGGCTGTATCAACAGCTGTGTCTATTAGGGGACTGCTGCTACTTTACCTTGAATATTAGTCTAATTATTGACCATGATGAACTGCAGACTCTGAGGATCACAGAAACATCAGAACCTCTGGAAGTTATCTAGTCTGAGATCTCACAGCAGGACAATCTCCAATACAAGGTTTTCTTTACTCGAGTCCAAAAATGAAGGAGGAAGTTTCCACCACCTTTCTGGGTACCTGTTCCAGTACTGCACTACTCTCCTAGCAAAGTTTGTTTTCCTCATGTCCAATCTGAATCTCTTTGAAACCATAATTTGCAGTCATTGCTCTTTGTTTCAGCCTCTGTCACTAGCTAGAAGGGTTTAGCTTTATCACCTTTGTAACTCCTCTTAAAGTGGTTACTTATTTCACATCAAGAACTAATTCAATACCAGAACACAGCTCAGAACCTCCTTGGTTCTGTGACAGTTGCCAAATAAATCAAATGGAAGGAAGAAAGAGGAGGTTTATATTGGATGATCATCTAACCTAGATTAAAAACTGAAAGTCAAGATACTGGCATTTGTAGGTTTGAACTGTGTCTAATTCTTTGGGTCAAGTTCACATGGCATGAAAACAAAAAGCATGATCATAAACACAGACTGAAAATATACTAGAGATAAGTTTCCAGATGTAAAGCACAAGTATTTATTTCCCAAACTGTTTGACTTTACTATATTTTCTGCCTAACAATCTGTTAGCTGTTTACCTGAACACTTCATGCTACAATGTCTTGTCGAGCTTCATGTGACAAACAGGCCAGCAGACACACTGTTATATGCGATGGATAACATTCAAAGTTTAATTTTTCTTGGGAAATTAGGATAAAAACACAGTCTAGAATGAAGAGATCCTCTCTTCTAATTTAGTCCCCTCACCCCCACACAAGCACACACACAGACTCTTACCAGATTGTTTCAATTTTCACTCCACTTCTTTTTTTTTGACTTTTCCTTTTTTTTTTTTTTTGTGTAGAACAGCCAACTCCTGGGAAAAATGCACTGAAAACTATGTGGGTTTGGAACTGGACAGACTCCTACTCATATTCTACATATTTTGCTACATTCCTTCTTTTTAGAGGTAGGCATAATAAATGCACCAGAACAAATTCATAAGTTCACACATATTGCAAGTATCTGAAAGGTTGCGTTTTCTGATTTCAGTGCATAATTTTCCCACTTTCCTAGATGTAGTCGATGTTGGGTGGCAATATTAAAGCCTCAGACAGATAAGACCAGCACTTACAACATTAGCACACCTGGAGTCATGTCATGTAAACAGACAGCAAACCTGTAATGTAACCCTTTAAAAGCTGATGTAGAGGGGAACCAAACTCCGACCAAAATGTGGAAGTTACTAAAACTAGATTGAAAATAGTGTTGATAACACATTGTACTCCTTGTCAGTGGGGTTTCCTTCACCCCTTGCCATGGATCAAAACCACAATTTAAAAAGTTTGAGTCATATAAACAACCTTTTGTGGCCCAAGGATCTACAGGGCTTTCAGTCTGAATACAGACCCTCGCCCAGCATCCATACATAAATATGGGCATATGTTACACAATTTATGGTGCTGCAAAGAGGGAGCCCACGGTTTACATTAACCTTATGGTCCACATACATTAGTAATTTCTATTTTTATGTGAAAGGATTTCTCAGGTGGTAGGAAAAAGATAAGGCAATGTGAAAGTCACTGTTTTTAAGGACAAGCAGCTTTTAGGCAAATTGCCTCCTAGCCAGAATGATGCTCCCAGTCCCAGTTGTGTCCCTGTTTGTGTCTTTGCAACTGACATGACACTAACAAAATCTACTTCTAACACTCGCCTCTTCTCTTAGGAAACAGCCAAGATCCAAATTAGATGAAGCACGTTAATGTTTTTTCACTTTTTTAAAAAAGAACAAAACTTGATATTTGACCCAAATAATCAACTATGTTCTAGATTTAACGCCCTCACACTATTTCCAACCTGATTCTGACTGCAGAAGAGGCACACACACAGTAGACTATTACTGAGACAACCACAATACCATTATACATTTTGTGTGGTGGGAGAAGCGAAAGCTTTCCTTTTCCTTAGCTGAAGAAGAAAACAGAATTGTAAGGAAGAAGGAAAAGAAAGTGAGACAATGATATACACTGAAATTTATGTCTAACTTTATGTCTATGTATATATCAGTATAACATGCCCACAGTATTACCTCTGCATTTTAGCGTGATACACTACACTACCTTTCCAACTTTGTTCCAGCAGATAAAACTAGTAGAGGATTTAGAAAGCAAAAATCTGCTTTATGAAGTAGCTGACTTGAAGTACATACTTGAAGGCTTTATACTTTAAAAGTTCAAAGACAGATATATCTAAGTAATTTTAACTTTATACACAGTTTTTGAGTGACATCAAGTCTGCCATCTTCTTAGACTGTTATATGGATAGATATAATTAAAAGAAAAGTCCCAAAAAGAAAGAGATAATTTTGCAGGACTAAACATCTTGTATGAGGAAGAAGAAAGTTCAAAGTCTGTAAAAGAAATCTGGTTTGATCAGCAAAATCCTAGACATTCACAGGGATAGCACAAGCTAGGAGAATGTAAACAAAGGTGATGTCTGGGCAGAGCACCAAAAAGTTCATGCTGGGCATCCAAGCTTACCCCAACAAGTGCCCCACCAGCCAAGCACAGAAGGGCACTGAATGAAGAATCTGGGCCCCTCAGTTCAAGAAGGACAGGGAACTGCTGGAGGGAGTCCAGCACAGAGTCATGAAGATGATTAAGGGAGTGGAGCATCTCCCTTATGAGGAAAGGCTGAGGGAGCTGGGTCTCTTTAGCCTGGAGAAGAGGAGACTGAGGGGTGACCTCACTAATGTTTATAAATATTTAAAGGGTGAGTGTCAGGAGGATGGAGTCAGGATCTTCTCAGCAACAACCAATGATAGGACAAGGGGCAACAGTACAAACTGGAACAGGCTGCCCAGGGAGGTTGTGGAGTCTCCTACTCTGGAGACATTCAAAACCCACCTGGGCACCTTCCTGTGTAACCTCATCTAAGTGTTCCTGCTCCAGCAGGGGGATTAGACTAGATGATCTTTTGAGGTCCCTTCCAACCCCTAACATTCTGTGATTCTACAATTCTGTGAAGAGTCTCCTCTCACAAAGCAGTAAAGTACAACAAATGTAACACATACGGGAAAGAAAAATCACTGTCAAAGATGGGGTAAAAGATATCTCAATTAAATGGGGAATTTTTTTCTTATTCTCATATAACTCACATTTTT
This sequence comes from Patagioenas fasciata, assembly GCF_037038585.1. Taxonomy (NCBI): domain Eukaryota; kingdom Metazoa; phylum Chordata; class Aves; order Columbiformes; family Columbidae; genus Patagioenas; species Patagioenas fasciata. Next base: position 41,326,550 of record NC_092524.1, read on the forward strand.
TTGGAGTTAACGAGACACGATAACAAAATTCAGGTAGCCTTTCAAGCGGAACCTCCATGATCAACTCTGTATAAGACCCACTGAAGTCTGACACTGAAACTGAAAAGTGAAACAAGTATTTTACTGGAACGCACTTTAAAGCAGATTTCAAATCTATCCCAAAATTGACAACTTGACATTATGCAAGCAGCATATAGTAGCTCCAGAAGACAATTTGAAAAAGAAGTCCTCCTCCAAGCAGCAAAAGCCAAATACAAGTCAATTGCCAGTACTGTCTAGAGACACATATACAGCAACACTGTTGTATGGTAAGAATTCATCAAATATTTCTAGAAACAAGATCAACCTGTGGCAGGTACTTGTGTACACAGAGGCAGAAGCAAAACATCTCCCAACAGGTGCAGAGCCTTTAGAAATCTGCACTGGGTAGCTAAAATGAATTCACCTATACTTTGGACAAATACTTTGGGCACGAGAGATTTAACTTGTATACTTAATTGCATCTGTATAACTGAAGACATGCTACATAATGTCAACCTAAACCTCTCTGATGTCAATCAGAGGGCAAAGTCAAGAAGTTAGTGATGGCCTACAACATTGCACAAAAGTAATTTTTAAAAAATTCAAATTATACATGCATTTATCCCAGCTTATTTGAGATAGACAACACTCAGTCTCACTGTAATTTGTCTTTATAATTTATAATTTTTAATTTCACATATATTAAAAAATCCAAAGATGTCCTATAAATAAGTGCTAGCACAGAGTCACTGAAATAAATAAATAAAACCATACATTTGGCGAAAGTTTTTCCAAAATACAGTAAAAAAAAGAAACCAAAAGTAGCAATACACAGACTTCAAGTGTGTTTGTTTCCTTGTAGATAACCACAGTATAACACACCTGGTAACCACATGGCCAGATTTCTCCAAACACATTAGAAACAAAAAAACACACGCACCAAGAAAAAGAAAAAAAAAAAAAAACACCAAACACAAGCACACACTAGATAGGAAGAGCAAATAGTTTGAGATGTTTGCGAGGAATTTCCAGAAGTCATGGGAAAATATCTGTGGACAAAGCCTGCACAAATCCATACAGGGATTTCACGTGTATCCCACAGCACAGATCACCTCCATAAAAGCAGTAAACCCACCACCCCTTTAGGACACACAGGACTTCCTGGGCATTCTCAGACCACCCCTGTGGTTTATGCCCAGTAAGTCTTGTGCTGGACAGATAGTCAGACTTCAGGTATTTCAAATTCACTGAGCACTATGTCCACGTATGCACTTCTCTCTGGAAGTGTTGCAACTTCAATAATAAAATCTATTCTTTCTCTGGCAATAGAGCTTCATCTCATTGGCAATGAGAGAAGCATCTCATAGGCTTATTTATCTTCTACTTCTTTTAAATAATTATGGGAATCATATATTTCCTGGGGCAACCATCAGTGGGACTAACACCAGATCAATGCAAGACTTTTTTCATAATTCCTTTAAAAATCAAAATGTCAACTGCTTTGGTTACACGTCTGTCCTGTATTCAAAGCTCCATCTTATTTCTTATTCTGTGAGAATTCATTTGATAGCCTTTAATCTTTGGCAAGGAATTTCTCAAATGCTCTAGATAAGTTTGCGGCATTAGATCAATTTTCCTCATCTGGATCACTGACAGGATAGATAACAAAGTTAGCATTTCTTAAAAACCCTACAGTTTCTTTAAACAAATTCACGCTGACTTCCCTTCATCAAAGTTAGGTTTTTCCTGGTGTTTTTTCACACATTCTCCAAAAGTAAGTTTAAGTCATCTACAAACTACTGTTACATACACTGAGTTACAGTTTCCAGGGTGGAGAATAATAAACGTTAAGTCAATAAAAGATAAAATGGTAAACATTGAAAGTCTCACTTGAGTTTATAAGACTGAGATTGCTAGAAAAGTCCTTTCACTTTGGAATATATTTACATGCACAAAGACAAGGCACCTCACATTCCTCAAATGAAATTTAACTTGGTGTTTTCACAGCAGGGGCAGAAGGAAGCATTCCATGCAGAGAAAGACTCATTTGAGGTAAGAAAGTGTAACATTTTGTTACAAGTGTACATCAGTTAAAGACTCCAGTGAGAATGTAACTAACTGATAAACAACATATCTGTACTAACTTTTCCAGAACATATGAAGACTGTGACTACAGCCAAAATGTAATGAATATATGAAATGACTACATCCGTGTATTTGATTGACGATATATCAGTTTTGGTCAGCATGGTAAAAACCTGTTTATCCCGAGGCTAAAAATGTTTCGTTCTAGTACACTATTTACCTTGAGTCCCCACCCCACTTCAAAGGAAATGATTTCATTGCCACCAGGCTCTTGTTTATTTTAGGAGAGTTTATAGATTGGTGGGGAGGAGGGGGAGAAATGCATCATCCATATAAACAAACCCCATAAGTTTTCCATGGCTGCTTGAAACCCTTGCAGAAAAGGTTAAGCATATTTTCAGGTCAACCTTTAGGAAAGCTCCTTGATTTGTTCAGACCAGAGGTTTAGAGATTCCAGCCTGAGAAAACAAAACTAAGCTTAATTGTTTTCTGTTTTATTTACTTAGGTTAGATTTCCCATACCAAGGACAACCAGAAGCACAAGTGGATGCATATTTGTTCCTGAACACGTTTGGTTCAATTCTCAGGGACAGATTAGGTACAAGAATACTTTTAAAAGGCTCTTGGTTTGACTTGTGACAATTTTTTTTCCTAATTTAACACTGAATACCTTACAAAATGTTAATTCAGGCACAGTATTCCAGCTGCAGTATGCCACTTGAACTACCTTGGTTCCATCCCCTTCCTGAAATGGCCTACTTTCTGCCTTACTTTTTTTCCCCCTCACTGTGAAATTTCAGAATTATCCAAACCAGTGAACCATATACAACACTACTTTTATAAATCAGTCTAAACTACACATGGCCTATGCAGATCAAATTTTGTTTCTGTATTCATTGTTTGTGTTTCCTATTCCTTGAAACTTCTCAGCCTTCAAATGCCAAAGGCAAACCAACAGCCGATGCCATTCAAGGCCAGGATGAGACTCCGAGCAACCTGATCCAGTTGAAGATGTCCTTGCTCATTGCCGGGGCCTTGGACTAGATGGCCTGTCCTTTCCAACACAAACTATTCTATGATTCTGTGATCTGACCTTAATGGCTGACCTAAGGGCTATACTATAAAATCCACATTCCCAAGTCAAATAATATTGCATCATTTATTTACTTGAGAACTCAAAGTTTTCAAAACTTGGCAGTGCTACTACAGTAGCCCAACACATTTTATGCAAGGTATAATGATGACAAAGAACTTCAACAAACAGAAAATATAAATAATATTTTCCCCTTTGTATTAAAATTGCATGAATTGGTATAAAAATTTGCATAAAGATTCCTTCCTTTGCCTTTCGCTGGCAAAGTCTTTCATAACATGATCATTCCAGACAATAAAAAGTAAGCCACATTCCTACTTAGTGTGCTTCACATTACACTTTTACCCTAGAGAAGTGGTTCTGTTGTGTGCAGATAACCCAAAAAGGGCAATAACTCAAAGTACTTATTTTCATAAAACAAAGATTGTATTTTACAATATCCTCCCACTGTTCTTGTGGCAGAGTCAGACTAGAAATCAAACACTGACACACATTTTGCAGTTGATTCTCATTTCTTGTCAACCACATGATCATTTAAATGCTAAAATTCCATTTCAGCTGAAGAAAAAATAACCCCACGTGAACAAGTCTCAAAGTTTTCACATCACTGATTCTAAGAAAGACAAACAAAACACACAAAGTCAAAGGAATCAAATTTTCTTGTCTTCAGAGCAGTTCTTAACAAATTTAAATGTGTTTGGATTTCTGCCCAAAATGGGTACATACTATTTCATCTTCAGATTTGTTAAGAAAATTTCCATACAACTATCTCAGGATGAAATTTGTTCACCATGAGGGTGGTGAGACACTGGCACGGGTTGCCAAGAGAAGTTGTGGATGCCCCATCCCTGGAGGTGTTCAAGGCCAGGCTGGACACAGCTTTGAGCAACCTGGTCCAGTGGAAGGTGTCCTTGCCCATGGCACTGGCCTTGGAACAGGACAACCTGTAAGGTCCCTTACAACACTTACAACATTCCATGATCCCATGAAATTCCTGAAAAAATGCCTCTCAAGGACACTGGAGAAAGAGACCTGCTTTGTTCATTCTGTTTTTCACACCATATACGTTAGACTATTAATATAATTATACTCTCTACCAAAATTAGAAAACCTAACCTTTGCACTTGAGATGCTGTTTAAAGTCCAGTAGTGTAAATATATGCAAATACATGTTTATATCTAAATATAAACTTCTGAAGTATACATAGCAATAAGTGTTATATATGTGTATACATGTGTATATTATATATTATTTTGCATAAAAGCACCATATGAAGATGTAGAGATATGGTGGGTTTACACATATATAAACACATGCATATATAAATATATATACACATACGCACATAACCTCTCCACATTAACATCCTACTCTGGCCTATATATGCTCTACTCTGCAAACTTTGAGAAAATTTAGTTCAATTTAACATATATTTTGAGCAGCACTAAATTAAGTTGTTGTATAAATCTGTGCAGAATAAGGGTCACAAATATCTTGACTC